>NW_023604295.1:84593969-85006676 GCF_014898055.3 Talpa occidentalis | reverse complement strand
GAGTACTTATTCTTTCTTCCATTTCATCTATTCTGCTTTCATTGCTTTTCCCAGAGTTCTTTAGTTCCTCCATTAATTCTTTGATCTCTTGCATCTTTTTACTTCCCTCTTAGGACTCAATTTCATTCTTCTGACCATTTTTTCCCTTTTAGGGACTCAATTTCATTCTTCTGACCATTGTTTTCCCTCTTTAGGGACTCAATTTCCTTCTTCTGATCATTATTTTCCTTTATGACTTCTGCCACTTTTTTAATCAGGGCAATTTTAAATTCTCTTTCTGGAAGGCTCAGAAGTTCTTCCATGTTACTGTTGTTGCCAATCTGGAGGGTGGTTTTCTTTTTGTGGTGTGCTTCTTTCCTGAGGCATTGTTAGGTTGCGTGTGGTTCTTCTACTCCCTACTGTCTGTTTTCTAATTTGTCGTATGCATTGGGACACTGTGTTGCTCGGACTGGCCGTCATCTTGGGTGAACTTCTCCGCTCCCCTCTGGCTCCTCCAGGAACCATCTCTGGCTTCTGGGGGGGGGGCTTTCTGCTGGTTTCAGGGTCTTTACTGAAGAAATGTCCCTTTTCTAAACTGGCGAAGCGGGACGCAGTCCCTGTACATCCGGTCTCAGGCACACACTTCTGTGTGCCCGGTCTGCCCCGGACGTGGGTGCCTGCTCCCTCTGTGGGCTCAGACTGGTTGGAAGGGGCCTGGCGTGGGCTAACTTCCCAGCTGGCCACTGGTCCTCCAGAAGCCTTCTGCCCTTTTCAAGAAGTCTTAAGAAATTTCCCTGTTCTATGGGTGTTAGTGACTTTTTTTCTGGTCGCTAGGTGGCGCCAGAGATCTCTCCTATTGTCCTTGGGGCTGTTTTTCAACCCCCCACCCCCGTGAGACAGGGAACAGAGAGCGGAGAATGGTAGGGTAAACCTCAAACGGCTTTGGGGTGCTGTGTCTGCCTTGTGCCCCACCGTCGTGGAGAACCCTCGCCCAGAATTTCGTGCCCCGGGTCTCAGTTCAAAGCCCTCAGGTCCAGGACGCGGGCTGTAGTCCAGTTCAGTGGCGCGGAATGGCGCCTTTTGCACCCCGCTCCCGTGCCTGGGCGCCTGGTTCCTGCTTACTCAGGGAGGGCCTTTCACCCCCTTGGGGACCTGGGCAGCCGCGATCCAGGTCCGCATTTGTTTTTCAAGTGCGCCAAGCGCACCGATTTTCCGCGCAAGCTTACCGGCAGCCTGGGCTGTGTGCGCGTCTCCCAGGGTCTTTGTTCTTCTCTAATGGCGCCCGGAGCCGTTCGCTCACTGCCGCGGGCAGATCCTGCAGGGTTCTACACAGCTCCCGTTCACGGGGGGGTGTGTGGCTGCAATAGTTCCTTTCCACTCACAGTCCCGCTTGCTGCGTAGTTTGTTCTTGTTGGTCGTTTTAGTTTGTTGTTTTCCTCCTCTCTGCGGGTCGGAGAGTGCCGACTCTGTGGGCGGGGGAGGGGAGCGGGGTTCTGCCAGACATTAGGTTTCTTAACATTACCATAGGAAACTAGAAGAACTGGGAATATGTCATCACAATTCTGAGGGAAAATGATGTTCAATCCAAACCAACATGTAGTGAATGGAGCCATATAGATATCTTTGCCTTTGGTTTAGTTTTATATTTTAAAATACTTTAAACATACATATTTAAATAAACATATGTAGCAACTCTTCCCAACAATCAAATTTGTAAACATATTTGAGGATAAAATAAAGAAATAAATCTTTACCTTTTATCTATTACTTAATTAGGAAGATGCTACTCTAGAAAATTAAAGGTAAGAGAAACCTGAGTGGGGCTTAACTTTCCAACCCTCTAAAAATTTGATCTTTGGTGATAACTAACCCCAAATGGCTATATAAGACCCCCACCCTAAGTCACCTCAATAGTATAAATTCAGATGCACACTTTGAATATCAAAAAACACTTCTATCATTCAAAAAATTCCAAGGATTTTAGGAAATCTGTCCCAGGAGCTGGAATACAGACCAAATTTTTTTACATTATACTTTGGTAATCTAAGATAATAATGTGATAAAATAAGTCTGTGAAGTCCCACTCACAGGCATCAGCCATCTGCTAGACATGTGCCAATATGAAGCTGCAAGAAATCCCTGCCTAAAGCCCCACCTGTCCCAGGGGTCCCAGAAGCCCATAAGAGTGACTGGAAGCCCCACCCCCCAGTATCAGCACAGCCAGGTAGATGCACAGCCAGGTGGAAGCTGTGGGAACCATCACCCTTACCCCCAGGGTCCCTGTTGCCCTTGTAGGAGTTCACTAAAGTCCTTCCTGCTATCAGTACTAGTATAGCTGACAGGAGCTGAGGGGAGGGTCATGGGAACCTGCAACCCTGCTTGCACCAACCAACCATAGTGGACTTGGCATGAGGTAGATATATACACACCCTGGTAAGAGCCCCAAAAGTCATGCCTACTGGTAGCAGTGGTATAGTGGCACTACACTAGAACAAAAATCTGAGGAAAAAATAAAAATTATCAAGCAAACTCTCCTGGGAACAACACACCAACAGAAATATAATCAGCCTCCAGAACCCAACACCACCAACATAGAAGAATTTCTCTGCCTGACAGATAAAGAATTCAGAATCACTGTAACAAAACAACTTAAAGATATAAGAGAAAGCACAGAAAAGAAAAAGAATGATATAAGAAATATAATCAATGACCAAAAGAATGAAATTGAATCTTTAAAAAAGAAAACAAAGGAAATACGTATTCAAAAGATCAATGCAGGAGATGAAAACTTCTGGACAAAGCCCTAAGAATAGAATATATGAAATGGGAGAACAAAACAGTACTCTCACGGATAAAGATATAAAGAGCCCAAAAAGAAAAAGAAGCAAAGAAGAAAGAATGAAGAAACACTTCAATAATTATCTGATACAATGAGGAAAGTAAATATAAGAGTGATAGGAATCCCAGAAGGTAAAGAGAGAGACACGTGCACTGAAAATGTATTCAAGGAAATAATTTAAAAAAAAAACTTCCCAAACATGAAGAAGGAAATGAAAATAGACATACAGGAAGCTATGCAAAAGGAAAATTACAAGCTTCCAAGATTCCAAGACAAAGAAAAAACAATGAAGCTGACTGGGGGAAAAAAACATAACCTATGAAGGAAAACCAATTAAGCTGACATACTTCTCTGAAAAACACTATGGGCAAGAAGAGAATGGAGTGCAAGAAGAGAATGGAGTGACATATTCAAAAAACTCCAAGACAAAAAATTCCAGCTAAGAATACTTTATCCTGTAAAGCTCTCCTTCCATTCAGCTTAAAATAAGGATCTTCTCAGCAAACAAAATCAATAGAAATTTGCTTCTTCAAAACCCTACTCCAAGAACAATTAAACAAGCCTTAAAATCTAAACCAACTGGAGGTTTGAACAAGGTACTGAGTGGGACCACAAAACAATGAACAAGATGGTAATTATAGACTCACATGTATCAATAATCATGCTAAATGTAAATGGACTAAACTTATCAATACAAAGACAGAGTAGCTTTTTAGATTAGAAAACAGAATTCAACCTTCTGCTGGCTACATAAAACATACCTAAATGCTGAAGATAAACATAGATTGAGAGTAAAAGGTTGGAAAACAATTCTACAAGCAAATGGCTCCCAAAATAGGACAGAGGTAGCCTTACTTATATTTGATAAACTAGACTTCAGGCTAAAAAATGTCATAAGAAACATGGCATTGGAGAAAATACAATATGTAGTAGGACACTTGAACACACACTCTCACCAAGGAACAGATCAACAAGACCAAAAAATAAACAAGGACACAATAGCCCTAAATAAAATTTATACCACATGAATCTAACAGATATCTATAGAACACTGCACACAAAAAAAACTCCCAATACATATTTTTCTGAAGCACAAAGGGATCATTCTCCAGGATCAAACACATACTGGATCACAAGACAAAAATCAACAGCTAAATGAAGACTGAAATCATACCAAATATCTTCTTTGACCACAAAGGCATGAAACTAAAAATCAACCATGGAAAAAAGCAAGGAACCCCTCCATTACATGGAGATTGAACAACACATTACTGAAAGACCATGGATTCATGAGAAAATCAAGGAAGAAATTTAAAAATACATTGAAATGAATGCAAAGAGGATACAACTTTCAGAATGTGTGAGGCACAACAAAAGCAATATAAGAGGAAAGTATGTAGTAACATAGGCTCACATCAAGAGAAGAAAGAACCCCCAAAACAATCTAATCTCCCATCACAAAGAACTAGAAAAAGAACAAAATAAAAGGCAGAAAAAATTCAAGCAGAAATAAATGAGATAGAAAACAAAAAGACAATCCAAAAATTAATGAAACAAAAAACTGATTCTTTGAAAAAATAAACAAAATAGACCAACCTCTAACCAGGCTCACAAACATCTTTAAGACTCATCCCCAGAAGCAAAGAAAATGAAGGAAAAAAGTAAACAGTTGGGACTACATCAAACTAAAAAGCTTCTGTACAGCAAAAGAGACAGTAACCAAAATAAAGAGACACCCTACTGAATGTGAGAAAATATTTGATAAGGGACTGATATAAAAAATCTACAAAGCTTATACAACTCAACAAAAAAAATCAACCCAGTCAGAAATGGGCAGAAGAGCTTAAAAGACACTTGTCCAAAGAAGAAATGCAAATGGCCAACAAACATATGAAAAAAACGTTCATCACTTATAATCAGGGAAGTGCAAATCAAAACCACAATGAGATACCACCTTATACCAGGAGAATGGCCCATATTAAAAAAAACTGGCAACAACAAATAATGGCAATGATGCTCAGAAAATGGAACACTCTTACACTGCTGAGGGGAATGCAAACTCATCCTAACACTATGGAAAGCTGTGCAGAGGATCATCAAAATACTAAAAACAGAGCTACCATATAACCCAGCAATTCCACTCCTAGTAATCTACCCAAAAGATACAAAAACATTAATTCAAAAAGAAACCTGCACTCCTATGTTTATTGCAACAGTATTTATAATAGCAAAGATATGGAAAAAACATAAACACCCTAAAACAGATGAATGGGTCAAGAAGATGTATATATACACAATGGAATACTATTCAGCAATCAAAGAAGATAAACTCATGCCATTTGCAGCAATTTGGATGGAGCTGGAGGGGATTATGCTCAGTGAAATAAGTTAGAAGGAAAAAGAGAAATATCGGATGGTTTCACTTATAGGAGGAATACAGGGGAAACAAATGAGCGATCAGGAAAAAAAATAAACAAAATTAACAGGCAACTATAAATCCATCAACTACAAAAAGCACATACAACTGAACAAAAAAAATAACTTAATCAACAAATGGGCAGAAGTATTAAATAGACCCTTCTTCTAAGTGGTTTTAACTTTCATTTTCTTAATGACTCATTCAAATAAACATATTTTATATGCTTTAAAAAAAGCAAATGTCCCTCTTCTTTGCAGTGTGCATGCTGATTCTTCCTTAAAGGTTTGCTTCTTCTTTTTCCCCCTCTGTGTCACTTTTCTGTTCCTATCAAATCCTGGACTGTCTTCTCTTTCTACAAATATTTGAAGGTTAAGACCTCCTTTCTTTTGTTGCATTGTATACTCTAAGGCTATTTCTATCAGTTGAGCCTCATCTATATAGTACCTTATTCTTTGATTAACTTCCTTATTATATCCAGAGTATTCTGCCCAATGAATGCCATGTTAATTATCTAAACATTATTTGGAGCTTCTGGTTCAGACCTGTGTATTATCTAAGTTTGGATAATCCTTTCAATAAACTCAAATGGATCTTTAGTGGCCTTCTGCTGAAACTCCAGTATCTTACCAAAATGCTTTTCCTTAGGCATTGCTCTCTATAAACATCTCAATGTTCTAGCCTTTCCATTTCCACATTTTTGTGGTCCTAGTTATGGCCTACTATTGGGACAGGTACTTCTGGTTCCAGGGTTTCTAAATTCTCTTGGTAGAGACAATGGGCCTCTTTACTAGCCTTCCCTAATACCATTCTCTGTTCATTTGACATTAATAATATATGTAACATGAACTGTATGTCCATCCAAGTACACTGATGGGAGACAAAAATAGAATCAAACAAATTAGCCATCTTTTAGGATCCTATCAATACAGAAAGATAGAATTTTCCAATTCAGTATGCCACTGGTAGAAAAGAGAGTATTTGAACAATAGTGTGTAGTAGGTTGACCCTGTTCATTCAATCCCCAAGGGAATTGGCAAAGTGAGACCTGTGTTACCTCAGGATAACTCTGTGTTACCCCAGGATAACTCTTTTGGTCAATGTGGCACCTTGTGTGGTATGAGGAGAAACCATTCACGTCCTACCCTAGGTGGATTGTGAGGCCTGCAGAGCCTCTGCATCTTCTCCAATGGATTGTTGAAATGGATTCTCCATTGGTGGCTTCAGAATCTCCAGTAAGTGGTGGTCCTCTTCATCCTCCCCTTTACTGCTATCAGGATAAGGGAAAGTCCCTTTCACCCTTCTTTGTGACACCAAATGGGCCTCTATCTTTTCTAAATCAAGTTTTTTATGGAGGTCAACCTGAATTTTCCCAAGGAGACTCTTGGTTGAAGTAGAAGGCTCACCTCCTCTTGAACGAAAAACAAACTTAAAAACACACACCCCAAGAAACCCCTGAGAAGAAAATATCCCAATCTGGAAGGGAAACCAACACCCATACATATATCCACAGGACTTCACTAAGACCAAAATCATCTCCATACCAAGAAAAATATAAAGAACTGCCTAAAATAATGTTTGAACTCATGTCTAGATCAAGACACACACAGGAAGATCTTTACTGAAATAAATCCAAACTCATCTAAATTAGACATAAAAAAATGCCATCATATGCACCACAATCCTAATGTGATCATGGTGACCCATACAAAGGCTCATCAACAATGAGTGAGATGGTTCTGCCCCGGGCATCAAGTTCTTACAGGGCAACCCCAGGAGAGACTGGAGTGACCTGGGTTGTGAGTCATTATCCATACACTTAAGAACTTAGGAAAAGCCCCAACAGCAGACCGGCAGAAAGAAATTTTATTTCAAAACCAGGTTTGTTTATAAGGGGAGTAGAAATGTTACAGTAGCATCTGTAGTAAGAGGAGAAGAGCACTGCAGAGCATTGAATGACCACTATATTCCCTGCTGTTACTCACATGCAGCCACCTTGGTCTAGAGTTCTCAGTATGACATGAGTCAGACTTCCTGAGCAGGGAGAGCTTCTCAGACTCAAGGCAGAGCTGAGTGGCCAAGTAGACCTAGATGACATGGAAGGCAAGTGGGCACTCTCTCTTGTTTATCCAGCTTCAATTTACCCCAAGAACTTAGAGAGGCCAGGTTGATGAGAGACATATAGAGACATATGTAAGAGATACTTGTATAGACATTGATGAGAGACCTCATTGTGAATTAAGTGTAACATTTTGACTCCCATCTGAGCTCTGTTACCTGCCTAAGCATTTTCTTGTACCCACTTTGGACTGACACTGTTTGATTAGGCATTTGCCCATAAGGAGATGGGCAATTTTCAGCATTTTATTGGAATGCTCTCTCTTTCTCTGCTCTCTCTTTCTCTCTGAACACCAATTCTGTTTAAGAAATTGCACACTAACAGTTTGCTTCTTTTGCCTTTGTGCAGTGGTTAACTAGACCCCTTTTTTGAGTGTGCACCCTTAAAGTTTGAGATACCTTTGTACCCCTTAGTAATGCGCTAACAGGAAAACAAAGTGAGGGAGAGACTAAATGGTTAATATTTTCTACCAGCAATGCTGTCTTACCTGACACCAAGTTACAAGTCAAAGCCAGAAAATAAGAATAAGAGAGCATACATTGTTGAGGCTTGAAGTCAATCATGGTTAATTAACTGTTTCTAGTTCCCAGTGACCCTCAATTCAGGGACTCGGGTGCTGGGATGATGTAGTCTTTGGTGCCTGAGATCTCATTAGCATGGAGATGGGGTTGGAGTTCTTAAACATGTTATGAAGTAGAGTTCATTCAGGATGTCATTAACTGGAAGTTCTATTTGATAGCCTTAATGTGCACTTGAGAGTCATCAGCTCTTTAAATTGAGTTATCTTAATCTCAATGATGTAGAAAGCCTTGAAGATGGAATGTTAACTCATGACTGTTTAGAAACTATTGAAACAGTGCATGCTAGCCTGCCAGATTTGTCTGAACAGATCCTGCGAGATTCAAAATGGAAGCTATTTGTAGATGGGAGAATTATATAACAAGGCCGTTGACACAAGATGTGCAGAGGTGATGCTTCAGGTCACCATAGAAGCCAAGGCCCTCCCAGAAGAGAAATTGGCACAGAAATCCAAGTCAATAGCACTAACCCAGACTTGGAACTCTGTCAAGGTAAAAGGGAAAATATATACACTGACTTGAAATATGCCTTCATTGACCTATACCGATATAGACATTAAGAGTCTACTAGAGATGTGGCTTTGCAGAAAGCAGTAGCTTTGCCATAAGCTGTAGTGGTAATACATTGTCCTCACCACAAAATCTGAAATTGCAAAAGGCATCAGAGCAATTGATCACTGTAGGGGCAGGATGCCCACTGAGCAGGTTTTCTGATCTGGCAGACAGGTAAAGGAAGAGTCCCGGAGCTCTCAGTAGGTTTCTCAGGCTTTTATTAAGCTTTTACCTGTGGTGTGGCAAACAGGTACACGGCAGGCAGGAATTCCGGGGGGCCAGAAGGCCAGCAGGCTTCCAGGCCCCCAGCAAGTCTTCACTCTGGGCTTCTCTGGCTTCTTTTCTCCCCTTCTCTCTCCTGCCTATCTCCTGCTTCTCCTGCTTCTGCTTCTCTTGGTGACTCTCTCAATAATACTTCTCCCATGGCCCACAGAAGTAAACAAGATAGTTTGCAACAATGTAACAACTTCAGGTGCCCTAATGGTGGGAGGGCAGAAAAGCCTGAAAACCATTTATGCCGCAATCCACCCCCTTAAGGTTTTCTGCCATACAATCTATATACAAGTATATACAAGTTTCCCTTAACAAACATAAACACTGCAGCCATGGCCCACAAATGAAAATATAACAGAATAATGAAACAATACAACAGATTACAAATAATTCCAGGCAGGGCACCAACCTAGTGGCAAAAGGCGATTATTGGCACCTGCAGATGATCCACCACTTCTGCTGCCAAAGGCCCTGCTCATATGAGGGGGGAACCATCCAACTCTGGTCTCAGCCACAAGCCACACACAGCATTCACCCCCAGGATGCACTCACTCTTGGATTGGCAATTCTGTACTTTGGGGGTAATTGCCCAATCCTCAGGGTTTTCTGTCTGTGGTCACCCCAACACTTTTCTTTCATAGTCACCAATGTGACACACAGGCCAACCCATTGTACATGCACTCAGGCCAACCCATTGCACATGCACATGAGTCAGTGATCTGTGGATACAAGCTCCACATGTGGCTTCTTTTGGGTCCCCTCTTTGGCTGTGGGCTCCACCACAAGCCACGTTCCCCACCCATCCCCCAAGTACGGGTTCCTCAACTCCTCACCCTTGCTCAACAGTGAGCAGGGCATCACCCACAGGTGATTTTAAGAGACTCACTGGCCTTCCTTAGCATACTTAGGTTGCTTAGCAGCTGCTCAGGGCTTCCTAATCTCAGCACCAGCTTTTGCCTTTCTAAGTTGGCTTTTTTCCTCTGCCTAGCTGCTGGGCAGTACACAGGCTGCTTTTGGCCATCGAGGCCCACTGGCCACCCCCAGATTCTCATCTCCTGGGGTGTACAAACACCACCATCCTCCTCCAGGGTCCCCAAAACATTACCTTGCCAAAGTTCCTCCACCTTCTGGTGGGATTGTAAGTCCAAGTACATCAGTATTTTCCTGCATCAGCACTGCGCGATCTCCAAATCGTGATCCTTTCTTGCCTGACAATTCTGCTGCCTCAGAGGTCATGCGCTGGTCCTTTCAGGCCTTCTCCTCCTCCAGGCGAGGTCTCATCCTGCAGCTCCCAGACCTTTTCCACCTCCTGCGCTCCTGCAGTATCTTCAGCATTTTCCACAGCTCCTGGACTCTGGTCACCACCTGTGCTGCCATGGCACATCCAGCATTGCCACAGGCAAACACAGTCTGCTCCTCCTCAGTCCCTCCTGAGGTCTTCGGAGGGCTCCACATCCGTCTGCTTTGAATCATCCTGCCGACTATGCCAATCGTAGGTACACAGCAGGCAGGGATGCCGGGGGGCCAGGAGGCCAGCAGGCCCCCAGAAAGTCTCCATTCTGGGCTTTTCTGGCTTCTTTACTCCCCTTCTCTCTCCTGCCTCTCTCCTGCTTCTTCTCCTGCTTCTGCTTCTCTTGGTGACTCTCTCAATAATACTCCTCCCATGGCCCACAGAAGTAAATAAGATCGTTTGCAACATTTAACAACTTCAGGTGCCCCATCAGGCAGGGAAAACCTAATGGCGGGAGGGCAGAAAAGCCTGAAAACCATTTACCCTACAATAACGCAGCTAAGGCTGATGCTCATTGTGCTCTCAGGGGTTGCTCATTCCTCCCATGGACTTATTGCAATTTGTTTGCTGTAGTGCCAAGAAGGGCATAGAGCAGGTTTTCTGATTAGAGCATACGGGAAAAGGAGAGTCCTGGAGCCATTGGAGCCTTTTTCAGGGCTTTACTGGGCTTTTACATGTAGTGCAGCAACCAGGTACATGACAGGCAGTGATGCTGGGGGGCCAGGAGTCCACCAGGCTTCTCAGCCTCTGACAAATCTTAACTCTTTACAGGGATCTCTGGTCTTCTCTCTCCCTCTCTCTTATGTTCTCTCTCCTGCCTCTGCTTCTCTTGGAGACTATATCAATACTGCAGCTATGGCCCACAGAAGTAAACAACACAACTGAAAATAACAATGTAACAAAATGCAGGTGCCCACCATCAGGCATGCAATGCTAATGGCAGAAGGGCAGAAAAGCCTGAAAATCATTTACCCTACAGTTGCAAAATATACAGACCAGGTTCAGGAAAGGGCCTATGAATGTGGGGTTCATACCTTGAACTGTGCTCCACTTGAGAATAAACTCACATAGAATGATACTCATCCCAGAGGCCCTAGTCTATCTGGTGTTGAAAAATCTACATGAGGAATTGCACTGTGGCAGAGATGCCTGGCTAGAGTCCTGTATCCATATGTGAAGAGCCCCTGTTTCACAGAGTGACTCAATGGATCACTCAAGATTGCCACTTATGTGCTAAGAATTATCCAAAGACTCATATCCCAAATTTAGTAGTGGTTAATATTGGGCCATACGCCCTTTCAAAAGCTAGCAAAGGATTTTATCCTAATGGCCAGATTCACTGGCAATTACATGTATCTTTTGGTCTTTGTGACCAAAAGGTATATATACTTTCTCAGGATGGGTGGAAGCATTCATTACTGAGAAAGGAAAGGTTTCAAAAGTTTCCAAATAACTGCTGAAGGAAATAATTCCAATTGCCCAACTGTATTCAGAGTGAGAACAGTCCTGTACTTGTTTCAAATCTCACTCAAAAAGTAAATGATGCTTTACCGATTACTTGGAAGCTACGCATGCCTGTAGACCAATGTCTATAGGACAAGCAGAGAAAGTAAAACATTCCCTAAAGGGGAATGGTGATATACACACAAAAAAACCCATTTGGTTTGACTATCACCCTCCTCAGATAAGAATACTTCCTAAAGTGGACTTGAGTGCACAAGAGTGGACATGAGTCACATTGAAATTCTTTGGAAGCACAATCCAAGCTTCAATTTTTTATAAGATGTGAAAACTTCTTTACTCCATGTTTTATTTTTTATTTCTATATATTTTTACATCATTATTTGTTTTTGTAGTTAGCTTTCTCCTTTCAGATATAGTCCCCATAAAATTCCCACCACCAAGTCATACTGAGCCATCACCATTGTCTCTTGTGCTCTTTCTGCCCAATGCTGAATGTCTATGATTTATAGTTGCCTGCTAATTTTGCCTTCTTCACTGCCCCCATCCCTTACTGGTTTCCCTATATTCCTCCTATAAGTGAAATGATTCAAAATATTTATTTTTCCTTCTGATTTATTTCACTGAGCATAATCTGCTCCAGCTCCATCCATGTTTTTGCAAATGGCATGAGTTTATCTTTCTGATTGCTGAATAGTATTCCATTGTGTATATACACCACAGCTTCTTGATCCAGTCATCTGTTTGGCGGCATTAGGGTGTTTCCATATCTCAGCTACTGAAAATAGTGCTTCAATAAACATAGGAGTGCAGGTTTCCTTCTGAATTTTGTTTTTGTGCTCTTTGGGTAGATTCCTAGGAGTGCTGTATGACTGGATCATACGGCAGTTCCAATTTTAGTAGTTTGAGGAAACTTCACGCAGCTTTCCAAGGTGGTTGGACCAGTTTACATTTCCACCAGCAATGAAGAGAGTTCCTTTTTCTCGACATCTTCACCAGCATTTGTTGTTACTCATTTTTTTAATATGTTCCATTCTAACTGGTGTGAGGTGGCCTCTCATTATAGTTTTAATTTACATTTCCCTGATTACAAGTGATGTCAAGAATTTTTTTCATATACCTGATGGAAATTTGAATTTCCTCTTTGGAAAAGTGTCCTTTTAGCTCTTCTCCCCATCTTTTGACTGGATTATATGCTTTGTTTTTGTTAGTCCTGTGAGTTGTTTGTAGTTCTTTTCAATTGAAAAGGTTTGTAGCTTTTTGTTTTGGTGATTGTCTTTGTGCTGTACAGAATCACTTTAGTTTGAAGCGGTCTGAGCTGTTTATCTTTTACTTCACTTTCTTTGCTTTGGGGATGACTCTTTAAAGATGTTTCTGAGATATATGTCTTGGAATGTTTTCCTATGTTTTCTTCTATATGTTTTATTGTTTCAGGTCTTATGTCCAAGTCTTTTATCCATTTTGAGTTGGCTTTTGTGCATGGTGTGAGGTAGTAGTCTAGTTTCATTATTTTGTATATGATGATCCAGTTTGCACAGCAACATTTATTGAACAGGCTATCCTTGTTCCATTGCATATTCTTTGCTCCTTTGTCATAGATTAGTTGTCCCTACAGGTGTGACTTTATTTCTAGGTTTTCAATTTAGTTCCATTGGTCTGTGTCTGTTTTTGTACCAGAACTATACTGTTTTAATTATTGTGGCTTTATAGTATAGTTTGAAGTCTGGAAACATGATACCTTCATTATTTGTAGGCAGGAGAGCTTTGGATATTCAAAGATTTTTTTGTGATTCCATATGAATTTCATCAATATTCATTTTATTTCTTTGAAGAATGCCATTGAGATTTTTATTGAAATTGCGTTGAATCTGTAAATTGCTTTCAGTATAATGGCCACTTTGATAATATTGATTTTGCCGATCCATTAGCAGGGAATGTCTTTCCATTTCTTTTTGTCTTCTATTTCTTTTAATACTGCTTTATAATTTTCTTTGTATATGTCTTTCACCTTCTTTGTTAGGTTTATGCCCAGGTATTTGATTTTTTTTTTTGGTACAATTGTAAATGGGATGGTTTTTCTTCTTCTTCAGATTGTTTGTTTGCATAAATAAAAGTTACTGATTTTTTTTGTGTGTTGATTTGTATCCAGCTACTTTACTAAACTGGTTTATTATTTTAATTAGTTTTTCTGTGGAGTTTTTAGTGTTCTCTGTGTATATAATCATATCATCTGCAAGTAGTGATAGTTTTACTTTTTTTCCTATTTGGGTTCCTTGTGTGTCTTTCTTTTGTCTTAATGCTCTGGCTAGAACTTCCAGTATTATATTGAAAGCAGTAGTGAATGTAGACATCCTTGTCTTGTTCCTGATCTTAAAGGGAAGACTTTCAGTTTTTTATTATTGAGAATGATATTGGCTATATGTTTGTCACATATGGCTTTTATTATGTTATGTTCCTCCTATCCTGAGAAGTGAGGGCCTTCATCATAAATGGATATTGAACTTTGTCAAATGCTTTCTCAGCATCTATTGATATGATCATATGGTTTTTATTTTTTTGTTACTGTTGTGTTGAATTACATTGCTTTTCAGCTATAGAACCACCCATGTGCCCCTGGAATAAATCCCACTTGGTCATGGTGTATTATGCTTTTGATGCATCATTGGATTCTGTTTGCTAGGATTTTATTGAGGATTTTTGCATTGGTATTTATTAGGGAGATTGGCCTGTAGTTTTCTTTTTTGTGTTGTCTTTGGGTTTGTTATGAGTTTAATGTTTGATTCATAAAATGTATTTGGTAGTACTCCTATCTCAATTTATTGAATGAGTGTTTGTAGCTATGGCACTAATTCATACTTGAATGTTTGGTTGAACTCATTTGTGAAACTGTGTGTTTTAGGGGAGGGTTTTGATTACTTTTTCAATTTCATTGCTTTTTATTGGCTTGCTTAGGTTTTCTATTTCTTCCTTATCAAAGTTTGAATGATTGTATGATTCTAGAATTGTCTATCTCTTCTAGATTGTTTAACTTTTTTGCATATTAATGTTGATAGTAATATCTGATTATTCTTTGGATTTCTGCTGTGTCTATTGTGATTTTTCCTCTTTTCTTTATGATCCTATTTATTTGGATGTTCTTTGTGAGCCTGGCTAGAAGTTTGTCTATTTTTTTTAAGAACCAGCTTTTGGTTTCATTGATATTTTGGATTTTTTTTCCTATTTCATTTATTTCTGTGAACTTTTATTATTTCCCATAATCTACTGGCTTTTTGGAGTTCTTTTGTTGTTCTTCTCCTAGTCCTTTGAGATGGGAGATTAGGTTGGAGATGTCCAGCTCAACTACTCCATAAGTGGTCTGACTTATATGATATTTTGATAACTATTAATACTTCTTTAATACTTGCAGACATAAAACCCTGGGTACATCATTCCAGAGTGAAGAAAACTCTGGGAGGTAATGACCTGGGAACCAGAACACCCTGGTGTTATGAACCTTTCAAGAATATGAGATACTTGTTTAAGAATGAGACAAAAACTTAAGTATTTACAGTTTTTCTCTTTCTAACACTATTGCAGCATGCCCCATGCTTGACTTCCTCTTGGACCCAGGGAAACCTGAGAGGAAAAGTAGCACTATGATCCTTCCTTGGTAATTGCTCTAAGTAAACATTTTTTTTCCTCATTACAAAGGCTAAGGTACAGAACATTTCCCACAATATGGTGGAATAGATATGTGGGAATCACCCATCTCTTAAAACATTTATTAAAAGAAATTGCTATAGGAAGATTTTGATATTCCATCACATTTGATGCTACAATGTGTATTTAGGGCTTCAATTAATATTCCACTGGGCTTTTTAAGCCTGATGCTAATGAAGAGACTCCTTCCTTGCTGGAAATTCCCCTGAAGGGTAATTTATGGCATCTGAATTTTCACAATCTGATACTTGGAGTTTATTTTCTCCCAAACTGGAGACTCCCTCCAGCAAGGAGTACTTTTAAGAAACTGCTTTAGTCAGATCATGAAGTTCAGATAAGTTTTATGTGTGCATTTTTTGTAGCTCAAATGGGTTTCATTTAAAATAATCTTTATTTTAAATTTAAAATAATCTTTATGTCACTCAGGGAGGGGGTTATTAGTCTCTTTATCTCTCTTATATAACATCTGGATATAAAAATTTTATGTGTGTGTGTGTGTGTGTGTGTGTATACAAAACATCTACATATAGATGTAGATGTAGATATACAGATTTATACACAAAGGACAGGATATGTATGCTTTTCCGAAACATATTTTCTCAACATATTTACCCAAATATTTAAGTCTATATAAATTGTTAAAAGATATACTGACAGCTTAAGTATTTGCCTTACTTGTAGAAGGTAGTTAACTTTTTGTAATTGGTTGTCCTTAGATTTTGATTTCTTTACCTTGAGACTTTAAGACTTAGATTTTTGGATTGCTTATATAGACTTAGATTTTTTATTTATTTTTATTTTTTTTTAATTTTTAAAAAAAATTTTTAATAATAAATTTTATTTTTATATTCCCCATACAATTGCTACCCCCCCATTCTGACCCCAATCCCTCCCCTCCTGCCCCCCACCCCCAAAAAGTGTCTCTGGTTCATAGTTTTTTGTTGATTTTGATTTTCACTTTCTTATAGTTATTCATTTTCCTGGTCCCTTATTTAAGTTTTCTAGATTCCTGCTATGAGTGAGAATATCCGGTATTTTTCTTTTTCTTTCTGGCTTATTTCGCTGAGCATGATCCCTTCCAGCGCCATCCATGTTGTTGCAAATTGCATGTGTTTATCTTTTTTTTTTTTTATAAATTTTATTGTTATATTCCCCATACAATTGCAGCCCCCCATTCTGACCCCAATCCCTCCCCTCCCGCCCCCGCCCCCCTAAAAGTGTCTCTGGTTCATAGTTTTTTGTTGATTTTGATTTTCACTTTCTTATACTTATTCATTTTCCTGGTCCCTTATTTAAATTTTCTAGATTCCTGCTATGAGTGAGACCATCCGGTATTTTTCTTTTTCTTTTTGGCTTATTTCGCTGAGCATGATCCCTTCCAGCGCCATCCATGTTGCTGCAAATTGCATGTGTTTATCTTTTTTGAATGCTGAGTAATATTCCATGGTATATATGTACCACATCTTCTTGATCCAGTCATCTATTTTTGGGCATTTGGGTTGCTTCCAAAGCTTAGCTATTGTAAACAGTGCTGCTATAAACATAGGGGTGCAGGTGTTGTTTGGAATTGATGTTTCTGTGTCCTTTGGGTAAATACCTAGGAGTGGAATTGCTGGATCATATGGAAGCTCTATGTTTAGTAGGTCCAGAAATCTCCACACAGCTTTCCACAGTGGTTGGACCAGTTTGCACTCCCACCAACAGTGCAGAAGAGTTCCTCTTTCTCCACACCCTCGCCAACATTTGTTGTTGCTAGTTTTTTTAATATGTGCCATTCTCAATGGTGTAAGATGGTATCTCATGGTAGTTTTGATTTGCATTTCCCTGATGACAAGTGATGTTGAACATTTTTCATATGCCTGTTGGCCATTTGCATTTCCTCTTCAGAGAAGTTTCTTTTTAGCTCTTCTGCCCATTTTTTAACTGGATTATTTTCTTTGTTGCTGTTGAGTCTCATCAGCTCTTTGCAGATTTTGTGATCAGTCCTTTATCATTAGTGTTGGGTGCAAAAATGTTCTCCCCGTTGGTGGGGTTTCTCTTTGTTTTTGTTATTGTCTCTTTTGCTGTGCAAAAGCTCTTTAATTTGATGTAGTCCCAGCTGTTTATCTTTCTCTTCACTATCACTGCTTTGGGTGATGTGTCTGTAAAGATGTCTTTGATGTGCAAATCACGTAGTGTTTCGCCTATATTTCCTCCTATATATTTTATGGTTTCAGGTCTTATGTCTAGTTCTTTAATCCATTTTGAGTTGATTTTTGTGTATGGTGTGAGGTAGTGGTCAAGCTTCATTCTTTTGCATGTAGCGACCCAGTTTTCCCAGCACCATTTATTGAACAAACTTTCTTTGCTCCAATGCATATTTTTTGCTCCTTTGTCAAAGATTAGTTGACCATAAATCTGTGGGTTTATTTCTGGATTTTCTATTCGATTCCATTGGTCTGTATGTCTGTTCTTGTTCCAATACCATGCAGTTTTGATGATTATGGCTTTGTAGTACAGTTTGAAGTCTGGGAGTGTGATGCCTCCATTCCCTTCTTTTTTTTTCAGGAGAACTTTGGCTATTTGGGGTTTTTTGTGATTCCATATGAATTTCATCAATAATTGTTCTATTTCTTTGAAGAATGACATTGAAATTTTGATTGGAATAGCATTGAATCTGTATATTGCTTTTGGAAGGATGGCCATTTTAATAATGTTTATTCTTCCAATCCATGAGCAGGGGATGTCTCTCCATTTCTTTGTGTCTTCTTCTATTTCTTTTAACAGTGTTTTATAGTTTTCTTTGTATAGGTCCTTTACCTCTTTTGTTAGATTTATTCCCAAATATTTGATTTTTTGTTTCAATAACAAAAGGGATGGTTTTTTTGATTTCTTCTTCTTCAGATTTATTGTTTGTGTATAGGAAGGCTACTGACTTTTGCGTGTTGATTTTGTATCCTGCCACTTTACTGAACTGATTGATGAGTTGAATTAGCTTTTCTGTGGAGTTTTTGGGGTTCTCTATGTATAATATCATATCGTCTGCAAATAGTGATAGTTTGACTTCTTCTTTTCCTATTTAGATTCCTTGGATGTCTTTCTCTTGTCTTATTGCCCTGGCTAGGACTTCCAGTATTATATTGAAAAGCAGTGGTGAGAGTGGACATCCTTGTCTTGTTCCAGATCTTAATGGAATTGCTTTCAGCTTTTCACCATTGAGAATGATACTGGTTGTTGGCTTGTCATAGATGGCCTTTATGATGTTGAGGTATGTTCCTTGTATCCCAAGAATTTCAATGGCTTTTATCATGAATGGGTGTTGCACTTTGTCGAAAGCTTTCTCAGCATCTATTGATATTATCATATGGTTTTTATATTTCTTTTTGTTGATGTGTTGGAAAACGTTGATTGATTTTCGCATGTTAAACCATCCTTGTGTCCCTGGAATGAATCCTACTTGGTCGTGGTGAATTATCTTATGGATACATTGTTGGATTCTGATAGTTAAAATTTTATTGAGGATTTTTGCATCAGTGTTCATTAGGGAGATTGGCCTGTAGTTTTCCTTTTTTGTGTTGTCCTTGTTCGGTTTTGGTATTAGTGTAATGTTGGCTTCATAAAACGTGTTTGGTATTGTCCCTTCCTTCTCAATTTTTTGGAAGAGTTTGTGAAGGATAGGCACTAATTCGTCTCTGAATGTTTGGTAGAATTCATTTGTAAATCCATCAGGTCCTGGGCTTTTGTTTTTGGGGAGGTTTTTGTTTACCATTTCAATTTCGCTAATTGTAATTGGTCTGTTTAGGTGTTCTATTTCTTCTTTATCTAGCTTTGGGTGATTGTAGAGTTGTAGGAATTTGTCCATCTCCTCTAGATTGTTAAACTTGTTTCCATATAACTGTTCATAATAGTTACTGATTACTCTTTTGATTTCTGCTGTGTCCGTTGTGATTTCTCCTCTTTCATTGATGATCCTGTTTATTTGTGCTTTCTCCCTTTTTTCCTTTGTGAGCCTGGCTAGGGGTTTGTCTATTTTATTGATTTTTTCAAAGAACCAGCTCTTGGTTTCATTGATCTTTTGGATTGTTTTTTTAGTTTCAATTTCATTTATTTCTGCTTTGGTTTTTATTATTTCTTTTCTTCTACTGGTTTTGGGGTTTTTTTGTTGTTCTTTTTCTAGATCTTTGAGCTTCGAGATTAGGTTGTTTCTTTGCGTTCTTTCTTGTTTCTTGATGTGAACTCTATTGCTATATATTTTCCTCTTATTACTGCTTTTGCTGCATCCCATACATTTAGGTTATTGGTGTCCTCCTTGTCGTTCAATTCAAAAAATTTTTTAATTTCTTCTTTGATCTCCTCATTAGTCCAATGGTCTTCCAGTAGTGTGGTTTTTAATCTCCATGAGGTAGGAAAGTTCCTTGCCTTCTTTTTATGGTTTATTTCTAGTTTGATGCCTTCATGGTCAGAAAAGATGGTTGATATGATTTCAATCTTGGTGTATCTGTTGATGTTTGTCTTGTGCCCCAGTATGTGATCGATCCTGGAGAATGATCCGTGTGCGCTTGAGAAAAATGTGTACTCTGTTTTTTTGGGCTTTAGTGTTCTATAGATGTCTGTTAAGCCCAATTGCTCTAGGTCCTTATTTAGAGCTTTGGTTTCTTTACTTATTTTTTGTCTTGTTGATCTATCCATTGTTGATAGTGGTGTGTTGAAGTCTCCCACTACGTATGTGTTTTCTCTGATGTCTGTTTTCAGAGAGGACAACAGTTGTCTGATATATTTTGGTGCTCCTTCGTTTGGTGAGTATATGTTAATGAGTGTTATTTCTTCTTGAAGTATTGTCCCCTTGATCATAATGTAGTGACCATTGGGGTCTCTTTTTATCTTTTTGAGTTTGAAATCTGTTTTATCTGATATAAGTATAGCTGTTCCTGCTTTCTTTTTTGGTCCATTTGCTTGTAGGATTGTTTTCCATCCTTTAACTTTGAGCCTATTTTTATCTTTTGTAGCTAAATGTGTTTCCTGGAGACAGCAAAAGGTTGGGTTTTGTTTCTTAATCCAGGCTGCAACTCTGTGTCTTATTATTGAAGAGTTTAATCCATTTACATTTAGAGTTAATATTGATATGTTAACATCTGTATTTGCCATTGTGTTTGTCTTTCCTTTGATTTTATTTATTCTTTTAATAACTTTTTTTTTTTTTTGGCCTTCTTTCATTGTTATTCGTCCCTCTGAGGTTCTGGCTTTAGGACTCCTTGTAGTATTTTTTGGAGTGGGGGTTTAGTTGCAATGAAATTCCGGAGTTTCTGTTTGTCTGGGAAGGTCCATATTCTTTCTTCAAAGAGGAAGGAGAGCTTTGCGGGATAGAGTATTCTTGGTTGGCATCTGTTTTCTTGGAGTCTGTTGACTATGTCCCTCCACTCTCTCCTTGCCCGTAGTGTTTCTTCGGAGAAGTCTGATGTCAGCCTGATTGGTTTTCCTTTGAATGTTATCTGTTTCTTCCCTCTTGCCAGCTTCATTATTTTTTCCTTGTCCTGGATTCTTGGGAGCTTTACTATTATGTGTCTTGCTGTATTTTTCCTTTCGTCGTGGAAGTTTGGTGTTCTTCTTGCTTCTTGTATATCAATTTTCAGCTCCTTCTTCACATTTGGGAAGTTCTCTTCAATTATCTCTTTGAATATTTTCTCTGTTCCTACATCTCTCTCCTCTCCTTCTGGTATTCCTATAACTCTTATATTTCCTTTCCTCATGGAGTCAGATAGTTCCCGAAGTCTTTCTTCGTTCTTTTTCCTTCGTACTTCTCTTTCCTTTTCTGTTTTGGTTCTTTTTATTTCTGTGTCTTCAAGAGTACTTATTCGTTCTTCCATTTCATCTATTCTGCTTTCATTGCTTTTCCCAAAATTCTTTAGTTCTTCCATTAATTCTTTGATTTCCTGCATTTCTTTTACTTCCCTCTTTAGGGACTCAATTTCTTTCTTCTGACCATTGTTTTCCCTCTCTAGGGACTCAATTGCATTCTTCTGATCGTTGATTATTTTTCCCTTATCATTGTTTTCCTTTATGACTTCTGTCAGTTTTTTAATCACGGCAATTTTAAATTCTCTTTCTGGAAGGCTCAGAAATTCTTCCAAGTTATTGTCGTTGCAATCTGGGGGCTGGTTTTCTTTTTGTGGTGTGCTTTTTCTCTGGAGAGTTGCTAGGTTGCATGTGGTTCTTCTCCTCCCTACTGTCTGTTTTCTAATTTGCCGTATGCGTTGGGACACTGTGTTGTTGGGACTGGCTGGCATCTTGGGTGGGCTTCTCTGTTCCCCTCTGGTTCCTCCAGGAGTCATCTGTCAGTTTCAAGCATTCTTTACTGGAGAAAGGTCCCTGTTCTAAAATGCCGATGTGGGGACACACTCCCCTGTGCGCCTGGTCTGCCCCAGCGGTGGGTTCCTGCTCCCCTCTGGGCTTGGACTGCAGGCCAGAGGGGGTCTGGCGTGGGCGAACTTCCCCTGCTCACCTCTGGCTCCTGAGGAAGCCTTCTGCAGGTAGTCTTTACTGAAGAAATGTCCCTGTTCTAAAATGGTGATGTGGGACACACTCCCTGCGCGTCCGGTCTCAGGCACACTCTTCTGCGCACCTGGTCTGCCCCGGCTGTGGGTGCTCGCTCTCCCTTTGGGCTCAGACTACTTGTTCGGAAGGGGCCCGGTGTGGGCTAACTCCCCAGCTGGCCACTAGCTCCTTCAGGAGCCTCTGCTGGCTTCAAGTCACTTGGTGGCGCCAGAGATCTCTCCTAGAGCCCTTGGGGAGCTGATTTTCCACCCCATGGGACAGGGAGCAGAGCGGGGATGGTAGGGTACACCTCAACGGCTTTGGGCTGCTGTGTCTGCCTTGTGCCCCACCGTCGTGCGGAACCCATGCCCCTAATTTCGTGCCCCGGGTCTCAGTTCCAAAGCCCTCAGTTCCAGGACGCGGGCTGTAGCCAAGATCAGTGGTGCGGGAATGGCGCCTTTTGAATCCCGCTCCCCTGCCTGGGCGCCTGGTTCCTGCTCACTCAGGGAGGGCCTCCGCGGTCTCCCTGCAAGCCTAGGTCGCAGGCGCGGGGACCTGGGCAGCTGCGATCCGATCCGGATCTGCGTCTGCTTTTTCAGCGTGCTGCTTTCCGCGCAAGCTTACCAGGCGGCAGGGGCTGTGTGCTGGTGCTGGTCTCCTCCTGGGGGGCGGGGCTCTCTTTAATGGCGCCTGGAGCTCACCTCCGCGGCGGATCCTGCAGGGTTCTCCACAGCTCCCGTTCACGGGGTGTGGTGGCTGAAATAGTTCCTTTCCACTCACATTCCCACTTGCTGCGTCCGTTTTTCTTGTTGGCCATTTTGGTTTGTTGTTTCCCTCCTCTCTGCTGGTGGGAGAGTGCCGACTTTGTGGGCGGGGGAGGGGAGCAGGGTTCTGCGCTTCCCTCCCTTCTGGTCCTCTTTTATGGCAACTTTGTGTTTATCTTTTTTGAATGCTGAGTAATATTCCATGGTATATATGTACCACATCTTCTTGATCCAGTCATCTATTTTTGGGCATCTGGGCTGTTTCCAAAGCTTAGCTATTGTAAATAGTGCTGCTATAAACATAGGGGTGCAGGTGCTCTTTGGAATTGATGTTTCTGTGTCCTTTGGGTAAATACCTAGGAGTGGAATTGCTGGATCAGATGAAAGCTCTGTGTTTAGTAGGTCCAGAAATCTCCTCACAGCTCTCCATAGTGGTTGGACCAGTTTGCACTCCCACCAACAGTGCAGAAGAGTTCCTTTTTCTCCACACCCTCACCAACATTTGTTGTTGCTAGTTTTTTTTAATATGTGCCATTCTCACTGGTGTAAGATGTTATCTCATGGTAGTTTTGATTTGCATTTCCCTGATTACAAGTGATGTTGAACATTTTTCCTATGCCTGTTGGCCATTTGCATTTCCTCTTCAGAGAAGTTTCTTTTTAGCTCTTCTGCCCATTTTTTGACTGGATTATTTTCTTTGTTGTTGTTGAGTCTCATCAGCTGTTTGCAGATTTTTGTGATCAGTCCTTTATCATTAGTGTTGTGTGCAAAAATGTTCTCCCAGTTGGTGGGGTTTCTCTTTGTTTTTGTTATTTAGACTTAGATTTTTTAAATGGTATTAGAACCACCTCAGTTTAATTACCTCTTGTTTAATTAATTTAGCATTAGTAAGAAAACAAGTATATTGGTCTTACATAACCACAAATGCAGTTATCAACTTCAGTGTACCTATCATTGATATAATTATGTTTCTAATCTACCATCCACATTCTAGTTTTGTCAGTTGACCCAATAGCATGTTTTATAGCATTTCCCCCTTCTCTAGCATGGGATCCAATCTAGGATCATGTATTCTGTTTATTTGTCACATCTCTTTAGTCCCTTTTAATGTGGAACATTCCTTGGTGTTTCCAATATCTTTCATGACACAAATATTTTTGAAAAACAGCACCTTTAAAAAAAAAAAGCTGGAGCATTCCTTATGCTCAATTTGCCTACTGATTTCCCATGATTAGTTTCAGATTATATATCCTGGCTAGAATAGTGATGCTGTATTTGCAGGTAATCACATTTGGAGGCAGGCAATGTATGTGCCATCGTTCCTTATTAGTGATGTTAATTTTTATTACCTGATCAAGTTATTATTTGGGTAGTCATATTATAGTTATTCATTTTTCCCTCTCATTACCAACAAGCAATCTGTGATAAAAATTAAATTCAGTAGTGTATCATTGGTGAACATCAGATTCTAGTACTGTTAATTGTCTTTGATGTGGTGTTATCCACCTGTAAACTGGACTATAATATATTCTGAAATCCTTTGGTTTCCTCAAGTATCTGGCTATGACTCCACCAACTGATACTTCCAGTTTTTTCCCTCTTCTATTTGAAGTCACCAAGAACAAAAGCGATTCTTTCCCCTGAAAACTGAAACTAAAACACTGGATATAAACTTTAGATAAATCACTGCAACACCTTATATATGGACAACCTATGACTACATTCTTTTTGAGATGCAGAAATAAACAAGATGGTAACAGGATGAAGACACCAGGCCCAACTCTTCCATATATTCACATATAAATTGTAGCACAGCAAAGTCAATAATCCCTGAGGGAAAAAAATAGATGACTACAGAATGCATGAGAAGCAGCAGTCTGGTGAAAGGTATAGGAGAAAAACTATAATTGAACTGTGTTTACAGTCATAGCAGGGTAGTACAATTTGTGACAGAAGGGTCACTGACATATGGAGTCCCCTCTTATTGTTGACTCAAAGGAACAAACATAGGAACTCTGGAGATCTGGCACTATGCTGCATAGAGTTAGTATTCAGGTTAGAGGGTGCACTATTAGTGAACTATAGGAGCAGGTTGCAGAGTGATAAACATTGGTTTGGGCCTGTGGCTCCCAATATAAAACAGATAGATTTGGAACCTGTAGAGTGAGCCAGGCCAGATTTTCTGCAAACACTTGCCTTAGCCCCACCCACAGCCAAAAATGAGATGAATGAATAATTTCACAAATTAGTGTTAAAGCACTTGGATCTTAACAAAAGGAACAGGCAACCCAGGGTAATGCTCAAAAGTAGAAATGCAAAAAGAACAACCCCCAGCATGTGGCCCAGTCTAAATTATAGCCCACACCCATTGCTGCATCTAATGCTTAAAAAGAGCTATGGGGTTAAAGGTGGCAACAAGACTATACAAAACATTAAGTTTGAAGATTTGGCCAAAGAGAGGGGATTGCTATGGATCTCTACTACACATCACTGGTAGTTGCAGAACAGTAGGAACTTTGTTTTATTTATTTATTTATTTATTTATTTATTTATTTATTTATTTATTTATATAAGAATGGGGGTACAGGCCAGATTTGCAGGAGGGTGAGAGTATTCACCAGAAACAGAGCGGGAACAGAACAGGCAGACTGATGAAATACACTGCTGAGGGGAGCAGCAGGCAAGACAGGAGAGGTCTGCCGCTCCATGTGGGACCCTCGCGGACCGGCCAGGATCGAACCAGTGCTGCAGAGGCTGCAGACAGCTTCACAGTGCTGCGCTCAACTGCCTATTCCACTAGGGGAGACCCAATAGCAGGAACTTTGAATCCTTGAGGCTTACTAGAGGCAACCCTTCAGTGTCCTACTGCCCATATTCCTTTCCTTCCTACCTGTTATCCCTTGTTAATACCAGTTTTCCAGTCATCTAAACAGGTACAAAAGCAGCAGTCTAAAAATCTACATCACAAACCAAAAATACTGAAAAAGGAGGAGACAGAATAATATATCATTAATACAGGAGCAGAAAAAAGAACAGAAGTTTTAACTCAGTAGAATTCTGGAACATGCCTGAAGAGGAAGGTAACATTTATAACAATGTTTGCTGAATGAGAGAAAAACAAGTAATGATGTAAATAAGAACAGAATAAAAACTGAGAAAATATGAGACTGCTACAAATAGAACTAGTGGGTCTAAAAAAATTCAATAACTGAATTTAAAAATACAATAGAAGTCCTCAACAGCAGAAAAATACAAGTAATGGAGAGACTTAGTGAGCTTGATAGTACAGTGTAGGACATCGCCACAATAGAAAATAAAATAAAATAGAAAATAAAAAAGTATTTTAAAAAAAGAAAATAGTGTGAGAGCGCTCTTGATCATGGGCATCCCAGAAAGAGAAGAGAAAGAGAAAGGCATAGAAAATTTATTTAAAGAAATAATTGGTGAGGGCCTCCCTGGTGGTACAGTGGGTTGAGCACAGCATTGTGAAGCTGTTCGCAGCCTCTGAAGCATGGGTACAATTCCTGGTTGGCCAGGGGAATACCCAAATGGCGTGGCAGCCCTCTCCTGTTTTGCCCACTGCTCCCCTCAGCAGTGTTTTTGGTTGTCTACCTATTCTGCTCCCTGCTCTGTCTCTGGTGAATTCTATCACCTTCCTGTGCCTCTGGCCCGTACCCCAGCTCTTATATAAATAAATAAATATTAAAAAAAAGAAATAATTGGTGAGAACAATCTCAACCTGAAAAATGAACTAGCTATTCTAACCCAAGTGGTCCAAAGAGTTCCAAAAAATGAAACCAGATGGAAACCTTCTAAGACATGCTATAACAAAACTGTTAAAAGCCAATGATATTAACAGTTTTGAGAGAAAAAAAAAAGTCCCCCATAAGAAATCCAAAGGAAGGCAAGGACAGCCATACATGTCAAAAAAAAGATTTTTTGCCAAATAAGGGAATAAGAGACAGGATAGACACTGTTATATTAAGGTAATGAAGGAACAGTAAAATATATTAGGCAATTACTGTCAACTGTGAAAACAGACATTGAAAAACACACACTTGTGGTAGGGGACTTAAACACCTCACTCTGACCAAGAGACAGATAAAATAAACAGAAGATAAAAAGGCACATTATAGCTTTAAGAAAAAATTAAACCACATAGGCATAATAGACATTTATAGGGCATTACACCCCAAGAAAGATGAACACACATTCTTCTCAATGTGTACAATGAACATTCTCCAGGACTGATAACATAATGTGTCATAGGACAATTATTAACAAATACATGAACCCCAAAATCATTCTAAGCATCTTCTCTCAGCATAAAGATCAAACTAGAGATAAACTACAAGAAAGAAAGCACAACTTTCAATACGTGTGAACTGAATAACATACTACTGAATGATTACTGGGTTAAGCATGAAATCAAAAAGTACTTTGAGACAAATGACAATGAGGACACAACCATCCCGAATGTGTGGGACACAACAAAAGTAGTACTGAAAGGGAAATATATTACAATGCAGGTCTACATCAAGGCATAAGAGCTCAAATAAATAACCTTATCTTCCACCTTGAGAAAACAGAAAAAGAAGAACAAATAAAGCCAAAAACAGTTGAAAAAGAAAACAATAAAAATCAGAGAAGAAATACATGAAATAGAAATAAAAAAAAAAACAGTTGAAAAGGTTAATGGAAACAAAAGCTGGTTCTTTGACTAAATAAGCAAAATCGACCACTTCTAGCTAGACTCAATAAGAAAAAAACGGAATCACAAAGAGGATCAAAGATGAAGGCAGAGACGTTACAACAGACACTGCAGAAATGTAAAGAATAAGAGACTACTATGAACATTTATGTGATAATTTCATTAACCTAGAAGGGACAGACAAATTCTTAGAATTACACAGTCATCCGAGACTGACTAGGGAAGAACTAGAACACCTGAACAGGCCAATCAAAAGCAGTGAAATTTAAACAGTAATCAAAAACTTTCTCAAAAAACAAAAGCCAGGATCAGATGACTTCACAAGGGTATTTAACCAAATCTTCAAAAAGGAGTAAATAACTTTCCATCTCAAATACTTCCAAAAAATTGAGAATCAATATTCCCATGCACATTTTATGGCACAAACATTACTCTAATACCAAAACCAAATGAAAACAATACACAAAAAGAAAACTACACACCAGTTTCCCTAAATAACACAAATGCAAAGATCCTCAATAAAATTTTAGCAAATTGAATCCAAAATGGAAATTTATAAAAGAATTATGCACCATACCAAATGGGATTTATACCAGGGACACAAAGGTACTTCAGCATCTGAAAATCAAGCAATATGATTTACCACATCAGCAGCAACAACAAAATGACAAAAGCCTTGTGATTATATTAATAGAGGCTGAGGAAGCATTTTACAAGTTTTAACATATACTTATGATGAAGACTCTCAAAAAATTGGGGATAAATAGAACTTATCTTAATGAATAATAAAAGCCATATATGACAAATTCATGGGTAACATAATTCCCAATAATGAAAAAATGAGTTTTTCCACTAAGATCTGGTACAAGACAGGGTTGTCCACTCTCACCACTACTATTCAACATAGTATTGGAAGTTCGACCTACAGCAATTAGACAAGAAGGATATAAAATGAATGCAAATTGGGAAGGAAGGAGCAAAGGAACTGTCATTTGTTGGTGAAATGATAATATACTTAGAGAAGCATAAAGGTGCCATTGAAAAGCCAATTGAAACAATAAGTCATTTTAGTAAAGTGGTAGATTATAAAATCAATATTATACACAAAATCAGTTGCCTTCCTACATACAATGATATTGAGGAAGAACAATCAAGAAAATAACCCATTTACAGTCACACACACACACACACACACAATAAATTCCCAGAAGGATCAAAAAAAAGGTAAAGGAACCATAAAAAGGAAACTGTAACACATTGTTAAAAGTAAAGAAAACACAAAGAAATGGAAACATGTTACTACTAACTCATGGATTGGAACATTCAACATTGTCAAAATGATCATGTACCCATAGCAATTCATAGATTCCATGAAATCCCAATAAAATTTTTAATGGAATTCTTTAAAGAAATGGAACAAACATTACTGACATTCATATAAAACCACAAAAGACCCATGCAGGCAGTGTCCCATGAGTTAACTATGGGAATGTCAACCTGGCAATCCTGATAAAAAAAAAGAGGGAAAATGGTGGTATCACACTTTCAGACTTCAATTATTCTATTAAATTATAATAATTAAAACAGCATTGTACCAGAACAAAATAGACACACAGACAAATGGAATAGAGACTCCATAAATAAACCCACACTTATATGAATAATTAATCTATAACAAAAGAACATATTTGACAGCAAGGAAATCCTCTTCAATAAACAGTGTTGGGAAAACTGAAAAAAAAAAAAAAAGCTAAATCATGAAACTATGTAACTATCTCATACCAAATACAAAAAAAAAAATTGAAAATGGTTGAAAATGGATAACTGAAACCATAAAATACATAGAGGAAAACATAAGCAAAATACTTCACGACATAAGCTTCAATGATTCTTCCCAGATGTGTTTCTAATAGCAAGAAAAAACAAGAGGCTATAAGCAATTGGGACTATATCAAACTAAAACTCCTGTGTGGTGAAAGAAACTAAAACGAAGATAAAAAAGACACCCTATTGAAGGGAGAAATGTTTGCCTACCATGCATCTATCAAGTGTTTGATATCAGAGATAGACAAATATATAACTCAACAAAAAGAAAACAAGTAACCCAATGAAAAATGGGCAGAAGAGTTAAATATACACTCCCTACAAGAAGATATGTATACAGCCAAAAGGCATGTGAAAAAAGTTCATCAACACTTGTCATGGAAATATAAATCAAAGCCGCAATGAGGTCCCACTTCACTCCTGTGAGGATGGCACTTCTCAAAAAAGATCAGAAACAAGTGCTAGTGAGGGTGTGGAGAAAAAGGAAATCTCTTACACTGTTGGTGGGAATGTAGACTAGTCCAGTCCCTATGAATGCAGTATGGAGGTTTCCGTAAAGTAAAAATGGACCTACCATAAGACCCAGCAATTACATTCTTAAGTATCTACCTGAAAAACAAAAACTAAATAAATTCAAAGGGAATTTTGCACTCCCATGTTCTACTGCTCTACTATTTACAATAGACAAACTATAGAAATATCCTAAGTTCCTAAAAACAAATGAGTGGATCAAGAAGACCAAGATCAAGGAGCCACCCTCACAGGGATGCGAGCCATCCCCCATTACAGTAATCATTCCTCTCCATATTCTCTATTGATGGACAACACCCTTTCTTCAACCAGCTCTGGAACTTCTTTGGGAGTTCCAGAATACAAATAATGGAATACAACTCAGTGATCACAAAAGAAAATCATGCCATCAGTGACAACATGGATGGAATTGGAAGGAGAAAGACGAATACCAGCTGGTGTTAATTACATTTGCAATATAGAGACATCAGGCAAAGTTCAAATGAAGCCAAACTCAGAAACTAATCCTTGAAAGCTGACTATAGATGAAGTATTTAAACAGGGAGGGGAGGCAGAAGAGGGTAATTATAAGAAGGACATGTGGAATTCCCGGTATCCTGAGATGCAGGCAGTGTCCCATGAGTTACCTATGGGAATGTCAACCTGGCAAGCATGACACAAATTAGGACACACTTGAAGAGCAAAGAAAGTACTTATGGGACCACTGTACTTATGGGACCTCAGTCCACTCACCCATTCAGCAACAGAGAACAGGTTTAGTTGGGACACAGTGTTAAAATTAAGGGAGCCCTGGGGTGGCCATCCTCCAATTTGTATTCTGGCCATGCGTAGGTGCTGAAGAAAATAAAGCATTTTTTCCTCAGATTTGGGGGGCGTGGCGAGTGGGGGTGCGAAAGAATTTCAGCATTTAAGGATATATCCCAAAGGAGTTCTGGAGCCAGTTGAAGAAAGGGTGTTGTAAATCAATAGAGAATATGGAGAGGAATGAGTACTTTAATGGGGTATGGCTCACATCCCTGTGAGGGTGGCCCCTCCTGCGAACCTGTATTTCTTCCTAAAATGGGATGGGCCTGTGCCTTTTTCTCATGAAGCTGAGATGAGAGGGTCTATGGAGCTAACCAAACCTGTGGAGGAGAACTTGGGAAACCTCTACAGCCTCCCTTCCTATTGTACTACCCCCTGCTGGTGGGCTAGGTCCTAGGCCTGGAAGGAAAGAGGGGGTGCACCTAGAAGCAAATGAGATGAAACAGGGCCCACATGGCCCAGTGGAGGGTCATGGTTATAATGACTTGGAGACAACGTTCTCCCAAAGGGATTAGGGGAAAATCTGGATGACTTTGTAACCAACCTTCTGTGGCTCAGCAGAAACAGGTTCAGTGACCCTAGGGACCCCACCATTATGCCAACTGATAAAAGAGCTCACAGTAAGGTTGGTCCTCACAAGGGGGCTTATAGCCAGTTTTGTCTCAAGAAATGGGTACATCCATGGAGGCACTTCCTGAAGCACCGGTATGGTGTTCATAAGGGTTTCTAACAGGAATATTGGGTGTAAAGCCACTGTTACCATGCATAGGCCAGCTGGAGTGCAGTAACACTGAGGGGAAACACTGTGAGGTCAGGACTACAATGTGGCAGATGAGAGAGACCTGTTATTAAGCAATACATGTCCCTCTCAATACATGTCCTCTTGTGGCTTATAATTTTTATGGGGAATCCAAAAAAGTACGCCCAAGGCTGCAGGTCACCAGAGACCTCTTGAAGGAGCAAGGATGAGATGCTGGGCACCCTAGGAGATGTTAGAACAACTCAACCTACCCTGGTCCTGTCAAAGAAAGCAAACCTAATAGAAAAAGTCAGGATCCAGGAAGTCAGAGCCAAAAAAGGAACAAGTGAACAAATCAGGCATGATGAAGTATGAAGAAACAAGACAGACAGTTAAATCCTGAAAGTGATACTAGGGTCAGCATTGGGGCTTTGTATTGGGTCAAGTGTGGTATTTTAAGGAGGGACGGCTCCTTCAGCTGTTATATCACAGTCATCCACCCTTGACTGGTGGCTCATGAATTCACCCTTGCTGAAGGGAGGCTGGATGACCAGTCCTTCTATACTTGATTTGGTGGTGATAAGGCATACACACACACACACACACACACTTACACACACTACATATATATATACTACTGAGATAGATATATGTACTACTGAGATATATATAGAGACATATATTCTACTGAGATATATATAATATAGTAGTTTATATATAGAGATGTAATAGCTTGCAATAGCTTGATAGTGCTTCTTTAACCCCTGTACCACTTCTCTGTGTGTGTGTATGTATATGTATATATACATACATATATGTGTGTATATATATATATATATATATATATATACACACATATCTAAGTAGATCAGTAGCCCCTGGATACTCTAATGAGACTGGAAAAGGTAGACATTGCCTACCAGGGGAACTGGCTGTCTCAGCCACTGAGCCACATTGGAATCCTGACATGGAAAATCAAACACTTTGAGGTTTGCATTCTGGATGGCCTGAGATGAAGCAGGGAAAAGCCTATTAATTACTATTCAAAACTCTCCACAATCTCACAGGCCAACCAGGAGAGGCTGGTGACTTTCTTGAAGAGACTTAGAAAGGCTTTGGTAAAATTTACCACCTTAAACCCAGACTCCACTAAAAGCTAGCTGATATTAAAAGATAAACTCATTACCCAGTTGACTCCTGACATTAGACCAAATCTCCGAAAGTTGGCAATTGGCCTAGACAGTTCTCTTTAAAAACCCCTTAAGGTGGCCACTACAGTCTTTTACAATAGGTGTTGTAGGGGGAAAAGGATGTCTTGAAGAAACTCCACAAATAGGTTTTATGGACCCTACCCCAGACCAAAGACTCTGGGATTCTTAATTCAAAGGTGGAGTCCCACAGCTGTGGGCTATCTAAGTAAAAAACTAGACACTGTGGAATTAGTGATAGCCAGCCTGCCCCCTGCCAGTGGCTGCAGTGCCATCCCAGGTCCCTAAAGTCACCAAATTAACTGTTGGATATAATCTTGCTAAATATAATCCATATTCAGCCCTACTCCAAACAAAGGGGGCATTGTGGCTCTCTAATAACTGCTTATTAAAGTATACCAGGCCCTTCTCCTGGAAGGACCAAATATTTCCATGAAGATAGTTACTGGGGAGAGAGATGTCATCAACATGGTAGTGAGGAAATGCTGTTAGTAAGAACTCCCATAAAAAAAAAAGTTAATAGGGAGGAAAAGCAGCAGGTCCCTGAGAGAACGGACATGGAAGATAAACCGGCAACTCTGGCAAACTGCCTGAAGAAGAAAGTTGCCATAAAAGAGGACTAGAAGGGAGGAAATCTCAGAACCCTGCTACCCTCCCCCATCCACAAAGTCGGCACTCTCTGACCAACAGAAAGGAGGAAAAAAAAATTAAAACAACCAACAAGAACAAACTACGCATCAAGCGGGACTGTGAGTGGAAAGGAACTATATCAGCCACAGCAACCTGTGAAGTAGAACTGTGGAGAACCGTGCAGGATTCGCCACAGAGGTGAGCGAAGGGCTCTGGTCGCCACTGGAGAAAAATAAAGACTCCCAGGAGACCTACAAACAGCCCAAGGCCAGCCAGTAAGCTTGTGTGGAAAAGCAGCACACTTGAAAAGCATACGCGGATCGGGGCTGCACAGGTCCCTGCACCTGCAACCTAGGCTTGTGGGGATACGTGCAGGGGCCCTCACTGAGGTGAATGTCCCTCACTGAGTAATCAGAAACCAGGTGCCCAGACAAAGTAGCGGGGTGCAAAAGGCGCCATTTCTGCGGACATTGGGCTACAGCCTGCATCCTGGACCTGAGAGCTTTGGGAACTGAGACCTGGGGCACGAAATTCGGGGCGTGGGATCCCCACGACGGTGGGGCACAAGGCAGACAAAGCACCCCCACGCCGTTGAGGCTCTCCACGCCACTCCCACTCTGTTCCCCCAGACCCAAGGTGTTAAAAAGTTCCCGAAGGATACTAGGAAAGATCTCTGGCGCCACCTAGCGACCGGAAAAAATCACCAACACCCTATAGTTGGAAACCAGGGATCACAAAAACACCCTCAGACTCTGAGAGAGGATGGACCACACAAACAGGGGTAAGGAGGGAAATAAGGCATGGAACAAGACCCCATCCTGGAACTGAGAGCTAGGTACAGAATCTGAGAGTGGGACGCGCCATAGCAGGGGGCACTGCACAGGGTGACAGCCAGCGTTTTGGATCTGATAGCCCTGGAACTGAGATCTAGAGTGCAGACTTCAGGGTGTGGGATCCATACAGCTGTGGGCACAACATCTGGTGAACACAGGGCAGACACAGCACCTGGCTTGAATAAGAGCCCCTGTGCTGAGATGCTCCCCTCCGCTCCCCCTCCGCTACTGAGAGAACTGGAAAAAGCACAGGTCAGTCTCTGGTGCCACCTCGTGACCAGAACTAAATCACCAAATAGCTGATTCCCTGTTGTAACTGAGTAAATACAGAGGGAGGGAACTGTAAGGGACAGAGCCCAGCAACAATGTATCAACACCCTCGTGGAGTTTTGGCCTACCAGTGCTGGTCTCAGTCTGGTAAACAGTTTCCAACACCCCTAAAGGAGGACTCCAAAGAGATGCCCCCCAACACCAGTGGCACAATGTCCCAACACATAGTACTAATTACAAAGCAAAAAACAGGGAGAAGAAAAATATAAATAATGAAGCAAGCCAGCAGGATGGCACACCACAAAAAGAAACACAGTCACCAGAGCTCAACGATGACATGGAAGAACTTCTCAGCCTATCAGATAGAGAATTAATGATCATCATAATTAAAAAGCAGAAATAAAATGAAAAGGAAAAAAAATGACTTGAGACAAATAATCACTGAACTGAAGAATGAAATCGAGATTAAGAAAGGAAAGAAAAGAAACACAGTAGATTAAAAGATTACTAGAGGAGATAAAGAACTCTGGGAAAAGCAATGAAAACAGGATCGATGAAATGGAAGAACGGATCAGTATATCAAAGATACAGAAATAAAAAGAGAAAAAAGAGAAAAGGAGAGAGAAGATCAAATGAAGCAGTATGAGGAAACTCTTAGACAATTATCAGACTCCACGAAGAGAGGAAATGTAAGAGTATTAGGCATTCCAGAAGGTGAGAAGAGAGACAAAGGAACTGAGAAATTATTCAAGGAGATAATTGAAGAAAACTTTCCAAGCATGATAAAGGAGATGAATATAGACATACAGGATGTGAGAAGAACTCCCAATTACCATAATGAAAAGAAAACTAAGGCAAGACACCTAATAGTAAAGCTTGCAAGAGTCCAAGACAAGAAAAAAAAATAATGAAACTGGCCAGGGGGAAGAAACAGATAACTTATAAGGGAAAACCAATCAGATTCACTTCAGACTTCTCCGAAGAAACATTAGGGGCAAGAAGAGAATGGAGTAACATATTCAGCAACTTCAAGACAGAAAATGCCAACCAAGAATACTTTAACCTGCAAAGCTCTCCTTCCTCTATGAAGAAAAATTATGGACCTTCTAGGACAAACAGAAACTCCTGAAATTCATTACAACTAAACCCCCACTCCAAAAAATTCTACAAGAAGTCCTAAAGCCAATAGAGGAATGAACACAAAGAACAGAATAAAGCAAGGAATAAAATCACAAAAAAAAAGACAAACAAAAAGGCAAACACAGATGCCAACATATCAATATTAACTCTAAATGTAAATGGATTAAACTCATCAGTAAAAAGACACAGAGTAGCAGGCTGGATTAAAAAACAAAATCCAACCTTCTGCTGTCTCCAGGAAACATATTTAACCACAAAAGATAAACACAGACTGAAAGTAAAAGGGTGGAAAACAATCCTACAAGCAAATGGACCAAAAAAGAAGGCAGGAACAGCCATACTTATATCAGATGACATTGACTTCAAATTAAAAAAAGTAAAAAAAGACATAGATGGACACTACATTATGATCAAGGGGACAATACATCAGGAAGATATAACACTCATCAACATATATAACACTCATCAACATACTCACCAAATGAAGGGGCAGCAAAATATATTAGACAATTATTATCAGCTCTGAAAACAGATATTAAAGAAAATACATATATAGTAGGAGAATTCAACACCCCACTCTCACCAATGGACAGATCAACGAGACAAAAAATAAACAAAGACACTAGAGCCCTAAATAAAGACATAGAACTCATGGACTTAACAGACATCTATAGGACACTGCACCCAAAAAAATCCGAGTACACATTTTTCTCAAGTGGGCATGGATCATTCTCTAGAATTGATCACATACTGGGCCACAAGACAAACGTCAACAGATAAATGAAAATCAAAATCATTCCAACTATCTTCTCCAATCATAAAGGCATCAAGCTAGAAATAAATCATGAAAAGAAAACAAGGAACCCTCCCACTTCATGGAGATTGAAATCCACACTACTAGAAGACCACTGGACTAATGAGGAGATCAAAGAAGAAATAAAAAATACTTTGAGTTGAATGACAAGGAGGACACCACTTTCCAGAATGTAGCACAAGCAGTAATAAGAGGAAAATACATATCAGTACAGGCTCACATCAACAAACAAGAAAGAACTCAAAGAAACAACCTAATCTCACATCTCAAAGAACTAGAAAAAGAACAACAACAACAAAAAAAAACCTAAAGCCAGTAGAAGAAAGAAAATAATAAAAATCAAAGCAGAAATAAATGAATTGGAAATTAAAAAAAAAATCCAAAAGATCAATGAAACCAAAAGTTGGTTCTTTGAAAAAGTAAACAAAATAGACAAACCTCTAGCAAGGCTCACAAAGAAAAAATGGGAGAAAACACATATAAATAAGATTATAAATGAAAGAGGAGAAATCACAACAGACTCAGTAAAAATCAAAAGAATAATCAGAGATTATATGAACACTTATATGCAAACAAAATCAACAACCTAGAAGAGATGGACAAATTCCTAGAATGATATAATCATCCAAAGCTGGACAAAGAAGAAATAGAATAATTAAACAGACCAATTACAAGCAGCTAAATTGAGGCAGTGTTCAAAGCACTCCCCAAAAACAAAAGCCCAGGCCCAAATGGCTTCACAAATGAATTCTACCTAACGTTCAGCAGTGAATTAGTGCCTATCCTACACAAACTCTTTCAAAAAATTGAAAAAGAAGGAATACTACCAAATACGTTCTACGAAGCCAAATTTACACTAATACCAAAACCAAAGACAGCACAAAAAGAAATTTACAGGCCAATCTCTAATAAACACTGATGCAAAAATCCTCAACAAAATCCTTGCCAACAGAATCCAACAATGCATCTGTAAGATAATTCACCACGACCAAGTAGGATTTATTCAAGGGACACAAGAAAGGTTCAACATCCAAAAATCAATCAGTGTAATCCAACACATCAACAAAAAGAAATATAAAAACCATATGATCATATCAATAAATGCTGAGAAAGCATTCGACAAAGTACAACATCCATTTCCAATAAAGGCCCTTAAAAGGCACATACCTCAACATTATAAAGGCCATCAATGACAAGCCCACAGCCAATATCATTCTTAATGGTGAAAAGCTGAAATCATTCCCATTAAGATCTGGAACAAGACTAGGATGTCCACTCTCACCACTACTTTTCAACATAATACTGGAAGTCCTAGCCAGAGCAATAAGACAAGAGAAAGACATATAAGGAATACAAATAGGAAAGGAAGAAGTCAAACTATCACTATTCATGGACGATATGATAACATACATACAGAACCCCAAAAACTCCACAGAAAAACTAATTAATCATTCAGTTTAGTAAAGTGGCAGGATACAAAATCAACACACAAAAATCAGTAGCCTTCCTATACACAAACAATAAATCTGAAGAAGAAATCAAGAAAACCATTCCTTTTACTATTGAAACAAAAAAAAAAATCAAGTGCTTGGCAATAAACCTAAGAGGTGAAAGACCTATACAAAGAAAACTATAAAACACTGCTAAAAGAAATAGAAGTAGACACAAAGAAATGGAAAGACATCCCCTGCTCATGGATCCAAAGAAGTAACATTATCAAAATGGCCATCCTGCCAAAAGCAATTTACAGATTCAATGCTATTCCAATTAAAATTTCAATGTCATTCTTCAAAGAAATAGAAAAAATATTGATGAAAATCATATGGAGCCACCAAAAACCCCGAATAGCCAAATCCCTCCTGAAAAAAAGAGAAGGGAATGGAGGCATCAATCTCCCAGATTTCAAACTCTACTACCAAGCCCTAATAATCAAAACTGTTTGGTATTGGAACAAGAACAAACACATGAACCAATGGAAACGAATAGAAAACCCAGAAAATAAACCCACAGATCTATGGTCAACTAATCTTTGACAAAGGAGCAAAGAATATGCACTGGAGCAAAGAAAGTTTGTTCAATAAATGGTGATGGGAAAACTGGGTCGCTACATGCGAAAGAATGAAACTTGACTACTACTTCCCACCATGCACAAAAACCAACTCAAAATGGATTAAAGAACTAGACATAAGACCTGAAACCATAAAATATATAGAAGGAAATATAGGCGAAACACTACATGATATGCACCTCAAAGACATATTTACAGACACAACACCCAAAGCAGTGATAGTGAAGGCAAAGATAAATGCTGGGGCTACATCAAATTAAAGAGCTTCTGCACAGCAAAAGAGACAATAACCAAAACAAAGAGAAATCCCACCGACTAGGAGAACATTTTTGCACACAACACTAATGATAAAGGACTGATCACAAAAATCTACAAAGAGCTGATGAGACTCAACAAAAACAAATAAGCCAGTCAAAAAATGAGCAGAAGAGCTAAAAAGAAACTTCTCCAAAGAGGAAATGCAAATCGCCCACAGGCATATGAAAAATGTTCAACATCACTTGTAATCAGGGAAATGCAAATCAAAACTACCATGAGATACCATCTTACGCCAGTGAGAATGGCACATATTAAAAAAACTAGCAACAACAAATGTTGGTGAGGATGTGGAGAAAAAGGAACTCTCCTGCACTGCTGGTGGGAGTACACACTAGTCCAACCACTATGTAGAGCTGTGTGGAGATTCCTCAATCTGCAAAAGATGGTGCTTCCATATGATCCAGCAATTCTACTCCTAGGTATTTACTCAAAGGACACAGAAATATTAATTCAAAAGAGCACTGCACCCCTATGTTTATAGCAGCACTGTTTACAATAGGTAAGCTATGGAAATGTCCCAAAATAGATGACTGGATCAAGAAGATGTTGTACATATACACAATGGAATATTACTCAGCAATCAAGAAAGATAAACTCATGCAATTTGCAGCAACATGGATGGAGCTGGAAGGGATCATGCTCAGCAAAATAAGCCAGGAAGAAAAAGAAAAATACCGGATGGTCTCACTCATAGCAGGAATCTAGAAAACCTAAATAAGGGACCAGGAAAAAGATTAACTATAAGAAAGAAAAAATGAAAATCAACAAACAACTATGAATCAGAGACACACTATGGGTGGGCAGGGAAACGGGGGAGTGGGGTGAAAATAAGGGGGGTGCTGGGCCTCCCCGGTGGCGCAGCAGTTGAGTGCTGGGCTGCGAAGCTGCCCGCAGCTTCTGCAGCACTGGTTCAATCCCTCGCCACCGGCAAGGGTCCCATATGGCGCACAGACCTCTCCTGCTGCGCCCGTTGCTCCCCTCAGCAGTGTATTTCGTCCATCTGCCTGTTCTGTTCTCTGCTCTGGCTCTGGTGAATTCTCTCACCCTCCCGCACTTCTGACTGTACCCAGTGCTTGTATAATAAATAAATAAATAGATCTTAAAAAAAAAATAATAAGGGTGGTGCAATTGTATTGGGAATATAAAAATTCAAAAAAAAGTTACTGGGGCCCTCCCTCTTTTTTTGCAGGTTTTTTATTGGGGTTCACCAGGCATATGGCAGGCAGGGGTGCTGACTGGCAGGCCTCCCAGCCCCCAGCAAGTCTTCACTCTATCTGGGCTCTCTAGCGTTCGTTCTGCTGCTTCTCGGCTTCTCTTTCGGCTTTGGCTTCTACTGCTGCTGCTGCTGCTGCTGGCGTCCCCGTGACGCCGCCCTTAAAAAGCAGTCTTAGCTCAGCTGAATCCCATCTACCTATGCCCACACCCTATTCCAGGTGCCCACCATCAGGCATGCATTCAGGACAAGGATCCATCATCTATCCTGATGGCGGAAGGACAGAAAAGCCTGATATTTTCTTTACCCTACACCCATCTAGCCAGGGAGGTGACCCACATGGAACAGCACACCTCTCCTGACTGCCCACTGCCCCCCACAGCATTGTGTTTCAGTGCATCTGCCTGTTCTGCTCCCCACTCTGTCTCTGGTGAATCCTCTCACCCCCCGCAACTGTGGACTACAACCCAGCTTTTGTATGCATAAATAAATAAATGTTAAAAAAAAGAATAATTAAAAAAATAGGTAGTCACTGTCCTTTCCCTGGCCTCCTTTTTACCTGACCCCTTGTCCTCCCAGGAATAATACCTTGAAGTGTTGGTGCTAGGAAAGTACTGATAGTCACTCCCCTGCTTGACTCTGAAATGATCCTGTTCACAGATGGTGGCTCTTACATAGATTTGGAAGTGAAAAAGGACAGACTATGCGGTGGTTTCCTTCTAAAAAGTGGCTCCTTTTCTGCGGGAACCAGTGCCCAATTGGCAGAACTGGTGGCTCTCACCCAAGCACAAAATCTGGGCCAGGGGCATTGGGTCTCTATTTACACTAATTCCAAGTACTCCTCCCTGGTTCTCCCTGGGCACATGCAGCCACTTAAAAGAAATGCCATTTTTTGGCTACAGAAGACTCACCTGTAAAATATCATCAGCAGTTGATAGACAGCTGAAGACTATTCACTTGTTCTCCAAAGTGATGGTTATTCACTATAAGAGACTCCAAAAAGAGATGGATGAGGTTTTGAAAAAAATCATAGTACTGACAAGGCACCAATGCAACTGATGAGCCCTGGCCTCCAAGAACCCCAAGGGAGCATGCCCTCTGGTGGCTTTCCTCCAGGCCCTGGGACAACTTCCTCAATTAGTCCCAAATTTTACCCCTAAAAAAAAAAACCAGAAGGCGGCCCTATGTGGGCTACAGGTCCTGCCTATAATGGATAGTTACAGTCTAAAAAGTTCCTACTCCCCAGATCTCTCCAGTGAAAACTTTTAAACTGTTATACCAAACTTTCCCCTTTGGAGAAAATAAGACCAGCAAATTAGCTTCCCATTCTTTAAAAAAAGAGGATTAAAAAAGATAGCTGCCCAGATGGTGGGAGCCTGCAAACTGTGCCAGAAAAACAATCCCAAAATCCCTGGTGTGTCTTCTGCAACCATGCTAGGCCAGGAAGGTTCATTATTGGTTCAGACAGCTAGAAACAGAACCTTGGAGCCCTTGGCATCATCTTCACAAGTTAGGGGAAACAAGCCATTTGGGAGACAGCAACTTGGGCCCCCCGGCAAATCCTATACGCTTAGCTCTTCTAACCTTTCTTGGAAACTCTCCACTGCTCTCCAGTGTACTCTGCCTGCTTAGTCCTCTGCCACATGCTCAGTCCCTATATGCTCAGTCTCCCAGCTCAGGTGCACCCACTTATGCACACCCACGCCACACTCCAGATGCCGCCATCAGGCACGCATGTAAGACCACAGGTGTCAGTCATAGACACTAATGGCGAGTGGGCAGAGAAAACCTGATCACTTTCATTTACTCTACAGTATGGTTCTCTGGGGTTATGGCAAACAGGCCACTTCCCCAGAGAGGACTGACAGCTAGATTTTATTCCAGCCACCCCAGTTTCAGGTGTAGGGTAAAGAAAATGTCAGGCTTTTCTGCCCTCCCACCATCAGGATTGATGATGGATCCTTGTCCTGAATGCATGCCTGATGGCGGGCACCTGGAGTAGGGTGTGGGCATAGGTAGATGGGATTCAGCTGAGCTAAGACTGTGCTTTTAAGGGCGGCGTTACGGGGACGCCAGTAGAAACCGAGAAAGCAGCAGCAGAAGCCAAAGAGAAGCCGAGATCACCAGAGAGCCCAGACAGAGTGAGGATTTGCTGGGGGCTGGGAGGCCTGCCAGCCTCCCGGCCCCCCAGCACCCCTGCTTGCCATATGCCTGGTGAACCCCAATAAAAGACCTGCAAAAAGCCACTGAGGACTCTGACTCCTCCTTTACCCGGTCTGCATGGGATCAGAAAACCTGCACTGGTATACAGATGGCTCCAGCCGGGGCCAGCCAGCCTCTTGGACAGCAGTGGCTGTACACCCAGAAACAGACACTATCTGGTTCGAAACCGGGACGGGACAGAGCAGCCAATGGGCTGAACTGCGAGCAGTATGGATGGTGGTGGCCCATGAGCCTTCCCCTCTAGTAATCTGTACTGACAGTTGGGCTGTGTACAGGGTTCTGACACTGTGGATTTCCACATGGAATTTAAATGACTGGACAGTTATGCATCGGCCATTGTGGGGCCAGGCCCTATGGAAAGATCTATGGGATCTGGGGCATCAGAAGCAGGTGACTGTTTATCATGTCACAGGACATGCCCCATTAGCCTCACCAGGCAACGATGAGGCAGATACCCTAGCCTGGGTTCGATGGCTTGAAACTGCTCCAGGGCGGGATGTTGCGCAGTGGCTACACAGACGCTTGCTCCACGCAGGGCAGAAGACAATGTGGGCCACTGTGCGTGCCTGGGGTCTACCTGTAACTTTAAAAGAAATCCAGACTGCATGTGAAACATGTGTAGTATGTTCTAGAACTTACCCCCGGAGACCTTTTGCATCTACAGGCCAGGTGTTGCGGGGGCAGGTACCCCTGACACGCTGGCAGATTGACATCACTGGACCACTACCTCGCTCCGATGGACAACAATATGCTGTCACCTGTGTGGACACTGCTACCGGGTTATTGGCAGCTTACCCTGCTCCACATGCGGACCAAAAGGCAGTTTTGGCAGCACTGGCATGCCTATGTGCTGCATATGGACGTCCGCTGGTAGTGGAGAGCGATCAAGGGACTCATTTTACAGGAGCCCGGGTGCAGCAGTGGGCCAAGAACATGGGTGTTGAATGGAAGTTTCACACTCCCTATAATCCCAAAGCTGCAGGGATTATAGAGAGGTATAATGGCCTGCTGAAGCAAGGACTAAGAGCCACTGCCCCCACTCAGACGCTGGCTGGGTGGAGCCGACGTCTATGGGAGGTGTTGCAGACATTGAATGAGAGGAGCAGGAGAGGCGGCCTGGCTCCAGTGGAGGCATTGCTACATCGTGCCACTGCTCCCATCCAATTACAAATAAAGACGTCAGTCATCTTATTAAAACCGGGACTTGGACAGCAGGGCAACATCCTATTGCCAGCCCCAACTGGAGTGGACCCATGGCAGACTGTGGACTGGGAATGGCCCTGGACAGTGAAGGCTCCCCACATGCGGTGGGTGGCTCTGATAGCCCCCCTTGGGGTCATGGCCTGGAGGCCGATTTACAGATAAAACCATGGGTGAGTGCGCAGTGGCCGCCACGGGTGCGTGTTACCCACCCTGGAGTGGCAGATCAGCGGGCAATCCTCAAGGGGACATTTGTAATAACTCTATGGCCCATTATGAGCTCTCCACTCCTGCTGCATGTAGAAACCACTGATGCCTCTTCACTGACAAAGCGAGTGTGGTACTCACGACCTGGAAGGCCACTGATGCCAGCGACAATATTGTCTTTGGATGCCAAATTGGCATGTATATTGCCCGATGGGAGGGATCTCCCATTGCTGGTACCGGTAACTTCTCTGTCTTTCCGCCCCTAGGAAAATTAAGTTTAGTCATTTTGTGATGTATTTGCTTTTGTGGTCCATGGCTGCACTGTTTATGTTTGCTTAAAAATTTGTACATACGTAGACTATATGGCAGAAAACCCTGAGGGGGTGGACTGTAGGGTAAGGTACAAGGTATCAGGCTTTTCTGCCCTTCCGCCATCAGGATAGATGAGGGAGCCCTGTGATCCTGGGTGCATGCCTGATGGCGGGCACCTGAAGTGGGTCCACCTGAGCTAAGAGACTGATTTATAAGGGTGGTGCAGCAGAGTGTGGTGTGGTGGTAGTGCGGTGTTAACGGTGGAGGAGTGGAATGTATGGAGGAGTGTTGGAGCGACTACAAACCATGGCGAAGAACATGTGGCTGCTAGAACCATTCATAAACCTGCTCAGAATGGGTTGGTTGCTTTACATGTGCCCACTTACACATGCCCACACCCAACTCCAGGTGTCCGCCAGCAGGCACACGTGCAATCCCACAGGGGTCTATCATTAATATTAATGGTGGGAGGGCAGAAAATCCTGACAATTTTCACTTACCATACATATACCAAAGGGCCATGGTTTAAACCCACTAAATTTGGGGCTTCAGTCTCCATCCCTAACCTAGGTTCCTTTCTGGAAACTGCCCTCACCCATCAAAAACATACATACAAAAACTATGATTGGGGTATGCAGTGCCAGGAAGGCATGGAGCAGGTTTTCTATTGATTCAGTTAGACGGATAAAGGAGAGTCCTAGAACCCTCGGTTGCTTTTTGAAGGCTTTTAATGATCTTTCTACACCATTTGTAGTGAGGCAACCAGGTGCAGGGTAGGCAGGGGAGGCCTGCAAATTTTCACTCTTTCTGGGCTCGCTGGTGTTCTCTTGTGATCTCTCTGCTGGTCTCTACTACACTCAGCTTCACTGTCCTCTGCTGCCCCTATCCTCTGTAACACCACAGAGCATATGTGTTTGTATACTGTAGTGGCAGGAATGGGCACAGAACAGGTTTTCTGATCCAGCAGACTGGGTAAAGGAGGAGAGAGTCCTGGAGCACTCAGTGGCTTTTGCAGGCTTTAATTGGGATTTACCAGGCACATGTCAGGCAGGGGTGCTGGGGGGCCATGTAAGGGGCAGGAATGGACAGTGCAGGTTTTCTATGATCCAGCAGACCGGGTAAAGGAGGAGAGTCCTCAGTGGTTTTTGCAGGTCTTTTATTGGGATTTACCCGGTATACAGCAGGCAAGGGTGCTGGGGGGCTGGGAGGCCTGCCAGCCTCCCAGCCCCCAGCAAGTCTTCACTCTATGTGGACTCTCCGGCCTTCTCTGCTTCTCTCTCGGCTTCTCTTTTGGCTTCTGCTGGCGTCCTCGTGACGCCGCCCTTAAAAGCCCCATCTCAGCCCAGGTGAATCCCATCTACCTATGCCCACACCCTAGTCCAGGTGCCCGCCCTCAGGCATGCATTCAGGACAGCCAGGATCCACCATCTATCCTGATGGCAGGAGGGCAGAAAAGCCTGACATTTTTCCTTTTCCTATAGGCCAAGAGGCTGGCAGGCCTCCAACCCCAGCAAGTCTTCACTCTATCTGGGCTCTCCAGCGTTCTCTTGTGTTCTCTCTGCTCTCTTGTGATTCTGCTACTCTGCTGGCATCCCTGTGATGCTGCTCTTATAACCCCAGTCTTAACCCAGGTAAATCCCATCTACATATGCCCACATCCTATTCCAAGTTCTGCCATCAGACATACATTCAGGACCACAGGGTTCCGTCATCTGTCCTAATGGCAGGGGGGCAGAAATGTCTGATGCTTTTTACCTTACCCTATAGTGTTCCAGGAAGGAACCAAGGTTAGAAATGGAGCCTGAAGATCCAAATTTAGTGGGCTTACATGCTCAGTGTTATATGCTCAAGTATCTCAGCTCAGGTGCACCTACTCATACATGCCCACACCATACTCCAGGTGCCACCATAAGGTATGCATGTAAGACCACAGGTGTTAATCATAGATGCTAATGACAGGATGATGGAAAAAAAACTGCTAACTTTGATTTACCCTACAGGGTGGATGCAAACAAAACAGCACTATTTTAAAAAACCTGGGTATAGGTCATATGTGTAGAAGACTTTCATGGTTTGTTAGAATTCCTGTGTTGAAACATGCTGTCCTAAATCTAGCTATACTGATACAAAACTCATGAAAAGCTGTGGCTCCCCCAGTCCCCCTGTTCTTGGGATATTGTCTTGGTGCCCAGAGTTCCTGCTAAAATGTAAACTCAGGCAGGGGGGCCTCAACAGGACAAAAGTCTTGGTATAAAGAGCACACTTGAAAAATCAGTATCTGCTGTGGCCAGATTAGCATAACAGCTAGACCACTTTGTCAGAAAGTTAAGCATAAACAGGAACTAGAGATAGGATGTTTTGATCAGCTCCACCAATGCAGCCCCCCAGGCAACAGCCCCTATTCACTCCCTGCTAGCTTGTGCTAGACTATTGTGCATCCCCAATCCACATCCCCACCATGCACATTCCTCCATGATACACAATAAATGTGAGACTGCCCTGTAAATAGGTGCTATACTCACTGAGGTGTAAGCACCTCAAGGGGTCTCTCTCGCTCTCGCTCTCGCTCTCCCTCTTTCTCCTAGGACTTGGAGTTGTCTTTCGCTATCCTAAGCTGCTCCCATTGCTACCACCCTGCAAGGTGACAAAATGCTACAGTCAAAGTCCTTAAAACCCAACAAAAATCCCATAATAACTATAGGATAAGTAAAGCCTCTGTGGCCATCACCTGTGGCCTTGACTGTGTTAATGCAGAAAGCTCCTGGGAGCATGGGCATGAGGCACAGGTGTCTGCTTGTGGTCACCTGGAGCATGGGTGTGGTCATACATGAGTGTGCACACCTGAGCCTGGAGGCCAGGGATGTAATGGCAGCATCACTCAGAGACAGCGACAGCTATGGGAGGACAAGTGGCGTGACTACCGAAGAGGTGAGACTGAGAGAAAGAGAATGCGAGAGAGCCCAGAGAAGGAATGTAAAGATTTATAAGGGCTGGGAGGCATAGTTGCCTACTTGCCTCCCAGCTCCTCCTGCCAAATCCATGCCTGCCCCCCTGCCTAGTGTGCCTATGTATCTGGTTCCCTGAAAGAGCAATAAAGCCTGAAAAATCCACTGAGAGCTCTGGGACTCTTTTTTTCTGTCTGCCCCAAATCCATAGTGAAACTGCCCTGTGTTTGTTGGCACTAGAATAACTTAGCTAATATAGTACTACAAAACTGTCATACTCTCAATGTGTTAACTACAAAATGGGAGGTACTTGTGCTCTGCTTGAGTCCTGTTAATGAGTTTTTGAATTAATTACTCTGCCCAGGTTAAAAAAGATTTGTGAGTCTCAAAGGAAGACATCAATTAATTTAAAATCTCAAACAACAAGCGGGCACTGGACCCAGCTAGTTACGATCACTTTTCCACTCTATGTCTTCCTCCCTGTGGGCCTGGTTCCTCCTCTACTTAGTGAAAGGTTCGGCGCGGTAAAGAAAAGGAGAGCCAACTAAATTTCTCAAAGGCAGGGAAAATTTATTGTGCCCCAGGTGGACCTCACGGACCCAAGATGAGGGTCAGTGAAGCCGTGCCCGTTGTCAGGGGGAGGCTGGCTTTTATAGGGTGAGGAGAGGTCAGGTGGGAGACTGGGTTCATTTGCAGGGATGGGGGGAGGGGAGTGGGTGGGAAGTGTGTAGGGCAGGGGGAGTTTCTTTGTCTGAGAAAAGATTTGTAGGGCGGGGGAGGTTCATTGTCTGAATCCTCTAGGCAGGCTTCCGCATTCCTGTTCCCAGGTGGGCTTCTTAGTGGGTTTTTGCATTCTGGCCTCCTGCATGGACCTTTCACTTAGGACTGCTGCTCATAGTTTTATTAATGTTACTTTTAGGTCTGTATATTCTAAACCTAATTGTCAAATTTATTTCTTCCAAATTAGAGATGGTTAAGCTACAAATGGTCCTTTTCAGATGAAACCTCCTATAAACCTGCCTAAGGGCATCTACTGGGGGCCTTAGTATGTCTCCCTATAGAGCAGGCCTAACATCTGACCCCTACAGCACTCAGTTCAACAAAAAGTAACCAGAATAACTGGCAACATTTTGTCACCCACAAATGTCAGACCTCTATTCTAAAGGGGGAAAATGAGGAGTTAGAGCTTGGTAAGCAGAGAAGGACTGGCACCCCGAAAGACATAACAGGAGAAAAAAATTCAAAACAGGGGAGAAAAGCAAAACACAGGTGAGAAATTGAAAGTTTGCCCACAGTAAGGCATCTATCCCAAACAGCCAATCAAGAAACTGCATGACCCTCATTACTGTTCTCTCAGACCAAAACATGAGCACTGTTACAAAAATCTTGATGTTATTTTCACTTAATGGCAACCCCATTTGGGTCCCCTCCAGTGAGGGGAGCTTTTCTGCTTTTTATCTGTCCTTGCATAAATCTCAGGCTTGCTCACTGCTGGCAGGAGCTTTAATCTTTGCAGCTTTGCTCCCAGGAGCTGGCCTGTTTCTTTACTAAAGTTTTTTTGCTTTGCTCACCATTGAGTGGTTCAGTGGACCAATTCTTTGCTCCAGAGGCAGCAGTTCCTTGCATGTTGTATATGTTGCATGTCAGTGCTGGTGTCAGGGAGGCAGGAGAGGTAAGCACAAAGTGAACAGGGAGCACAATGGACTATGGGTGCTTTGGTGATGAGAGTATTATGGTGACAAAGTGGAAGGGGAGGATCTTATACTTCCTAAATACAAACAGAGGTATAAACCAATGTTACCTCAATAAAAAATTTAAAAATGATGTTTTTGGAGGGAAATAAAATAAAAAATATACAATTATGATTACCTCAAAAAGTTCTTAAAGAGCAAAAAAAAAATATATCTAAGTAGATTTTAAAAAGGTCATCCTCCTGAAAGGGTGAAAATAGCTATTACACAAACAACAATGGGTTAGTTGGCAAGCTGTATAAAAAAGTTACATAATTCAACAATAAAAACAAACAACGCAGTTAATAAATTTTAGCAGATTATGAACAGATAATTCATCAGAGAAGGCCAATTGGCAGAAGGTCAATACATGTGAAAAGTCTTCAGCACTTTTAATAAGTGAAATGCAGGTTAAAACCACAATGTGGGGCCTCCCCTGGTTGCACAGCAGTTGACCGCTGGGCCGCGAATGCCCGCAGCCTCTGCAGCGCTGGATCAATCCCCAGCCGCGCAAGGGTCCCACATGGAGTGCAGACCTCTCCTGCTGCCCGCTGCTCCCCTCAGTAGTGTGTTTTGTCAGTCTGCCTGTTCTGTTTCCCGCTCTGGCTCTGGTGAATTCTCTCAACCTCCCACACTTCTGACTGTACCCAGTGCTTGTATAAATAAATAAATAAATAAATAAATCTTTAAAAAAAATCACAATGTGGTATCATCTCACATCATGAGGATGGCACATTTTAAGAGACCCCAAGTGCTGGAGAGGATGTGGTGAAAAAGTCATCCCATTACACCACTGGTGGGAATGCAAACTGATGCAACTATTTTGGAAGTACTATTTAAAATAGCCAGGACAGGGCCTCCCCGGTGGCGCAGTGGTTGAGTGCTGGGTTTTGAAGCTGCCCGTGGCCTCTGCGGCGCTGGTTCGATCCCCGGCTGCTCCCCGGCCACCGGAGGAGGGTCCCACATGGCGCGCAGACCTCTCCTGCCGCCCGCTGCTCCCCTCAGCAGTGTATTTTGGTCCTTCTGCCTGCTCTGCTCCCCGCTGTGGCTCTGGTGAATTTTCTCACCCTCCCGCGCTTCTGACTGTACCCAGTGCATGTATAAACAAAACAAACAAATAAATAAATAAAACATGCCTCTATTAAAAATATAAAATAAAATAAAATAGCCAGGACAGAGTCAGAGCCCAGAGGGGGAACCTGCCGCTGCCAGGGCAGACCATGGGCACAGGGAAGTGCCCTTCCAATTTGCCATTTTAGATTAGGGATCTATGCATCCACCAAGACTCCTTGAAACTGGTAAAGTGCTGACCCCACAGCCAGAAGTGAGCTGAAGAGCCCCCATATGCCAGGCTCAATCTGGCCATCAGTCGGAGCCCAGAGGGAGCTCTGGCCACCGACGGGGCAGACCAACGGTGCAGGGAACTGCTCTTCTGACTCTTAGAATAGGGATCTTTGTGTCCACCGAGACTGCTTGGAACTGGGAAAGGGCTGCCCTCACAGCCAGAAGTGAGCTGAAAACCCCCCACATACCAGGCCCCCTTTGGCAGGTAGTTGGAGCCCAGAGGGGGATCCAGCAATTTGGAATCCAGTGAGCGATCCAGCCACACCACCTCCAGGGCAGTCTATGGGACCTCAGACATACCACTGGAAATACAGAAGGAGGAGATATTCTGTGAGAGAGACCATTAACATATTCACAGTACCACTGCCCTACTGGACTTCTGGCATAACAGTATTTGACTCCATTGGACCACCAGATTTTGACATCCCAGAAAGAGCACACCAAAAAAATGCTGACCAGTACCAGCAACACTGTGTCCCAACACATAAGACAAATTAGAAAACAAGCAGCAGAGAGAAGAAAAACTACGAGAAACCAAGCAAGTCCTAAGGGAAAAGACACACCACAAAAAGAAAATCACCCACCAGATCACAACAGTGACTTTGAATAACTTCTGAGCCTTACTGAAAGAGAATTTAAAATTGCTGTGATTAAAAACCTGAAAGAAATCATAAAGGAAAACAACGATAAGAGAAAAATAATCAATGATCAGAAGAATGAAATTGAGTCCCTAAAGAGGGAAGTGAAAGAAATGGAAGAGATCAAAGGCTTAATGGAAGAGCTAAAGAACTCTGGGGAAAGCAGTGAAAGCAGAATAGATGAAATGGAAGAAGGAGTAAGTACCATCAAAGACACAGAAATAAAAAGAACAGAGAGAAAAGGAAAGAGAAGGATGGATGAAAAAGAATACAGAAAGACTTTGGGAATTATCTGACTCCATGAGGAAGGAAATATAAGAGTTCTAGGAATCCAAGAAGGAGAGGAAAGAGACATAGGAACAGAGAAAATATTCAAGGAAATAATTGAACTTCCCAGACATTAAGAAGGAGCTGAAAATAGACATACAAGAAGCAAGAAGAACACCAGAATTCCATGATGAAAGGAAAATACAGCAAGACACATAATAGTAAAGCTCCCAAGAATCCAAGACAAGAGAAAAATAATGAAGCTGACAAGAGGGAAGAAACAGATAACATACAAAAGAAAACCAATCAGGCTGACATCAGACTTCTCCAAAGAAATACTATGGGCAAGGAGAGAGCAGGGGGACATAGTCAAAAGACTCCAAGACAACAAATGCCAACCAAAAATACTCTATCCCAAAAAGCTTTCCTTACTCTATGAAGAAAGAATAAGGACCTTCCCAGACAAGAAGAAACTCCAGAATTTCATTGCAATTAAACCCCCACTCCAAAAAAAATACTACAAGGAGTCCTTAAGCCAGAACCAACAGAAGGGTGAATAAGAATGAAACAAGACAAAAGAATAAAAATCAAAAAATCAAAAAATCAAAATAAATAAATAAATATATAAAGCCGAGAAAAGAAAAACAAAATGGCAAATACAGACACTAGCATACAAATATTATCTCTAAATGTGATGGACTAAAACTTCAATAAAAATACACAGAGTCACAGGATGGATTAAGAAACAAAACCCAACCTTTTGCTGTCTCCAGGAAACTCATTTAACTACAAAAGATAAACAAAGACTGAAAGTAAAAGGTTGGAAAACAACCCTACAAGCAAATGGACCAAAAAACAAGGCAGGAACAGCTATACTTACATCAGATAAAACAGATTTCAAACTCAAAAAGGTAAAAATAGACCTAGATGGTCACTACATTATGATCAAGGGGACAATACTTCAAGAAGAAATAACACTCATTAACATGTACTCACAAATGAAGGAGCACCAAAATATATCAGACAACTATTATCATCTCTGAAAAAGACATCAGAAAAAACACATGTGTAGTGGGAGACTTCAACTCACCACTATCAACAATGGATAGATCAACAAGACAAAAAGTAAGTAAGGACACTAAAGCTCTAGATAAGGATCTAGAGCTCACGGGCTTAACAGACACCTCTAGATCACTACACCCCCAAAAACCTGAGTACTCATTTTTCTCAAGCACACATGGCTCATTAACATCAACAGATACACCAAGATTGAAATCATACCAAACATCTTCTCTGACCATGAAGGCATCAAACTAGAAATAAATCATAAAAAGAAGACAGGGAACCCTCCCACCTCATGGAGATTGAAACCCACACTACTGGAAGACCACTGGATTAATGAGGAGATCAAAGAAGAAATTACAAAATACTTTGAGTTGAATGGCAAGGAGGACACCAATTTCCTAAATGTATGGGATGCAGCAAAAGCAGTAATAAAAGGAAAAATATATAGCAATACAGGCTCAAATCGAGAAACAAGAAAGAACTCAAAGAAACAACACAATCACACATCTTAAAGAACTAGAAAAAGAACAACAACAACAAAAAAACCCCTAAAACTAACAGAAGAAAGGAAATAATAAAAATCAAAGCAGAAATAAATGAAATAGAAACAAACAAAAAAAAATCCAAAAGAGCAACAAAACCAAAAGATGGTTCTTCAAAAAAATAAATAAAATAGGCAAACCCCTAGCCTGGCTCACAAAGGAAAAACAGGAGAAAGCACAAATAAATAGGATTACACATGGAAGAGGAGAAATCACAACAGGCACAGCCAAAATCAAAAGAATAATCAGAAACTACCATGAAGAGTTATATGCAAACAAGCTCAACAATCTGGAAGAGTTGGGCAAGTTCCTACAACTTTACAATCACCAAAAACTAGATAAAGAAGAAATAGAACACCTAAACAGACCAATTACAAGCAGTGAAATTGAAATGGTAATCAAAACCCTCCCCAAAAACAAAAGCCCAGGGCCAGATGGATTTACAAATGAGTTCTATGAAACATTCAGAAATGAATTAGTGGCGATCTTTCATAAACTCTTTTAAAAAATTGAGAAGGAAGAAATAATACCAAATACATTTTACAAAGCCAACATAACACTAATACCAAAACTGAACAAAGCCAACACACAAAAAGAAAACTACAGGCCAATCTCTCTAATGAACACTGATGCAAAAATGATCAATAAAATTTTAGTTATCAGAATCCAACAATGCATCCATAAGATAACTCACCACAACCAAGTAGGATTTATTCCAGGGACACAAGGATGGTTCAACATCCAAAAATCAATCAGTGTATTCCAGCACGTCAACAAAAAGAAATATAAAAACCATATGATAATATCAATAGATGCTGAGAAAGCTTTTGACAAAGTACAGCACCCATTTATGATAAAGGTCCTTGAAATTCTTGGGATACAAGGAACATACCTCAACATCATAAAGGCCATCTATGACAAGCCCATAGCCAATATCATTCTCAATGGTGAAAAGTTGAAAGCATTTTCCTTAAGATCTGGAACAAGACAAGGATGTCCACTCTTACCACTGCTTTTCAATATAACACTGGAAGTCCTAGCCAGAGCAGTAAGACAAGAGAAAGACACACAAGGAATCCAAATAGGGAAGGAAGAACTCAAATTATCACTATCACAGATGATATGCTAATATACATAAAGAATCCCAAAAAATCACAGAAAAACTACTCAAAGTAATCAACCAGTTTAGTAGAGTAGCAGGATATGAAATCAACACACAAAAAGCAGTAGCCTTCCTATACAAAAACAATAAATCTGAAGAAGAAGAATAAATCAAGAAAACCATCCCTTTTATTATAGAAACAAAAAAAGCAAATACTTGGGAATAAACCTAACAAAAGAGGAAAAGGACCAATACAAAGAAAACTATAAAACACTGCTAACAGAACTAGAAGCAGACACAAAGAAATGGAAAGACATCCCCGCTCATGGATTGGAAGAATTAACATCATCAAAATGGCCATCCTACCAAAGTAATTTACAGATTTAATGTATTCCAATTAAAATTTCAATGTCATTCTTCAAAGAAATAGAAAAAATATTGATGAAATTCATATGGAGCCACCAAAAGCTCTGAATAGCCAAAGCCCTCCTGAAAAAAAAAAGAAGGAAATGGAGGCATCACAATCTCAGATTTCAAACTATGCTACAAAGCCATAATAATCAAAACTGCTAGGTAATGAAACAAGAATAGACACACAGATCAATGGAACCACATAAAAAATCCAGATATAAACCCACAGATTGACAGTCAACTCATCTTTGACAAAGGAGCAAAGAATATGCAATGGAGCAAAATAAGTTTGTTCAATAACTAGTGCTTGGAAAACTAGGTCACTACATGCAAAAGAATGAAGCTTGACTACTACCTCACAACATGCACAAAAACCAACTCAAAATGGATTAAAGAACTAGACATTTGACCCGAAACCATAAAATATATAGAAAGAAATATAGGCAAAACACTACATGACATACACCTCAGTAACATCTTATAAGACTCATCACCCAAAGCAGTTATAGCGAAGGCAAAGATAAACAGCTGGGACTATGTCAAATTAAAAAGTTTCTGTACAGCAAAAGAGACAGTAACCAAAACAGACACCTCACCAACGGGGACAAAATTTTTGCACACAACACTAATGATAAAGGATTGATCACAAAAATCTAAAAAGAGCTGGAGTATCAACAAAAACAAAGTAAATAATTCAGTCAAAAATGGCCAGAAGAGCTAAAATGAAACTTCTCCAAAGAGGAAATGCAAATCGCCCACAGGCATATGAAAAAATGTTCAACATCACTTGCAACCAGGGAAATGCAAATCAAAACTACCATGAGATACCATCTTACACCAGTGAGAATGGCACTTATTAAAAATGTAGCAACAACAAATGTTGGCAAGGATGCGGAGAAAAATGAACTCTCCTGCACTGCTGGTGGGAAGTGCAAACTGGTCCAACCACTATGGAAAGCTGTGTGGAGATTCCTCAACCTGCTAAAGATGTAGCATATGACCCAGCAATTGCACTCCTAGGTATTTACCCAAGGGACAGAGTCATTAATTCAAAAGGGCCCCTCCACCCCTATCTTTATAGCAGCACTATTGACAATAGGTAAGCTATGGAAACAACCCAAATGCCCCAAAATAGATGATTGGATCAAGAAGATGTGGTACATAGACACAATGGAATATTACTCAGTATTCAAAAAAGATAAACACGCAATTTGCAGCAACATGGATGGAGCTGGAAGGGATCATGCTCAGCAAAATAAGCCAGAAAGAAAAAGAAATATACCGGATGGTCTCATTCATAGCAGGAATTTAGAAAACCTAAATAAGGGACCAGGAGAAAGAGTAATTATAATAAAGTAAAAAATCAAAATCAACAAGCAAATATAAGCCAGAGACACACTACGGGTTGGGGGATGGGAGGGATTAAGGTCAAAATAAGGCGGGTAGGAATTGTATGGGAACTATAACCAAGATGAAAAAGCACACATTGTGCAAAAATGAAAAATGATGTAAATAATATATAAAAATTAAAAATTAAAAAAAATAAATTAAATAAAATTAAAATAAAATAGCCAGGACATAAAAGCAACTTACATGCCATTGATAGATCAAGAAGAAATAGTATATGTACACATGGTATAGCCACACTATGGAATTTTATTCAGGCATAATGAAAGACAAAATGTTGCCATAGAGTAAAATGGAAGGGGTTTGAGGAAACAATATGTAGTAAAGCAAGACTGAATGATAAAAAAATATTGGAAATTTACATAGCAGATGATTTGACAAAGCAAAATACTTCTTAAAACTAGTAGTCATTAATAATCAAAAGTGAGGTTTCTGAGGCTGAAAGGGAGAGGGAACGAGGGGAAGAGGTATCAGGAGATACAAGGAATGGTGATGGGAAAAAAGCACAGAAATATAAAATTACACTTTAAAAATGAAGAAATTAATTCTAAGGTTCAAAAATAAAATGTATCATATATCAGAGATTACACCTACAGGACTGCACTCTTCAGAGCCAATTACCTAATATTTTTCTTGTTACCTAAACAATGGCAAAGACATTAAAAGTTACACTGCCATTTTAATCACCTATCTAATATTGAGAATGTTTTGCAAAAAGGTGTGTAACTGACTTCAAATTCCAAATAAAAAATCCTGCTAGGCTGAAATTAAAATGTAGAATGTTGTAGATTAAAAATATATAATTGTTTTATTGAATTGAATCAAAACTTGTTGACATTTCATTGAATCTTTGAACTGAGATAGGAAGGGCCCCAAAACAAGGACAAGACAATACTCAAAGACAAAATTTTGCTGTTTCCACAGGATGGTAAACAAGAGATTTAAAAATAAAAAAACAAAAACCTGATGTCTCTAGGCCTGGACATCACCTGCTACTATCATTCTTTTTTAATTGGCTTTTAAGTATTTATTTTTCCCAGACTGGGCATTTTTGAGCCTTTTTTTTTTTTTTTTTTTTTTACAGCTTATCTAGTTGGTTGCCATGGAAAAAGGGGAGTTACAGACCCAGATGGAAAGAGTTATAGGCCTTGAGACCAGATCAGTTCCAAATGGACCTGCAGGCACACAGCCTCCATAAGCTGTTCAACTCAGAGACGGTCAGGAGCCCTGCACCACCACCAAGTTGTAGCTGATAGGTGCTCACAACTCACAACAATAGATGGACTTTAGCCAAGTCTACTCTCCTCGGCATTTTAGCCAATAAAGTTTAATTGCTTTGCTCTTAAACTCAGTCCTAAGAACTATCAATCCCTAGCCCTGGCACCTTGGAGAGCTTCTCATGTTCACAGAAATCTCTCCAGAGCTATCTTTCCTTGTTCTTTCACTACTCAATTAACACTGACTCCTATCCTACACTCACAGTATCTGTGGAGTCTCTTTTCATTCTTGGAGTCTTTTTTCATTCAGAGTCTCAAGACTCCTTTCACCGATTGAGAGCAGGTCCCCTTTATCTACTTCTATGACTCCTGGTGAGGGGAGCAGCAAACTGGGGTTGATAGCCTCTTAACTCATCCACCTGTATTGTGGGGAAGGTTGGTGTCAGGCTGTGGGGTCCCAGGTCTACTCTCTTGCCAGATGACAGAAATACTAAATTTCACTTTTATGAATATTTCTATTATTTTTTTCTCCATAGTTTGAGGTATCTCAAATAACTTACAATGTTACTCACTTCAAAGCCCTTCTAATCACTTTGATTTTCTGCTGTTCAGCTAACAAAAACTATTCTACATTAGGCCTCCTCAGTTGTGCAGCAGGTTGAGAGCAGCGCTTTGGAGCTGTCCTCAGCCTCTGCAGCGTGGGCTCGATTCCTGGTCATCCAGGGAGATACCCACATGGCGTGGCAGACCTCTCCTGTCTTGCCTGCCTGCTGCTCCCCTCAGCAGTGCTTTTGGTCCGTCTGCCTGTTCTGCTCCTTACTCTGCCTCTGGTGAATCCTCTCACCCTCCGTGCTTCTGGCCTGTACCACAGTTCTTGTATAAATAAATAAATCTTTAAAAAAAAAAACTATTCTGCATTAATGTTATAATTTGTGTATTTTTCCTATAAAATTTTAGCAGCACAACAGATATATAACAATTTTTTCCACTGAAACAATGTGGTATAATATAGTGGTTCTCTAAGCACTCCACTAAAAAATGCTAATGTTAAACACAAAGAACCATTATCTAATTTGGCTATTTATTAGATGTTGAGTTGGTAAAATCTAAGTTCTCTCATTTCTTCTTTTCTCTCACACTATTGCCACAATTTATTCTCACACTACAGCCTATGAAAACAATGCAGAATTTCTTGAAGTTTAAGGATTGAAGAACCCCAGAAGGAAAAATTTAACCAAGTGGATTAGTAGTCCGTAGGACATGAAAGACATTTAAATAGTCAGAATCTGGGCTTTCCACCTTTCTAGGTATCTTATTTTTGTTAAATAACAATCTCCATGAGCTTCAGTTCCTTCACCTGTCAAATGGGGATTAATACTCATTTCATATACTGTTGTGAATATTAAGTTAGTATATGTTATTGGATTTATAGTTAGGAGATGGTAAGGTAAATGGTTTTCAGGCTTTTCTGGATCACCCCCTGATGGGCACCTGCAGTTGTTACATGGTTGCAAGCTATCTTGTTTACTTCTGTGGGGCTATGGGAGGAGTATTGAGATAGTGGCAAAGAGAAGCAGGAGAGAGGCAGGAGTGAGAAAGGGAGAAAGAAGCCCAGTGTGAAGACTTGCTGGGGGCCTGGAGGCCTAGGGGCCTCCTGGTCTGCTGGAACCCTTGCCTGCCCTGTACCTGGTTGCTGCTCTATATGTAACAGCTCAATAAAAGCCTGAGAAAGCCACGGAGAGCTCCAGGACTCCTCGATGACTCCTTTACCCCATCTGCTGGATCAGAAAACCTGCTCAGTGGCCCATCCTGGCACTACAGAAATCAAATATTCATTTTTAACTTTCTTTTCTCAAAAAGCTTAAGATCAAGTTGAGATGTAAACTGTAAATCCAGGAAGAAGTAAAGAAAAATCCAAGAGTTAAGTCACAATTCACACATACTGAGGTGATTGGAAAAGATGACCATCAATGTCCCTTTGGGCTCTAAACAGATTATTCTGACAATGATATGAGAAGTGTCACAGCGTAGTGCAAGATGGATTGGCAGTAAGCAGTAAGCCACATTGACATGAGGTCAAGGAAAGGAGCACTGCCCTGGGCTGTAATGGTTTAGGGAGACCATTAAAACACTGAGCTACTACAAACGCCAAATTCAATTAAGAGAGTAACTGGCAAGAGTTTGGTTATAGCACAAATTTAGACCAAGCTGATTAAGATTAAAGAATATAAAGAAACATTGTAGAGTGATTAGAAAAGAAAAGACACTATAAGCAATTTGATTTCTGAAACACACAAAGAATAGTAAGTAGCTATCATGCTTTAAATCTTCTAATAGTCTTCTAAATTAGGCAAAGCACATCAGCCTTACTAAGAATCTCCTGGGAGTAAGAAATTGTTATAAATGTGTTTGGTTATAGATAATAGAAAACCTGGCCAACAGTAGCTTACATAAAGTAGGTTTTGTTTTGTTTTTTCCTTACACAGAAAGAATTTTAAAGGTAGACAACCCAGGGTTGGTTCTACCATGTAACAGAGCCAAGATGCAGTCTCTTTCTAACTCTCTGTCTTTCCATGTTGACTTATATAACTTGAGCCAAGCTTAGTTAAGTAAGCGAGCTTATTAAATAATTAAAACTGAGAACTTGAACCCATGTCAGGAAACTCTGGGAAAGTGTCTGGATTCGAAGCCTCATAATGATCATTTTATATACTTTTCAAGGAAAACATCTTTAAGGATTTTTACAGAGAATGGGAGGCATATAGTTAATATATCTATTTGATGCCTGTGGATTGAGGAAAACTAGGAGGGTTGTTAAAATGTACCTTACCTATTTAAATTCTTATCTTCTGAGAACTGGTAGTTTTGTTACAGGGCAGGGAGAGGGGCAGCCCAGACCCCGCAAACCTGCCTGCTCTAAATGGGTCTGCCATCCGCCGCATCAACACAAAACAAATGAGACTTTAATGGGAAGAACTTTAATAAAATTAGGAACTTTAATAAAATAAAAGCAGGATTGGCCCAGAGCTAGGCCCCAAAGCCTGCCACAAGTCTAAAGTACCTTCCAGTGGGGACCCACAGAAAAGGATCAGAAATAACCAGATAAGTCTGGAAGGAACAGAGAAAAATCAAAATCAAGACAAAAACCGCCATTGTCACCTCCCCATGGGTCTCTGACCCACATCTGTGTCAACTAGTCCATGACTGAAAGGCAAGCGCAGTTTCTTTACGTGTCTCTCTGCTTCATGTGGCTCCTCCAGGTCTCCTTATGGCTCTCCATTCTGCTTCCTTCCCTTTTCAGTCTCCTCTGCAGCTCTTCTCTTCCTGCTCAGTTCCACCCTCCTTTTGGGTGGGGCAGGAAACCTGGAACCTCCCTTTCCTGGAGACCACCCTGTTACAGTTTTAGCAATGCTATACACTTCAGTTTATCTTTTTTGAAGTTTATCTTTTTTTGGAGTTTGTTTTGTGACAACCTTTTGTTGTTCCTATGCAGCTTCTTCACAAGACTCATTTAACTGTGCCTTAACTCTTTAGTTTGTGCCCCTTATTTGAAACCAGGGAGAGGGGTACCCCTTTAATTGTGGGTTTTAGCTTAACCATCCTATGCATGATGACATTTGCCTTTATTACTATTGCCTTCTGGTCAGGAAAGGCTGCTGCACCTCTAGGCATCACATTTATATCCCAGACAAGAAGATAAAAGGGTAAAGAAGCAGAGTGAGGGCTAAAAGGCATTTTAAATAAGTATGTGCTTTTTTATTAAGAAAGTTACTGTTTTAATGAAAAAGCTGCCTTGTAATCTGCTGAGTGAAATTGTGTCTTGTGGTTGTTGTCAGTGGAAAGGAAACTGGGGAGAATGGAAATGTGGATAGGGTTATTCAACCAACCAGTTAACAGTGGAAATAAAGTTGTGAAAATAATGAGTAGAATAGATAAAACCAGGGTATTGTTTTCCTAACATAGAAAAAAAACCACATTTTTTTAAAAATTAAACTTTTAAAAACTGTATGGTGACTCTAGATTACACATAGATATAAGAAATAAAGTATTCCAAACCCTTTAGACTGGTTCCCCAAATGATAACAACTTACAAAAATGATGGAACAATGAATGTCACAACAGGATTATTGATAGTGATACAATGCACTTGAATAGAATGCACTAGAATATTTCTATCACCACAAGGATCCGTCATGTTGCCCTCTTAGAACTACACCTACTTCCCTCCTGCTCTTTGTCCATTTCTTAATTTCTGTCAATTGATAATCTATTCTCTAGTTCTCCAGTTTTGTTATTTCAAAAATGGAATATAAATGGAACCATACATTATGCAATATTTTAGGATAGGCTTTTTTCACTCAACACTGTTCCCTGGGGATTCACCCAGCTTGTTGTTTGTATCAATAGTTTGTTTCTACTTGTTACTGAATGTGATTTTTGGTGAGGCTATTACAAATAAAATGACTATAAATATTTATGTACATGTTTTATGTGAACTTAGTTTTCCTTTTATCAGGGTAAGGGTATAGGAGTATAAATGCTAGGTTGTGTAGTAGCTGCATGATTTTAAAGAAATTGTCAAATTTTTTTTGAGAATGGCTATACCATTTTATAGATAAGTGTATATATATTTTACACACACACAACACACACACACACACACCATTTTATATTGCATATAATACTGGAACCCCGGGCACAAGCTGCATCTGCAGCCACAGCCAGTGGCCTGGGCAGCACCACCTGGAGGCTGAGTAGTTTCCCTGTCCCTGCCCTGCTCCTCCAGGCCTGTCAGCGCTCAGCTCTAAAAGTAAGGATGAGGGCAGGAGCCGGGAGTTCCCACCAGCTGCCCAGAGCATGCTGCCTACCATCAGCCCCTTTCCCAGTACCATCAGTGTTTGAGTAGGGAGCCCCAAATGTTCCTGTAGCAGTGGTAGCAGCTGCCAGAGCACTAATTCCTAGGCCACCCTGCATCGAGAGGCTGCCTGACTGCTACATGTAGGCCCACTTCAGTGGGACTGATTTGATTGTTGCCCTGTATTAGGTGGGTTTGAGTGCCAAAGCCTTCTACCCTCCCACCCCCTTGGGGCTCAGATGCCAGGCTCCAGAAGTTGCTAGCAGGCAATGCAAGTGGCAGCAGGTGGTGGGCACTTTGCTGCTCACCACCAGTGGCTCCATTGGGGCTTAGGCTGTCAGTAGAGGCTGGCAGTGATGGCAGGTAACAGTGTTTCCCCTACCATGCCAGTCCAGGGCATGCTGCCCTATTGAGGCTAGAGAGCTAAGGCTGCCCTGTGCTGGTTGCTCCAGTAAGCTCCAGCATAGGGGCAACAGCTAGCTCTGCAGTCCCTGGTTGAGGGCTACAGGGAGGAGAGTAGAGATCCACTGGACTAGTCCCAACACTGTGTCTCTCTGGAGTCACAGGCAGAAGAGAGGTCTGTGGCAGGTACTCAGCAGTGCCCATCCTGAAGTACTCCTGCAGCCCTCCCACCCGCTTTATGTTGTTATACCCAATCCCACTGAAGAGTTACTGGGTGCAGAGTGCCTCTGGCCCCACTAAGTCTGGCTCTGGTTGTGGCACCTGAAAGCCCACCAGCACATGTGACTGTGCTAAGGTCAGGGAAGTTGACACTATGCAAACAGCAAGTTTTTCTTTTATACTTGGCACCTGGATTATAGAATGGACCAATTAGGTGTGAACTAAATGAACTAACTAGGTTCAATCATCTCATTAGGTAATTATTTGGATTGAAAATCAATAATGAACTGATTGGTGCTATCAATAAATGGTCTAATCATTTACTTAGGATTGAAAATGGTCCAATCAGGCTTATAGGATAGGGGACCCTGAAAGAGGATAAAAGGCAGGGCAGAATCATTCTGTTCTTGGCCTCCAAAGAAAGAAGGATTAGCAGCTGACATCTGAAGAAAGAAGAAGCATCCACAGCCAACCTCTAAAGAGAGAAACCAAGAGCTTTGCAGAGATCTGGCTGCTGCAACTGCCTCCAGCCCTCAATCTTCTGAAAGGAGCACCAAAGGCTCCAGGCCTGGTGTCTCAGAGCTTCATTTTGTTGGTGTAACCAACAACTTACAAAGAGCTGTGAATACTGGTGTCTCTGACAGCACCTCCAGGTGAAAAGTGATGACCAGCACTACTGCCCAGTGTGTCCAGCACTGTTGATGGGGGCCCTGCCCTTTGAGAGTTTCCCACCACTTCTGATCATCTGGCACCACCTCCCAGTGCAATCGCCTCTGTTACTGTCTGCTTTAGTGTACAGTGCAGTGCAGTCTGATCTTCAGACTGTTGCTGTGGGTTGCTATGGTGTCATCTCAGCTACTCCACCTGTGAGCACCTCCAGCTGCGACTATGAGTTGGATTCTGGCTCACTGTTCTTGAACAAGCAGCCATCTTGAACAAGCAGCCTTTTGTTTGGGACTTGTGGAAATTATCTGGGGTGAGATAGCCACTTGTGGCTTTGGAAATTTTTTCTTTCCACTGTTTGTTAAACAAACTCCACTATTATTGTTCCTTGAGCCTGAGTGGTCTTAGAATTGTGTGTGTGGGTGAGAACCCTCCTCTACCTTGGCACTGTACTGTCTTGCTATAACTCCAGCTATAGCACTTTGTTCATGTTCATGTTTCACATGAACAATCTAGTTTCTTTATATCCTTGCTAGCATGTGGTATTATCATTACTTTTTATTTTATTTATTCTGACAATTAGGTAGTGTTATGTCATTGTGTTTTTGAGATGCATACCCTTAATATTTAATGATGTTTAAAAATCTTCATATCTTCTCATTTGATTTATGCATATCCTCTTCAGTGAAATATTTCTTTATGTCGTTTGCCTATTTTCTAATTGGGTAGCTTTTTCACTTTAAAGTTTTGAGAATTCTTCATATAGTCAAGATACTTGTCCTTAGTTGGATATGGCAATGGGGAGACATTTTGAAAATGACTTCCAACCTGAAATTGTATTCTAGAGCAAATTATGAATACACTCTAAATGTAGAATAAAATATTCTCACTTTCACTTTTCTGAGGAAGTTTATGAAGGATATAAACCAAGAAAAAGGGAGATACAGGATCCAAGAAATAAGAAAGAAGTTAAACAAGATCTCAAGATGACCCCTGCATGCTACACAGAAGGCACTTCACACCATATTGTAGTGATCAGATGGCTCAGAGAGTTTTCCACAAGGTACTAAAAAACAGATGACGTATACAGTGCTTCCGAATAGCTTGAAGATTTAGACAACCAGCAAAGGGTTGGATATTGATAAGAGAATGCCAATTCCTCATAAAAGCACAAACTCACCCAAAAGGAAAAACATAATTTGAAGATCCCTATACGTACTAAGGAAGTTGATTTGTAATTTTAAAAGCCTGCCTCTCCCTGCTCCCCATCTCCCAAAAAGGTAAGGTTTTGGATATTTTACTTGAGAATTCTAACAAATGTTTAAAGAATTAAGTCTACATAATCTCTTCCAGAAAACAGAAGAATGAAGTAATTAGTACCCATTCTTCTCCTCCTTTCCCCCTGACATCCAAATTTGTTTACTTACATTGCCTGTATACCCTGGGAATCTTCTTTGAACTCAACTTCAGATAAAATAAAATGCCAACAGAGTTAAAATCAGGTCATTAATAAACATCCTTGGAAGGCAAATTCTTTCCACTATCTGCATGCTGGCTGGTAGTTACAAGTGTGATTTCCATGTCTTGTCCATCATTTCTACAGTATTGACATAATAAAACAGAACACCAAGCATCTTTGAGATAGTCTGAGAAGTGGTAAGAGGATTTCAGCTTTAATGAGGCACTGACATTGCCTAGCAATAATAGAAAAGAAGGATCAAGACAGGGGCCTCCCTGGTGGTGCAGGGGTTAAAGACTGTGCTAGCAAGCTATCACCAGCCACTACAGCACAAGTTCTATCCCCAGCCAGGGAGCTTACCCACATGGCACAGATCTCTCCTATCTGGCCCACTGCTCCCCTAACCCATGTATTTCAGTCAGTCCACCCGTTCTGTTCCCCACTCTGTCTCTGCTGAATCCTCTCACCTGATGCACCTCTGGCTTAAACCCCAGTTCTTGTATGCATAAATAAATAAATCTTAAAAAAAAAAAATCAAAGAAGGAAGCAGGCAAACAGGGAATGCAAAAGTGTGTGGGGATGCTTAACCAGCTGGCCCCATCCAAGGTTGGGAAGTCAGGGAGAAAGTCAAGGGTAGCCTTTGTGCTTTTGCTACTATAACCATAGTATCTATTGCTGTTTCTGCACATGCTATTTTCAGCACATGCTATTTTCAGCATGTATAGATGCTCACACCAGGACTTTTACCCTGAGAGTTTCCTTATCTCAAACTTTAATGCACCGAATAGTCAAGGCAAAGAATAATCAAAGAAAAGACACAGAATGGTTGAGGCACAAAATAACCCAGACTTCCACAGTTTACTTATAGTATGAAGGAATTATATTTGTAATGTAAAAAAATTATAAACAAACACTTGGAGATGGTCTGCACTTTTGTAGTGTAGTCCCTCTAGGCTTCTCGTTGTTCGGCACATGGACTCTGTATACTCTTTTTTCATCCCAGCTGCCACATGTAAGGAGTTTCCCGATAACATGCCTACATCAACAATAACTCTTTACAGTTTACTAAGTCCTTCTACCTAGCTAATTTCTTTTTTTTTTTATTTATGCATATAAGAACTGGGTACAGGCCAGAGGTGTGGGAGGGTGAGAGGATTCACCAGAGACAGAGTGGGAAACAGAACAGGCAGATTGACTGAAATACACTGCTGAGGGGAGCAGCGGACAAGTCAGGAGAGGTCTGCTATGCCATGTAGGTAGCTCCCTGGTGGGAGAACGAACTCACTCGTGCTGCAGTGGCTGCAGACAGCCTCATAGTTTGCATCTTAACCCCTTGCACCACCAGAGAGGCCTCTACCTACCTAATTTCAATCAATTCTCATAATAATATAAGGTAGGGATTATTAAATAGTTTTATTTATTTATTTATTTAGAAGTGGGGAAAAGACCAGCATCTCAGGGGGTGAGAAGACTCACCAGAACTCACCAAAATACACTGCTGAGGGAAACAGTGGGCGAGACAGGAGAGGTCTGCCACACCACGTGAGTTGTTCCAGCTGGGGATAGAACTCTCACTGGAAAGGCCATGGACAGTTTCACAGCGATGTGCTCAACCCCCTACACCACCAGGGAGGCCCCCTTTTATATAGTTTGGAAAGGAGGGAACTGAGGTAGAGCAACTCACTAGGGCCTATTGAGGTCTATAAATCTCAGTTCTTGGACATGAAGCAAATGCTCTTAGAGTACTGATCTTTCACCAGTCCTAGTGGTCATACAGCTTTATGTGAGGGGCAAGTTATGAGGTGCTTCCCAGCTCACTTTTTAGCATTGACAAGTCCACTGCAGGAAACTAGGAATGCTGCTGGTAGGAAACACCCAGTTTCACCCAGTTCTGCTTTGGCCGAAGAAAAATCTCCCTGGATCATATTTACTTCCCAGGGCAGTCATATCCAGTGACTTATTAATGAACAAAGTTCCAACCCCTTGGGACAACTCTGAAGGTCATCTCATCTTCAGAGTTCAACTTAGGTTTGACTTGAGCCCTCCTCCATCAAACTGCAGGTATTTGACACCAAGCCCATTAGCCATCTGAATAAGTTAGCATTGAGGGATAGGAAGTGAGAGGAATACAGGTACTTTCTACCACAAAAAGGATTCCATTTATCAAAAACTTATCACGTTTTCATGCTGACCACAGAAGCATCCATATGGCTTTATTCTGGGTTTCTGCAGTAACTAAAAAGGAAACTTCACAGTATGGAAAGCTATAAGTGCTGCAATTTAATGAGGAGGATGTCTGGGTTGTGTAGGCCAGAGATACTGGGGGTGAGAGGATTCACCAGAGACAGAGTGAGGAGCAGAACAGGCAGATTTACTGAAATACACTGCTAAGGGGAGCAGCAGGGGAGACAGGAGAGGTCTGCTGCACTGTACATGGGTTAGCTACCTGGCCGGAGATTGAACTCAGGCCATCGTGGTGATAGCATTGAGACTTAACCGCTAGGTCACCAGGGAGGCCCCGGACATTGACTTTCAAATGGAATGTACATCTATCAAAGGAAAAGTTGTAACATTTGAAGAGAACCCAGGAGAAACTCCTGTGGCCGCTCTTGCCATTGTTTCTACTAAAAACATAGCCGATGTCAGTGTTCTGTCATCCAGGGATACTGGCCAGCAAACTGTTCTGGAGTCTGCTGCTTCCACTGGAGCATCTCCAGTTCCTGGCTACTTCATTCCTAGAAACTGCACTATCTAAATCTAGGCAGCTTTCTGGGAGTCACGACTTCTAGTGGTTATGGATCCCAGAGCTCACTACCATCTTCTTAGAGAGGCATCTTGTTAACTTGCCTGTGTAATACAGACTCTCCTCTCTGCTATATGGATGTTGCCATCTCATGGAACAATAAAGGAAGTCATTAAGCAGGCCTTATGTGGATGCTGGCTTGGAAAGTTATGTTTATGTGTAGCATGTGGTTACCTCCCGTGAGTACCCAAAGGAGGTCATGCCTGATCTCTGCTATGCTGAAGAGACTGAAAAGCAAGAGCAAGCTGTTGCTACAATTGCTGCAACCTAGGACAAATTTCAGGGTGAATGGACCATTCCAGCTCCTGAATTTGCTACTCAGTCTGAGAGGTTGCAAGCAGGTCTGAAGGCATACAGGTGACTTCTGTTCCCACCCAGCATTCCCTACTCAAGACTGGAACGCACAGCTTTCCCTTGAAGACTGGACTGTACTTCTCACTGCTTAGGTTACTGAATGGGAAGGAGCATCACGGAGTGTTCTTAAGTCATTCTTCCACAGACTATTAAACAGAAAAAGGAAATAAAGTTAATGGAAAATTGTTTCTTTAAAAAACATAAATAAAAACCTGGATAAGAAAGGAAGCTAACTTGGTTCGGTGGGGAGGCCATGGGTACAGAGTTAGACAAACCGTAGTTTTAGGTTCTTGTTCTGACACTTATTTGCTACAGAAATTTAAGCAGATTATCTAAAACTTTTGAAATAGCCATCTCATCTGCAAATCATATGCTTTGTAAGGTCAGGGGCCATTCTGTGCTGCTCAGTGTTGCTCACAGTGTCTGGTATTGTGGCACCAAATCACACCAAATCATAGGGTTTTGAAGGAGAGTATCAAGAAAAACAAAAGGGTAGCCTCCAACATTCAGAATTTCACCTATCACTCACAAGAAAGCCATATTCTCCTCCTATTAGGTAAAATTTCACAGAACACCAACCTCAGATGTTACTCTGAGACTAATAAAATGAGAAAAATCAAGGCCACTACATAATTTTATCTAAGCATAGATATGTAAACACAAAGTTGCTGTGTACTCACAATAGACAAAACTTCCCTCTTTTGGAAAAATGAGTGACTACTACTTCCTTACTAATTGCAGCTTTATCCTCCTGCCTCTTTTCCTATACATAAGATTTATTGACATATCCAAAAGTAGAATTGCTCCTGCTTTCTGATAGCATCCAATTTAGAGCAAGAAAGTTCTTGCTTTCTTATACTGTTACAGGGCAACCCCGCTTTAAAATGGGTTCCCTGACTGTGGGTCCTAAACCACTCACTTAAACGGGACTTAAACTGCAGGCACACAATAAGGTTAACAAAGGTTTATTTACAAGGGAAAGGGAAATGAGGAAATGTACATCTCAGGGAGAAAAGAGGGAGATAAATTCTTAAATGTGTCCTACCTGTTCTGCCTATCTGGAATTCCAAATGACCCACCAAGACCAAACCTGCATGGCCAAGAGCAGAGCCAAGTGCCCCAGACCCCATTAACATGGCTGGGTTTTATTTACAAACAGAGAAAATGGCTGCTTAACTCCGGCCTTAGGTCCTCACAACTTCCGTTTGGGGATCATGGGATTTGTAGCTCCCAGTGTCTTGATGGAGTGGGAGTGGCATCCTTAAAGTCTGTATGGAATTTGCTCAGGACATCGTTTCCCCCTAACAATACCATCCCTCAAGGCACCCAGCCAAAACCCAAATACCATACTAACACCCTTTCTCTGAAATACTTTATGATTTCTCATTGTGTGTTTACACTCATTTCTATAAATAATAAACATAATGTATTAAACTAAAACTATATTCCTAGTGGCATTTGGCTTAAGTGAAACAATGATACGAATAGAAAAATGGGGCTATAAGAGATGAGAAAATATATTATTGAGCAAATGAATATAATACAGATTCCAGCAGAACTTCCAGCCCAGGTGCAATGAACACTCCAATGCAGGCATAATTAACAAGTTTGCTTACTTACAGCAATTTCCCTTTAAAGATTCATGGTAGGGACCTCACCACTACTATCTAAACAAAGTTGCATTTCAAAAGAGTGGGGTGTCCAGTTTGTGCCTGCAGAAGATGCTATCAGTGGAACAAATGTGAAGACAGTTATGTATAAAAGGAACCTTTGTCTTTAAACAGGTGCTCAGAGCATGTGGGGCTCTTCAGGTCTGGTACCTCATGCATGAGTTATAAAACTTTTCCTGACTTCTCCATTCCTGAAGTACTGCTTGTTCTTCCCTTGCCTGGGTAAAAGGCCAGAATTTCTACAACATGAGAACTGTCTCTTCAAAGTTGTGGGTATAATATGACAATTAATTTACCAACATATAATGAAGGTCTGCTTTGTGCTAGGTTCAGGGAATAATGAGAACAGTAAGGACCAGGCTGTTCTCCAGGAGTCAGAAGCTGTGAAGCATGCAGAGTACAAAATATATGACCCAATTTAATGTTCTTAGACACATATTTCCTATAAGGTATATATGCTCCTGTGATCATATATAGAGAAGCAGCATCTATTTTTAGACTCCAATCCTCTAGATTTGTAAGACAATAGGCAAGTTTTTATTCTAGGATTCTCTCTCCCTTCTCTTTCCTCTTCTCTCCTGCCTCTCTCTGCTTCTGCTTCTTTTGGTGAATATATCTCAATACTACAGGCATGGCCCACAGAAGTAAACACAACTATAAAAATGTAACAAATGCATACAATCCTAATGGTGGGAGGGCAGAAAAGCCTGGAAATCACTTACCCTACATCATATATAGAGAAGAAGCATCTGTTTTGACTCCAATCCTCAAGATTTGTAAGATAATAAATTTGGGTTGTTTCAACACACGTAATTTGTGATAACTTGTTACAGCAGCAATAGGAAACTAATACAAATTGCTTGGCTTTAATCTTTAAGTTAGTGTCCATGAGTTAAAACCAGGACTTTTTTTGTCTTCCAAACAACAGACAGCCCATACCTTGAAATGCGGTGTTTTCCACCATTCAGAGACTTAGTAAACAACAAATGGGTCTACCAGTTGTGTGGCTATGGGCACTTAACAGTGTAAAGGGGGCTCAGTGGATTTGCTGTACTGCCTCTTTCAGTGACGTACTCTCTATTGCTCTGCCTGCCTGTGTATATATTGCCCTCCATCTCAGCATTAAAGGCTGGCAAAATTCACCAAAGTCTCCAAATTCTCTTTCCATCTGTGAGAACTGACAATGAACCTACCCTGCCTGGGATGGATGCACAACAATATCCCAGGCATTGGGGTGGAGTAATTTCAGCCAGGAACTGCCTGTTAGTCTGTTTAACTGTGTGCTCACAAATGTGACATGGTATGTCAGAGTCAGAACCTGAAAGCTTTTCTCGCTATGTAAGAAATTTAAAATAATCTGGAAGGTGCTCAGAGACTACAGAAGGATTAGATGCAGAGGACTGTAAAAAAATAAGATTTGCACTTTAATGTGATTGATTGAGTTCTGGACATAAGGAGAAGGAATAAGAGACTAGTTTAGTACCTTGGGCAAGAAAAGATGGGTGTCCTTTTTTGATTATTGTACTAAAAAAATTATTTTACTAGTGATGTAGAGACTTAAAATACAGTTGTGCTCTTTAAATATTTGACATTCTGTCATGAGAAAAGATGATTAAACATAGTCTGTGCTACTCTAAGATCACGGTATAACATAATAAGGAAATATTAAGTACACTATTGTTAGGGGGAAATGATGTCCTGAGCAAACTCCATACAGGCTTTGTGGACTCCACACCCCCGACACCGGGAACTACAAATCCCGTGATCACCAAAGGGAAGGTTGCCAGGACCTGAGGGCGGAGTTAAGCAACTAGGCTCTCAGTTTGAGTATTTAACTGGCCATGTGACTGCGGGTCACCCTCTTGGCTACGCTGTGTGCTGGTTTTTCACCAGCTCGGTGGGTCATTGGGATTCCAGGTCAGCAGAATGGGTAGGATGCATTTATGAACTTATCTCCCTCTTTTTCTCCCTGAGTTATTCATGTCCCCATTTCCCTTCCCTTGTAAATAAACCTTTTTATCAACCTTTTGTGTATATCTGCAGTTGAACATTAATAAGTCCCCTTTAAGTGCACGGGTAAGGACCCACAGTCATCAGGCAACCCCGTTTTATATCGGGCTTTGCCCTGTAACACTATCAGGACGTGAAACTGAGCCATAGGGCAAGCAGAGAGCTCCTAGGTTTAGAATAGAATAGAAAATGCCTTGGAGGAATAAGAAAGTCTCCAGAGATGGGGCAAAAAATTCCACAGGGGACTAATCAAACACCCCAGGTCTAGGGGCAACAGGACATTCGGAACAAGGACAATAAAGAAAAAGGAGTCTAAAATAAGGACTAGGACACAGAGTCTTACTTCTGGGCATGGAGACATTAAGGCAGAGTGAGTGAGACCACCAAGAACTAACCAAGCACAAAGAGAATGTTGGGTTTTTCGAATAATTAGGGAAGAAGGTTTATGTTCCCTGAGGCTTGGGCTTCCTTGTCCCTCCCTGGCCTGGTTCCACCAGCCTGAGAGTCCCACTTTATTTCTGATCCTTTTCTCCTTAATAAACTTTTTCTTTCTGCCGCGAGCGGTAAGCTAATCTCAGTCGGAGGTTGATTCTCAAGAAGAGATTTTATTTATGCTGTCACTCTAACACTCAAATCAAACAGAGAAAACCAAGCCAAAGTACCCAAAGTACCTTCCGACCAAAATTGCTGCACAACGTGTATCTTAGCCAAATCATCAGCAGAAGACAGGGGAAGAGCCATGGAGATTATGGCAAGGACTCATGGATTGATGAACATGCAGAATTCCAGGCTGATTTGTGGTGTGCCAAATTGTGGGGCAAAAGAGGTTGGAGAGCAGGTGAAGTCCAAAGGGAGCTGTGAGCTAGCCTCCAGAAGAGTAGTCTCCGAATGTTATGCTAGAACCAGTCTCTTGGAAGTGCTCTCTCTTGGCCTCAAAATGCTGGTCCTTATATGTTTATTTTGAGTCCTTATCACTTGTGTGCAGGACAAACTATATAGTCCGTTTTCAGCTTTACCAGTCTATAGGAAGTTGCAGTTTCTTAGTGGCATGATGGTGGCTAGGCAGGGGGTCATCAGGTGAGATGCTGAGCTAGTATAGTAGGAAATCTGCACACATTAATTGCTTATGGGGCCTGTCTGCTCCAACTTAATTTTCCAGCCCAAGGACACGTCTGGAGGAGTGCAGAAGTGCTATTTGAAGACCAGATCAGCACACTGGGACAAACCAGAGACCAGGAGGGTGATAAGGAGCTCCAGGGGCTGGACATCACAATCTCCTGGCAGTGGTGAAAGCCTGCTCACTACTGAACTCTCTTGTTCAACTCACTATAAAAAGGAGGCTGGAAATGAAATGTTAAGATGGTTTCTTTAGGGTGTTAATCACCTACCCCTCAGTCTTCCAGATTGTGGGCTGTCTGATTAAAGCGCACTTTAAAGATTCAATTCCTGTCTCTACTTTATTGGCATTTAATGGTGACAGGTAGCCCAAACTCCAGTCTTCTGGTTATAGGCGTACTTTAGTCTTATCAGTCTAGTACACTCGTAAACATGTTTGAGCATCTTTTATATTTGTTACACTTTCTCTAAACAAATTTGCCTCTTTTCTTTTGCTTGCCTGAGAGTCAGGAAAGTTTTTGCTGTGGCTTCATGTGACCCCCAACACATGGTTGTGGCTCAGTGCTGCCACTGCAGCCTGGGATCCATTCCTGGCTGGGAGGAGACTAGACCTGAAAACCTGAAATTACGTTATCAATACAGCAAGGGGCACTAAAACTGGACAGGTACATTGCCCAAATAGTTTCCCAGTCACTATCAGAGTTCTTCACAAGCGTACACAAATGCAAGACTACTCAGATTCAAAAAACAAGAATAATGGGATTAAGTTAACAAACCAGGGAAAATAAAGAGTTACTGAGGCCAAAAATGGCCGTTCACTTGACCAGAAGCAGTGTCCAGTGTCTTAAAGTCCTAAACACAAATGCTCCCAAAATGGCATCTTCCCATCACTGTGGATGGGGAGCGCTTGTCCCCTACAATAAGTCATGCTCCCAAGATGGTGTCTTCCTGCCACTGAGGACCTGGAGCACGTGGCAGCCAGACTATAGGCTGGGATCCAACTCAAGAAGATAGCAGAATACACAACAGGAGGTGGTTGCTGGAGCTGTTGAGATGAGCCAGCACAGCACCAGACAAGTGACACTCCAAAGAGCAGCTGCAGCAGCCAAACCACCCAACAAATGCCACCCTTACAGCTCAGTAAGGCGCCAGGCTCTGGGTCTTTGCCTTCCCTGTCAGGATCTAAGAGCTGCAAAGCTGGAAACAGTTTCAGTCACTCTGCTACCTGCAAAGACTCCCAACATTTCTCCACTGAGGTTGTCTGCTGGAAGCCTCTCCACACCCTTCAGAGGCCCACAACAGCCTTCTGGAAGATCAATATGGTGGGTGCAGAAATCGCTGACTGTGAGGCCTCCCCTGGTGGCGCAGGTGGTTGAACGCCATGCTGTGAAGCTGTCCGCAGCCTGTGCAGCGGCGGTTTGATCCCGGCTGGCCAATGAGGGTCCCACATGGTGCAGCAGACCTCTCCTGTCTCACCCTGCTGCTCCCCTCAGCAGTGTATTTTGTCAGTCTGCCTGTTCCGTTCCCTGCTCTGTCTCTGGTGAATCCTCTCACCCTCCTGCCCATCTGGTCTGTAACCCGGTTCTTGTATAAATAAATAAATAAATCTTAAAAAAAAAAAAAAAAAAAAAAGAAATCGCTGAAGATCCGAAAACGCTGCAATCCCAAAAGCTGAACACCGGAGGTTGTGGCTGCAGCCCCTTTTATTTCTTACCAGTCTCCACCCCCATGGATACTTTGTTCCCATTTTCCCTGGGGCTATCCATCCTCACCAGCACCCCTTCCAGGGGGCACCACCTATAAAGACTGGCTTCACCCACTGGTTACAGAAGCACATTTTAATAATAAGAATGGTTAAAAGTAACACTGTAATAATAAGAGTAATAAGGTTTCCGCAAATAATTACACCTTACATTGCTTTCTTTTACCTAGTAAACAAATAGTCACTTATGCCAGGCATTAAGCCTTTGAGGTGTTTACTCTTAGTGCAATGTGATATACAAAGTTCATAGATAACTAATAAAATTATTTAACAACAAAGCAAACTTCCAATAGGGCTGTGCGGAAAGTGATGTATGTGCATGGGCGGTGTTGGCTTGGAGTGCCCTATGGAGGGCTAAAGTCGGGAATGAAAATAATTCACCTCGAAATCTCAGCACTAGCACCTCGAAATCTCAGCACTGTAGCCCAGCGCTCGCCCAGCTCCTCCCTCGCAGCCAAGGCTCTCGCCCCGCCCCCAACCCCGCCTCTCGCTTCTGTTCTCCTCGGGCTCCGCCTCTGCCCGCCCCCTCCGGCCGCGGGATTTCGAGGTCTTTTCTCGCGAGGTTTCCACCGCACTGGCGCTGACGGTAGTGGCCCGAGTCGCGTGGGTGTCGAGGTCTGTGGCCGCTTTTCTTTAAATCCGGTTTGGGCCTAGAGGCGTTTGGTAGGTGTGGGGGCACCGAGAACCGTGCAGCCGACCCTGGGGGTGTCTTGGGAGACCGTGGCGCGCGTTCCTGGGGTCGGCCGCCTGCCGCCCAGAGCGCGTGTGTGGGGACAGGGTGGGCGGTCGGCCGCGCCGGTGCCCCCGGAACTCCGCCCTCGCGGGACGCCGGCGCCGCCGCCGGGGGTGCGGGAGCAGAGCGGGGCTCGGCCCTCGCTGCCCTGCCGGGCCCTCCGTGGCCGACGCCCAGCTGGCGCCTCGGCGGCCGTGAGTGGGCCCGTAGTCAGATGGGAAACTCCGGAACTCGCTGCTATTAAATTACTTCTTTCAACGTTACCAAATAGGATTAGTTTTTCTTAATGCTGCCTTAGGAGGTTTGTTTTATTTTAACCACAGAAGCACAAAGACTTTTTACCGCGATATTTCTCTCCCCTCATCCTCTGTCAGCAAGATAGGAACGATGGAGTATAGGACGGAATCCGTGGAACGCACCCCAGCGCACATGTGAGTGTCCTCTCTGTCCCCCCATCCCCTTTACATTTTTGTATAGTTGATAGTATGTGAAGGATGGGTTTGGACTTTGAGGTGAACTTAATGTATATAGGCTTAAATTGTCACCTTAAGCTTGGGTAATGCAAAGTTCAGTAATTTTTTCTAAAGTCTCAAATGTGAAGGTGAACGCTCAGGTCAGTCTGTGACACTTTCTGACTTGCTTTCTTAAAGCAGGAGGAATCTTGAAGGTGGGAATAAATAATAAAGCTTTTTTTTTTTTTTTTAAAGATTTATATATACATACAAGAGCTGGGGTACAGGCCAGAGATGTGGGTGTGTGTGTGTGTGTGAAGAGGGGAGGATCCACCAGAGACAGAGCAGGGAACAGAACAGGCAGACTGACTGAAATACACTGCTGAGGGGAGCAGTGGGTGAGACAGGAGAGGTCTGCTGTGCCATGTGGGTTTCTCCCTGGCGGTCCAGGGATTGATCTTGAGCTGCAGAGGCTGTGGATTGCTTCATAGTGTGGTGCTTAACCTCTTGCGCCACAGGGAGGCTCTATTTTATTTTTTTTAAGATTTATTTATTTATGCATACAAGAGCTGGGGTACAGGACAGAGATGCAGGAGGTGAGAGGATTCACCAGAGATAGAGCAGGGAATAGAACAGGCAGCCTGACTGAAATACACTGCTGAGGGGAACAGCGGGCACTACAGGAGAGGTCTGCTGCACCATGTGGGTTGCTCCCTGGCCAGGGATCCAAGTAGTGCTGCAGCGGCTGAGGATTGCTTCACAGTGTGATGCTTAAACCCTTGCGCCACCAGGGAGGCCCCCAAAAAGCTTTATTTTCAATAAATGGAATTTGTTTTTAGCAGGAAAGTTTTTTTAGTAAGTATTTCCTTTAAGAGTGCTAAAATAGGGCCTCCCCGGTGGCGCAGCGATTGAGCGCTGGGTTGTGAAGCTGCCCGCAGTCTCTGCAGTGCTGGTTGTCCAACATGGCACACAGACCTCTACTGCTGCCCGCTGCTCCCCCTCAGCAGTGTGCTTCGTCACTCTGCCTGTTCTACTCTCTACTCTGGCTCTGGTGAATTCTCTCACCCTCCCATGCCTCTGATTGTACCCAGTGCTTGTATAAATAAATCTTTAAAAAAAAAAAAAGTGCTAAAATACTGTACCTCCTTTTATATTGACATTGTCTAATACAAATAACCACCATACACAAGCAGCTATTTAAATGTAACTAAAAGTAATAAAATTAAATATTCAGCTCATTTTTATCAGCCACAGTTCAAATCCTCAGTATCCTCATGTGTCTGGTCCATATTGGCCATCACATTATGCAGAACATTTCCGTTGGGTAACATCCATGATCTTTAAATTTTTCCTGCCCTTAATATACCTAGAATTATGACACTCCCATCAGTTGTCCTGCATCACTAGATAATATACTGTAGAAATTCTTAAAAAAATTTTCTGCTCTGGGTAAATGTTTACGTTTTGGCAGGCAGTCCCTTGACTGTACTGAGGCTTTAAAAAAATGCCTGTGGGCTGTAAAGCAGCCTAATGGTTACTATTAAAAATGTATATCAGTTTTGACAAATATCTGTTGTTAAATCAGAGGAAGTATCAACTGGATTAAACAGGCACCCACAAATTTGTTTGGGACAATTCTTTGTTTTTCATCATTGATAGAATACTGCTAAACTTTTCCCCTTAATTTTCCAGTTTTAAGAAAGGAAGATTAGTAATAGTGCTTCTCAAACTTTCCCCAAGTTTACTGTTTCTCCAGGTTTGCATTTGTGAAATTACTCTTATTTATTGGTAAAAATTAATTTGAATGTTTGTGGCTGTGTGAAAATGCCTAGAAGAATACATGCCAGTTACGTCTGGTTGGTAAAGTTTGCCTTAATATTTTCATTGTCCTTGAAATTTAAGTTCATTCAAGTTTTTGTGTTCATTAGTATAGTTCCATTAATTCCAATGAAACAATGTATTTCTTTGTTTTTAATGGGAAAGACTTGTTGAATTCTATGCAAGCTATTTAAATATAAATTAACATTAAAATTAAAAATACAGTAAATAATTGAATCACTAGAATCTAGGCCACTTGAATCACTGCAAATGGCCTTCTTGGACAGCATAGAAATTGAGCATTTCCATCATGTATTCAAAGAAGCCAGCCCTTCTTTCTGTTTTGCTCTCCTTTTACTTCTCACTCAGAACATTTCTGACACTTCTGTTATCAAATGTACGAAGAGTTTTCCCAAACAACTAACCAGCTGGATATCCTACAGTGTATTGCAATTAAGGATTGTTGTACCTAATCTCATGTTCCTTTGCTAGAGTAGGTCCTAGGTTACCTACAACTTCTGTCCAGTTTGTCTACAGATTAGAACGTCTCATGGCCCCTACCTCAAGTCCTACTAATTTGTTAGAATGGCTCATGGAACTCAGGGGAACACATTATTATACATTTACCAGTTTACTAAAGAATATGAAAAGGATACAGAGGAACAGCCAGATGAGATAATGTAGGGATTGGTTATCATAGGAACTTCTGTCAACCTCGGGTTTGAAGTTTGTCACTCTAGGTGTGGATGTGTTTAACCACCCAGAAGCTCTGCAAACCTTCTAATATTGGCTTTATGAAGGCCTCTCACATAGTCACGGTCAGTGATGAACTCTATTTCTAATCCTCCTACCGTTCCTGGAGGACAAGGGGTGGCCCTGGAAATTCCAAAATTGTAATCATTTCTTGGTCTTTCTGATGGCCAGAAATCACCTAGGAGCTCACCCAGAGTTGCCACAGTAGAACAAAATAATACTCCTAATAATAACTCCAACCACTTAGGAATTTACAAGGGTTTTAAGAACCTGTGTTAGGAACCAAGAATTTTCCAACTATTTCACACTTTGCATGGCTTTGCATGAAGTTTTGTTGGACAGCGCTGACTCTCCACTCAGTGGACATTAAAAATATTTTGAGGACTTTTGGAATTTTAGCCAACTTGTTTTTCTTGTCCCAGTATTCCAAGATTGGTTTATCTGCTTCACCAATGCAGATTGCTGTAAGGAATTTTTTTAAAAGGACAAATAGGACCTAATTTGAAGGCTTTTGTTTGTTGGGTAGGTAACCACCTCTCACTTTCCCAAAGGGGATACTGATTGTCCCAGTATGAGTCATGGTAGTGTTTAAATTTAAATTTAACCAATGCATTTATAAAATCTAACTTGAAAAATTTGTGCTGTGTTTACTCAAGCTTGTGCTGCGAATGTGGTGTCCCAATTAGTCCAAATCCTGCCAATATTTGTGTGGCCTGTTTGCGAAGTAAAGTAGACATCAGCCAAGGCATTCCAAAACAAGTCTCTATTTCTTTCTGCAAACAATGCCAAAGGTATGGTACAGTACTGTTTTATTTTATTTAATGTTGAGGTTTATATGTAGAAGAGCCACCAGGATATGCTGAGATTATCAAAGTACATAAAGTAATGTAATTGAGATTTAATTTTTATTTTTGCTGTTGTAGCTAAAGACTTTAATATTTGTAATCTTCTGATTTCTTTTTCTAGTTTGTTTTGCTAATTTGGTAAAGAAACTGTAAATGTGTTTGAATTTTTTTATGTTAAGGGATTAATGGGCTTGATGTATACAGTAAATACAAGTTGATGTTTGTAAGGATGAGAGTATTTTATTAAGGATGTATTGCTGTTTTTCCCATTTTTTTAAACCCCTTTTGTAGTCACTAGAAGCTAGGTATAAAAAGCACCTTAATATTTAAATTAGCAGTACGCTTTACACACAATATTAATATTTTCATGTAACTAAAATAGATTTGATGGGGAAAAAACTCAGTAAACCAAATCTAGGATGGGCTGAAAACAAGACTGGGTTTAAGGCAGAAGAATTCTGAAATTATATGTCTGTGGAATGCCAAGTGGGTTAACACTAGAGTGATTCTTAACTCTTTCAGGGGGTGGAGAGGGGAGTTTGTGAATCCTTTGAGAATTTGAAAACTTTCTCCCAAGAAAAAGACTTAAAATATGTATTAGTACAAACATATGAAAGATTTGTGTACTTATTAAGGCGTTTACAGTTTGGAAGTTCACAGTTTAGGAACTTGGCAAGTGTGAGGCTTGTTTTTTAATGCTGAAAAGCATGGTAGAGGGGGAAAACACTGAACAAAGAATCAAGAGACCTAGTTTATCTTGGATTTTGAAATTGAGCCAATTATCCTTTAAATATTAATTTCCTCATCAGAATGAAAGGGCTTTATTAGATGATACATGAAGCCCTTTGTAACTTGACAAGCATGTTTAAAGGGACTTGTTAATAAGGTTTTTGAATGGAAGTGAAAACCTAAATATTCACATTGTAAGTTCTCCCCCCCCGCCACACTTCCAAAAAAAAAAAAGGCTCACCCATAACACATTGGGAAGTATTAGGTATTTTTTTTTTAAAGATTTATTTATTTATTTATGCAAGCACTGGGTACAGTCAGACATGCTGTAGGGCGAGAGGATTCACCAGAGCCAGAGCGGGGAATAGAACAGGCAGACTGATGAAATACACTGCTGAGGGGAGCAGCAGGCGGCAGGAGAGGTCTGCGCGCCATGTGGGACCCTCGCTGGCGGCCAGGGATTGAACCGGCGCTGCAGAGGCTGCGGGCAGCTTTGCAGCCCAGCGCTCAACAGGCCTGGGAAGTATTAGGTATTTAACACATATTTATTGAGCACTGTGTGCTGGGCAAGGTCTTAAATCCTGGGTGGGGTGGACTAAAAAATTTTAAAGCAAATGATAAAGAGATTCAAGTCTTAATTCAGTCAGGTTTTATGTAATATTTTAAAACTTGAGCTTTATAATTTAAAAATAGAAAAGGCACTTAAAATAGATAAACAGTCTGAACTATTCTTATAATATGGGATACTAGTTTACCTTTTTGCATACATTATAAGCCTTTTTCATGCATTTTTGGGATGATTTTTACCTGTGTTTCAGAGCATGGCTTCAAGTGAATATCATCTCACTGGATTCTTAGTGGTGCTTAAAGTAATGAGACCTCTTTGATAGATTACTTTGGATTAGATTTCTCAATACTGAGAATTTTACCTTTTTAGCTTATTACATGTTTAATTGAAAGTTTTCTGAAATTAATAAAATTATTTGGTTTATGTGCCTCAAATCAACTGAGGTGGTATTATAACTGGCTAATGATCAGTGTTATATCTGTATATTTAGATGGAAATTTTTGTTTTTCCTGAGAGATGTTGGGATTTCAGTGTATTATCTTCTCTGTTAGATATTTCCAGCCACCTGGAACTTGGATACAATGTGCATTAGAATCCAGGGAACTTCTTGCTTTGTGTTTGAAAAAAATAAAAGCCCCTCTGAGTAAGGTAGGTCAAATAGTTAAAATCAGGTTTTATAGTTTTTTTTTTTTTTTCTTAATTAAGCTCTCATTTAGAGAAAATCTTTGTATGAGTAGGGTTTTTTTTTTTTAAATACAGCTATTAAATATTATTGGTAATCACCATACTACAAAGCCTGTTTTTATTTTTAAAGTTACTACACTTAATTTCCTCCTATTCTTTCCATTTTATTGTGAATGGCAACCATTCATCTTTCTTCTATCTGAATAGTTTTCCATTTTGTGACTATTCCACATCTTGATGCAGTCCTTTATCAGGGGCACTTAGGTTATTCCCTTGCTATTGTAAATAATGCTGCAATAAACATTAGGGAATACATAATTTTTGAGGTGACTGTTTCATATTCTTCAAAGAGATGCAGAAGAGTGGGATTTCTGAGTCATGGTATCTTCATTTTTAGTTGTTTAAGGTAAATCCCAATCACTTTCCGTAATCCTGGAATGGTTTATGTTCTTATTGACAGTATAACAGAGTTACATTTTTTCTGTATCCTCTCCAGTACTTGTTGCTGGATTTTTTTAATATGTACTGTTCTCTTGGATGTGAGGTGATATCTCATTTTGGTTTTGACCTGCATCTTTATTAAATGTGATAAGTACTTTCCTATGTATGTATTGATCTTGTAGATATCCTCTTTGGCAAATTGTCTTCAGATGTATTGCTCATTTGTTAATTAAGTTGTTTAAGTGTTAAGTTGAATAAATTTTGTATATATCTTGGATATTAAACACTTGTTAGTTGAATCTATTAACGGTTTCCCCTAGTATGATTTATGAATATTTTCTCCATTTAGTAGGGTATCTTTAACCTACTTGATTTCTTTTGCTGTGTAAAGGCTTTTTAATTTCAAGTAATTCAAATTGTTTATTTTTGTTTTTATTCCCTGTCCTTGTAAGGGTTCAGTCTCCAAAATATCTTTGTCATGGTGACATGAAATGTACTGCCAATTATTGCAGATTTTATATGTCTTCTATCCATTTTTTTAAATTGAGGTAGCATTGGCTTATAACACTATATATGATTCAGAGATGTAGGTTCATACCACTTCAGATGTATTCACCACCAAGAAAGACATCCATAGTCCACCATGGTCCATTGGGCTCCCACCCCCTCCAACAGCCTCAATTCAGATGTCTAGGTTTTGTTTTTTGTTTGCTTTTGTCTGATCCTTTGTTTAGTTTCTTTATATTCTATAAATGGTTAAGCCATTTGGTATTTTCCTTTGTCCTGGTTTGTTTCACTAACACCCTGCAGTTCTATTCATGTTGTCAAAAACAAATGACAAGAATGCATCTTTATTTTGTAATAGCTTAGTATTCCATTGTACATGTATACCATCTTAATTCACTCATTTGTCCTTGATTGTTGTCATAACTAAGCTATTAGACATAGTGTTGCAATGAACATACAGTGAATATAGCTCTTCAAATTAGTGTTTTGGTATTACTTGGGTCAAAACCTAGGAATGGAATTGTTGGATCATATGGTAGATCCATTATTTAGTATTTTAAGAACTTCCATACTGTTTATTCATTTTTTTTTTAATTTTATATGTTTTCTACATCATTTTTCATTTTTGTGCAATGTATGCAGTTTCATCTTGGTTATAGTCCCCATACAATTCCCACCCACCTTGTTTTGATCCTACTTCTCTGCCACACCTGCCTGCCCCGTCCCCCGCCACCCTCCCCCCCCAGTGTGTCTCTGGTTTATAGTTGCTTGTTGATTTTGATTTTTACTTTATTATAATTAGTCTTTTTCCTGGCCCCTTATTTAGGTTTTCTAAATTCCTGCTATGAGTGAGACCATCCGGTATTTTTCTTTCTCTTTATGACTTATTTTGCTGAGCATGATCCCTTCCAGCTCCATTCATGTTGCTGCAAATTACATGAGTTTATCATTTTTGATTGCTGAGTAATATTCCATTGTATATATGTACCACATCGTCTTGATCCCGTTATCTGTTTTTGGGCATTTGGGTTGTTTCCGTAGTTTAGCTATTGTAAATAGTGCTGCGATAAACATAGGGGTTCAGGTGCCCTTTTGAAGTAATGTTTCTGTCTCTTTTGGGTAAATACCTATGATTGGAATTGCTGGATCATATGGAAGCTCCAACTTTAGCAGGCTGAGAAATCTCCACATAGGTCTTCATAGTGGTTGGACCAGTTTGCACTTCCATCAGCAGTGCAGGAGAGTTCCTTTTTCTCCAGATCCTCGCCAACATATGTTATTGATAGTTTTTTTAATATGCCATTCTCACTGGTGTAAGATTGTATCTCATTGTAGTTTTGATTACAAGTGATGTTGAACATTTTTTCATATGCCTGTGGGTCATTTGCATTTCCTCTTTGGAGAAGTTTCTTTTTAGCTCTTCTGCCCATTTTTTGACTGGATTATTTACTTTGTTTTTGTGAGTCTCATCAGCTCTTTGTAGATTTTTGTGATCAGTCCTTTATCATTAGTGTTGCATGCAAAAATTTTTTCTCCCAATCCGTGGGGTGTCTCTATGTTTTGGTTACTGTCTCTCTTGCTGTACAGAAACTCTTTAATTTGTTGTAGTCCCAGCTGTTTATCTTTGCCTTCATTATCACTGCTTTGGGCGATGAGTCTTTAAAGATGTTGCTGAGATGTATGTCATATGTAGTGTGTTGCCTATATTTCCTTCTATATATTTTATGGTTTCAGTTTATGTCTAGTTCTTTAATCCATTTTGAGTTAGTGTTTGTGCATGGTTTGAGGTAGTAGTCAAGCTTCATTCTTTTGCATGTAGTGACCCAGTTTTCCCAGCACCATTTATTGAATGAACTTTCTTTGCTCCATCGCATATTCTTTGCTCCTTTGTCAACACTTTTTGTTCCTGGTATTTTTGGTATAGGCCATTTTCACAGGTATGAGTTGGTATCACATTGTGATTTCGATTTGTATTTCCTTGATGATCACTAATAATGAATATTCTTTCATCATTCATGATGGCCATCTGTATATCTTTGGAGAAGTGTCTGTTTAGCTCTTCTGCCCATTTTTGGTTGCATTATTTTTTTTTTTTTGCTGAGTTGTATGAGTTCTTTGTTAATCTTGTACATTAGCCCCTGGACAGATGGAATATGTGCAAATATTTTTTTTTCCCAGTCAGTTAAGTATCTTCATTTTAATACTTGTCATTTACACTGCTTCTTGTTTTTCAGCTTAAGTATCTTCATTTTAATATTTCTTTTCACTCTGCAGAAACTCTTTAGTTTGGTAAGTCCTATTTGTTTGTTTTGCTTTTGTTTTCCTTGCTGTGAGTCCCCCAAAAAATTACTCAAGCCAGTGTTGTGAAATGTTACCTCTTTTCTTCTTTGTAATTTATAGTTTCAGAGCTTAAATTCAGGTCTGTAATCCATTCTGAACATTTGTATATGGTGTGAGAGTGAACTAGTTTAATTTTCTGCAACACCATTTGTTGAAGAGACATTTTTCATCATATACTCTTGGCTCCTTTGTTGTAGATTAACTGTCCATATACGTATGGGTTTATTTCTGTGATCTCAATTCTATTCATTGTTGTTTGTGTCTACTTTTACTCCCAATACCATTCTGTTTCTGTAGCTTTATGGTATAATTTGAAGTTGGGGAGCATCATACCTATTTTCCTCTTGTCAGGATTACTTTAGCTATTTGTGGACTTCTATGTTTCCGTGTAAATTTCAGTAATGTTTGTTCTGTTTCTTTGAGGAATGCTGTTGTGTTGAATGCTGTTGTGTTAAATGCCTTTAGGAGAGTCATTTTTGACTTGATTGATTTTCCCTATCCATGACCATGTATATCTTTCTGTCTCTCATTTTCATTGTATAATCCTATATTTCTTTTCTGGTTAATTCATAAGTATGATTCTTTTTGATATGGTTGTGAATGGAATTATCTTAATTTATTGCTTGTTCATTTTGTATATAAAAATGCAATACATTTTATAACCTGGTGTTTTCTGTATTTATTGTTTCTAATTGCCTTGGAGGGACTCTGTAGGATTTTCATTATCTAGAACTCTATCATCTATAATTAATGTTTGTTTCTCCTAAAAAATGCATTATACTTTAAGGGGGAAAAGAATTTTTCTTTACAAATATTTTAATTTTGCTTGAATCTCAATCTTACCAGGTGCATTAATACCATCACTGGATTATTCTTTGACTTGATCTTTGTTGTCGTACAACAAAACTTTTTGTTGGGAGATCTCATTTTCAGTGGTGATAACCTGTGCTAAGCACAGGTTTCTTCAGCATTGTATGAAGTCTTTTTATTTAATGAATTGTTCATTCATCTTTTTCTCTTCAGATGGGAACTTAAATTTTTTTTGTGTGTTTATTGAAGGTACGGCTTGTAGATGCAGGCTTTGTTTGGACTGAGCCCCATTCTAAGAGACTTAAAATTAAATTGACTATTCAGAAAGAGGTAAGCTGTACATACATACTTTTCTCTATGTGGTTAAAATGTAGGTAGTGAAAAGGAGGGACTACTTGTAAATTATTTTATGACTTGACCAGCTTACAAGGAAAAGAACAACCCTTTTACTCTTCTTTGTTTTCTTCTGAATTGCATAATTAGCAAGTGCAGCCATTGATCTTCATTTGTGGGTTAAGATTATCTTTTTAAAGTTGTTTTTACTAGGAAAGAGATGTAAAAATTTGAGCTAAAGTACTGATTGTTAAACTTAACTGATCATAATGACTCTCAGTAACAGAATCAAATTGGATTCATCTGATTGTATGCTCAAGAAACTGACAAGCTTCGTAGGTGATTTCTGATCATTGGCTATGATTGGAAACAAGAATCAGGAAAGATTTTTAGTTAAATATTAAAGCTTATAAGAAAAATAATTTGTTATTAAATGTTTAGAAAGGTAAGAATTAAGGAATGTGATTGTTTTCCTTTTCAGGTGATGAATGGTGCTATCCTTCAGCAAGTATTTGTGGTGGATTATGTTGTTCAGCCCCAGATGTGTGGAGATTGTCATAGAGTGGAAGCTAAGGATTTCTGGAAGGCTGTGGTTCAAGTGAGGCAAAAGGTAATGAGAGAATTCTCCATCCGGTGTTTAATCTCTATCAGTTATGAACAGCTAGTAAGAAAACCTCATTTTCAAGTGCTTCATGAAACAGGGATAGTCTGGATTCCTGGAGAATTCACATTTAGAAATAATTCGCTGTCACATTTTAGATAATCTTTAAAGATTGTTTTAAAAATCATTGTGCGATAACTAGATTTTTGTTTGTTTTTTGCACTTTATTAAACTAGTGCATTTATGTTTATAGACTTTGCATAAAAAAACTTTCTACTATCTGGAACAGTTAATTTTGAAATATGGAATGCATCAGAATACACTCCGTATCAGAGAGATTCATGGTGAGTTAAAATTTGAAACAATGTCAAATTTTATTCTAAGTAACCTAGTCTTTTATCTTTACTGATAAAATCTGGAGAAGTACGCTCCAAAAGAACTTCTGTTAAGGAAAAAAAAGGGGCCTCCCCTGGTGGCGCAGTGGTTGAGCGCTGGGCTGTGAAGCTGCCCACAGCCTCTGCAGCGCCGGTTCGATCCCCAGCCACTGGTGAGGGTCCCACATGGTGCGCAGACCTCTCCTGTTGCGCCCACTGCTCCCCTCAGCAGTGTATTTCATCACTCTGCCTGTTCTGTTCCCCGCTCTGGCTCTGGTGAATCCTCTCACCCTCCCGCGCTTCTGACTGTACCCAGTGCTTGTATAAATAAATAAATAAATCTTTAAAAAAAAAAAGAAAAGTTTTTTTTTTTTCCCCATAAAAGTGCTTATTTCTTTATGTGCACTATCCAATATGGTAGCTACTTGGTCACATTAAATACTTGAATTTTGGTTAGTTCAACCAAGTAACTCAATTTTAATGTTTTTCTATTTTAATTTTAAATTTATATAGTTGCTAGATAATTAAGCCAGTGACTATATTAATGGAATATAAAGTACAGTAATAGAAAATTTATTGAAAACTTAAGTAGCGATCAGTTTCTTAGAAGATAATTATTTATGAGAACTCTAAGTTTTTTTAGAATATTTTTATTTTTTATGGGTAGAGGAATTTGTAATAGGTGTTAATTTAGAAATCTACAATTCTGTAATAATAAATAGTCTATACGATATATTCTTGAATATGGAATTTGTAAATTTTTTGTGTAATATCATAATGGCTTATACAAGCATGTTCTCTCTTGCACTTGTTATTGGTGTAAATACTTATACATAATAGGTGATGGATGATTAGTAGAAAACCTGAATATTCTTTAATAAACTCTGGGGCTTTCTTAAAGGTTAACATTTTAATATTTTTATATACTTTTTTTATTAAAGCACCATTGTTTTATATCCTTGTTAGTATTTTAGCAGTAAAGGATATCCCCTCTGATCTGTAATCACCATAACACTGCTATCATCAAAGTACTCATAGTCCTCCACCATAGTCCAGTGCGCTCTTCCTTACCCCTGCCCTTCTGGATGCCTCAGATCTATAGTCAGCTTTCAAGGGTTGGTTTTATTGTTTGCCTTTTTCTGACCCTTTGTTTGGTTTCTCTGTATTCCACATAGAAATGACATTTATGCTGCTGCTTCTGCCTTGTTACTCTTGCATAATCCCTTCCTGCTCTATCCATGTGATTGCAAATGACATGATATTATCTTTTTTTGATCACCTAAGTAGTATTCCATTATGTCTATAAACCACATCTTCTTAATTCACTCTTATTTTGGGTATTTAGGTTGTTTCCATATCTTGGCTATTAAATAGTATTGCATTAAATATAGAAGTTGAAGTTCCAAATTAGTGTTTTCCTGTTCTTTAGGTAGAGATCTGTGAGTGGGATTGCTGAAGTGAATGGCAGATCCTATTTTAGTCTTGAGAAACCTTCACATGGGTTTTCATAGGTACTCTGGACCATTGTATACCCCCACCAGTAGTGTAAGAGGATTCCTTTTTCTCTGTACCTTCTCCAGCACTTTTTTTTTTTTTTTAAAGATTTATTTATTTGTGCATACAAAAGCTGGGGTATAGGCCCAAGGTATGGGGGGTGAGAGGATTCACCAGAGTCAGAGTGGGGAACAGAACAGGCAGATCTTCTGAAATAACAGTGCTGACAGGAGCAGTGGGTGAGACAGGCGAGGTCTACTGTTCCATGTGCATCAGGTCCCTGGCTGGGGATCGAACTCATGTTGCAATGGCTGGAGGTAGCTTGATAGCACTCAGTCTTTAACCCCGGTACACACAGGGAGGCCCCATCCAGGACTTGTTATTACTTTTTTTTTTTTTTTGATGTGGGCTATTCTTACTGGTGTAAGGGGGCATTTCGTGGTTTTGATTTACATTTCCTTGGTTATAAGTAAAGATTCACATTTTTCCCTCTACCTGTTAGCTATCTGTATGTAATCTTTAAGAAGTGCCTCTTTGTCTCTTTTGTCCATTTTTTCATTGCGTTATTTGTTTTGGTCTTGATCACTTATATGAGCTCTTTGTAGATTTTTTTTTTAAAGATTTATTTTTATTTATTTATACAAGCACTGGGTACAGTCAGAAGCGTGGGAGGGTGAGAGAATTCACCAGAGCCAGAGCAGGGAGCAGAGCAGGCAGAAGGACCAAAATACACTGTTGAGGGGAGCAGCAGGCAGCAGGAGAGAGGTTTGCGCGCCATGCGGGACCCTCCTCCAGCGGCCAGGGAGCAGCTGGGGATCTAACTGGCGCTGCAGAGGCTGTGGGCAGCTTCGCAACCCAGCGCTCAACCACTGCGCCATTGGGGAGCCCCCTCTTTGTAGATTTTTAATCAGTCCCTTTTTGACTAGTTCCTATTGGTGTCTAATTGGAGAAAATACCTGATTTAGCTCTGGTCTCCTTTCTTGTACAGATGCTTTTTAGTTTTACATGATCCCAATTGTTTTTTGTTCTCTTCTTTCTCCTGGGAACAAATATGCAAAAATATCTCTGAAGCTTATGTTATTGACTACTTTGCCTGTATTTTCTTCTCTGTATTTTATGGTTTCAGGTCTTATATCTAAGTTTTTTTTACCCATTTTGAGTTAATTTAGCATATGGTATGAGAATATTCTCATTTCATTCTTTTTTATGTGGTAGTCCAATTTTCCCAGTAGCCTTTATTTGAAATCTTTCCTTTTTCCAGGACATATTCTTTTCTCCTTTGTCGTAGATTAACTGTTACTATGTGTGTGGGTATATATCTCTGAGCTCTCAATTTTATTTCATTGATCTGTGTGTCAGTGTTTCTTCTAGTACCATGTTTTAATTATTATGGCTTTATAATATAGTTAGAAGTCTGGAAATGTAAAACACCATTTTTACCCTTTTTAGGCTAGCTTTGGCTATTTGGTGTCTTTTGTAGTTTCATATGAATTTAATAATACCTGTTGTTTCTTTGAAGAATGCCATTGAAATTTTTATTGGTATTGCTTTCATCCTCCACCAAACCAATTTGTGCCCATACCCCATCTGCTTCCATTCCCCATTCAATCCTCCCTCCCTCCTGTTGAACTCTGGTAACCATTATAGTCTTGTTTAGTATAAGATTTACTCTCACTATTCTTCATGTATGAATTTTTTTGGGGTGGGGGGAGTGTATTTATATTCCATTGATGAATGAAGCCATCTGGTAGCTTTTGTATTTCTTTTAACACTATTTTTACTGTGTCTTTTACAGTTTTCTTTTTATAGGTCCTTCCCCTTCTTTTTTGGGTATTCCTAGGTATTTAATTTTTTTTTTTTTTTAATTGCAAATGGCATGCTTTACTTAAGTTCTTCTAGTTTGTTGTTTGTGTGTAGGAAGGCAATGGATTTTTATTGATTTGGTAGCCTTTCACTTTGCTGAGCTTGTTTATTCTAATTATTTTTTCTGTGGCATTTTTAGGATTTTCTATGTATTATGTAATCTGCAAATAAAGGTAGTTTTTACTCTTCTTTTCCAGTTTGAGTTCCTTTTATGTCTTATTATTGCCTAATGCTCTAAATAGGATTTCCAATGTGTTGCGAGTGGAAATCCTTGTCTTCTACTAGACCATAATGGAAAGCCTTATTTTTTTTCACCATTGAGAATGATGCTAGCTGCAGTTTTGTCATATATAGCTTTCATTATGTTAAGAAATACTCCATTTTTTCCCAGTTTTTGAGGAGTTTCATCACAAATAGGTGTTTTTGGGTCCTGTGTCCTGTTAGGCATATGCCTAATTCTTTATGTAAAGATTTAATGTCCCTGTTCATTTTTTGTTTCATTGATTTGTCAATTGATAAGAGTGCATTCTTAAAGTCACCTACCACAAACATGTCTTCCAATTTTTGTTTTCTGAGTTGATAGTTGCCTAGTCATTTTGGTATTCCTTTGTTTAGTGCATGACTGAATTTTAAATTGTATTCCTTATTTTAAAAAGAACTTTAAGTTCCACTTTTCTTTCTGATTTGTTTTCGTTTACATGAATGACATGTCTTGCATGGCCTAAGAAAAGTCCTTTAAGTGTGGTCTTGGATCCTTAAATGGGGTATATATATGAATATCAGATATGTTACCTCCACAGCATCTATTATAACTTTTTATGATGGGTTTTGGTGTGTGGGGCTTTTGGGTCCCTCTGAGAAAGAATTCAGCAGGCGTTCCCATTCATCAGTACATGCAAGTTTATTGACGAAAGGAAAGAGAGCTGCCCGCATAAACATAGGTGGGTAGTCCTAAGGCCAAGAACTGTCCACACATTCTTTTAAATTGTCTTTGTGACCTAAGTGCATTACTAGTAGACGTAAAGTTAATAGTCTAAAGCAGTAATACAGTTTAGTTAATACTTTTTGTGGGTATGGCACCTAGTCCTGGGTATTTGTCTCAAACAAATACCTGGGTCCTGGGTATTTTGTCCCCCAGACAAAAATATACCTTTGAATAATGCTTTTGGGGATAAATCTAAATAGTCTAGTTAATTCTGGTTCCTAATAAGGAAGAGCCAAACATTCTACCAGCAGTATATGCAGGGTCCAATTTCTCCATATCCTTATTTGTTTTGATAATAGCCATACTGATAGGTGTGAGGTAGTATTTTGTGTGGCTTTGATTTTCAGTTCCTTAATGATCAGTGATTGGGCATTTTTCTTATAGCTGTTGGCCATTGTAATTCTTACTTAGAGAAATGTCTGTTCATTTCTTCTCCCCAATTTTTAATCAGATTTTTATTTTTTGCTCTTGAGTTGCGGAAGTTTTCTGTATATTTTGATGATTAATCCCATAATCATGTGGTGTGTAAATATTTTCTTCTATTCTTCAGGTTACCTTTTCACTGTAGAAGTTTAGTTTGATGTAGTCCCAATTATTTATTGTGGTTCTTTTGCCTTTGTTTTTGTTGCTCTATTCATAATATCATTGCCAACATAAATGTCATAAGGTTTTTTTTTTCTCCTATGTTACTTATAGGGCTTTTACAGTTTCAATTCCTACATTTCAGTTTTAATCCATGAGTAAATTTTTGTGTGTGCTGTAAGACAAGAGTCCATTTTCATTCACTATTTCAAACATTTCATTCACCATTGCAAACACTATTTGTTGAAGAAACTATCCTTTTCACATTGTTTTCCTGGCACCCTTGTTGAAGATAAATTGATTGTATATGTATGGATTGATTCTGGGTTCTTTATTTTATTCCATGTCTTTATGCTAATTCTATACTGTTTGATTACTATAGCTTAGTAATGTATTTTGAAATCATGTAGTATAATACGCTTTTGTGTGTCTTTTAAATTAAAAGTTTTTAAAAATTCAAGTCCAGTTCATCATTTTTTAAAACTTTTTAGGCTTTGATGTTGCATTTAAGAGTTCTCTTTAATCAATGCCACAAAGATTTTCTCTGGTTTCTTTCAAATGTTTTTGTAGTTCTAACTCTTATATTTAGGTCTAACTATGGAAGTTAGTTTTTATGCATGGTGTGAGAAAAAGATCTAAATTCATCTTTTCCATGTGAATATTTTGTTGTCCCAGTGAAAAGACTATTTTTTCTTCAGTGCAATCTAAGAGCCTATCAAAGACCTATTGACTATAAATTATGTTAACCAAAAGATGCAAATAATTTAGAATTTACTTTGTAATTATATATTCCAAATGCAATACATACTTTTTTTTAAATAAATTTTATTTTTATATTCCCCATACAATTGCAACCCCTTATTTTGACCCCAATCCCTCCCCTCCCCGCCCCCCACCCCCCATAGAGTGTCTCTGGTTCATAGTTTTTGTTGATTTTGATTTTGTTGATTTGATTTTGTTGATTTCTTATAGTTATTCATTTTCCTGGTCCCTTATTTAAGTTTTCTGGATTCCTGCTATGAGTGAGACCATCTGGTATTTTTCTTTTTCTTTTTGGCTTATTTCGCTCAGCATGATCCCTTCCAGCGCCATCCATGTTGCTGCAAATTGCATGTGTTTATCTTTTTTGAATGCTGAGTAATATTCCATGGTGTGTATGTACCACATCTTCTTGATCCAGTCATCTATTTTTGGGCATTTGGGTTGTTTCCAAAGCTTAGCTATTGTAAACAGTGCTGCTATAAACATAGGGGTGCAGGTGCTCTTTGGAATTGATGTTTCTGTGTCCTTTGGGTAAATACCTAGGAGTGGAATTGCTAGATCATATGGAAGCTCTATGTTTAGTAGGTCCAGAAATCTCCACACAGCTCTCCACAGTGGGTGGACGAGTTTGCACTCCCACCAGCAGTGCAGGAGAGTTCCTTTTTCTCCACAACCTCACCAACATTTGTTGTTGCTAGTTTTTTTAATATGTGCCATTCTCACTGTGTAAGATGGTATCTCATGGTAGTTTTGATTTGCATTTCTCTGATTGCAAGTGATATTGAACATTTTTTCATATGCCTATTGGCCATTTGCATTTCCTCTTCACAGAAGTTTCTTTTTAGCTCTTCTGCCCATTTTTTGACAGGATTATTTTCTTTGTTGTTGTTGAGTCTCATCAGCTCTTTGCAGATTTTTGTGCTCAGTCCTTTATCATTAGTGTTGTGTGCAAAAATGTTCTCCCAGTTGGTGGGGTTTCTCTTTGTTTTTGTTATTGTCTCTTTTGCTGTGCAGAAGCTCTTTAATTTCATGTAGTCCCAGCTGTTTATCTTTGCCTTCACTATCACTGCTTTGGGTGATGTGTCTGTATAGATGCCTTTGATGTGCATATCACGTAGTGTTTCGCCTATATTTCCTTCTATGTATTTTATGGTTTCAGGTCTTCTGTCTAGTTCTTTAATCCATTTTGAGTTGATTTTTGTGTATGGTGTGAGGTAGTGGTCAAGCTTCATTCTTTTGCATGTAGCAACCCAGTTTTCCCAGCACCATTTATTAAACAAACTTTCTTTGCTCCAATGCATATTCTTTGCTCCTTTGTCAAAGATGAGTTGACCATAAATCTGTGGGTTTATTTCTGGATTTTCTATTCGATTCCATTGGTCTGTGTGTCTGTTCTTGTTCCAGTACCATGCAGTTTTGATGATTCTGGCTTTGTAGTATAGTTTGAAGTCTGGGAGTATGATGCCTCCATTCCCTTCTTTTTTTTTTTCAGGAGAGCTTTGGCTATTTGGGGTTTTTGGTGATTCCATATGAATTTCACAAATAATTGTTCTATTTCTTTGAAGAACGACATTGAAATTTTTATTGGAATAGCACTGAATCTGTATATTGCTTTTGGTAGGATGGCCATTTTAATAATGTTTATTCTTCCAATCCATGAGCAGGGGATGTCTTTCCATTTCTTGGTGTCTTCTTCTATTTCTTTTAACAGTGTTTTGTAGTTTTCTTTGTATAGGTCCTTTACCTCTTTTGTTAGATTTATTCCCAAGTATTTGACTTTTTTTGTCTCGATAATAAAAGGGATGATTTTTTTTGATTTCTTTTTCAGATTAATTGTTTGTGTATAGGAAGGCTACTGACTTTTGCATGTTGATTTTGTATCCTGCCACTTTACTGAACTGATTGATGAGTTGAATTAGCTTTTCTGTGGAGTTTTTGGGGTTCTCTATGTATATTATCATATCATCTGCAAATAGTGATAGTTTGACTTCTTCTATTCCTATTTGGATTCCTTGTATGTCTTTCTCTTGTCTTATTGCTCTGGCTAGGACTTCCAGTATTATATTGAAAAGCTGTGGTGAGAGTGGACATCCTTGTCTTGTTCCAGATCTTAATGGAAATGATTCCAGCTTTTCACCATTGAGAAAAATACTGGCTGTTGGCTTGTCATATATGGCCTTTATGATGATGAGGTGTGTTCCTTGTATCCCAAGAATTTCAAGGGCTTTTATCATGAATGGATGTTGCACTTTGTCGAAAGATTTCTCAGCATCTATTGATATTATCATATGGTTTTTATATTTCTTTTTAGAAGAGTTTGTGAAGGATAGGCACTAATTCGTTTCTGAATGTTTGGTAGAATTCATTTGTAAATCCATCAGGTGCTGAGCTTTTGTTTTTGGGGAGGTTTTTGATTACCATTTCAGTTTCGCTGCTTTTAATTGGTCTGTTTAGGTGTTCTATTTCTTCTTTAGCTTTGGGTGATTGTAGAGTTGTAGGAATTTGTCTATCTCCTCTAGATTGTTGAACTTGTTTCCTTATAACTGTTCATAGTAGTTACTGATTATTGTTTTGATTTCTGCTGTGTCCGTTGTGATTTCTCCTCCTTCATTTATGATCCTGTTTATTTGTGCTTTCTCCCTTTTTTCCTTTGTGAGCCTGGCTAGGGTTTGTCTATTTTATTGATTTTTTTGAAGAACTAGCTCTTGGTTTCTTTGATCTTTTGGATTGTTTTTTTAGTTTTGATTTCATTTATTTCTGCTTTGGTTTTTATTATTTCTTTTCTTCTACTGGTTTTGGGGGTTTTTTGTTGTTCTTTTTCTAGATCTTTGAGATTAGGTTTTTCTTTGAGTTCTTTCTTGTTTCTTGATGTGAGCCTCTATTGCTATATACTTTCCTCTTATTACTGCTTTTGCTACATCCCATACATTTAGGAAATTGGTGTCCTCCTTGTCATTTAATTTAAAGAATTTTTTAATTTTTCTTTGATCTCCTCGTTAATCCAGTGTTCTTCCAGAAGTGTGGTTTTCAATCTCCATGAGGTAGGAGATTTCCTTGCCTTCTCTTTATGGTTTATTTCTAGTTTGATGCTTTCATGGTCAGAAAAGATGGTTGGTATGATTTCAGTCTTGGTGTATCTGTTGATGTTTGTCTTGTGCCCCAGTATGTGATTGATCCTGGAGAATGATCCGTGTGTGCTTGAGAAAAATGTGTACTCCGTTTTTTTTGGGTTTAGTATTCTATAGATGTCTGTTAAGCCCAAGCTCTCTAGGTCCTTATTTAGAGCTTTAGTGTCTTTACTTATTTTTTGTCTTGTTTATCTATCCATTGTTGATAGTTGAAGTCTCCTACTACGTATCGTTTTCTCTGATGTCTGTTTTCAGAGATGACAATAATTGTCTGATATGTTTTGGTGCTCCTTCATTTGGTGAATATATGTTAATGAGTGTTATTTCTTCTTGAAGTATTGTCCCCTTGATCATAATGCAGTGACCGTTGGGGTCTTTTTTTCTTTTGGAGTTTAAATCTGTTTCATCTGATATAAGTTTAGCTGTTTTTGCTTTATTTTTTGGTCCATTTGCTTGTAGGATTGTTTTCCATCCTTTAACTTTGAGTCTATTTTAATCTTTTGTAGCGAAATGAGTTTCCTGGAGACAACAAAGGGTTGGGTTTTGTTTCTTAATCCAGTCTGCCACTCTGTGTCTTTTTATTGAAGAGTTTAGTCCATTTACATTTAAAGTTAATACTGATATGTTAGCATCTGTATTTGCCATTGTGTTTGTCTTTCCTTTGATTTTATTTATTTATTCTTTTAATAAATTTTTTTTTTTGGCTTTCTTCCATTGTTATTCGTCCCTCTGAGGTTCTGAGGTTCTGGCTTTAGGACTCCTTGTAGTATTTTTTGGAGTGGGGGTTTAGTCGTAATGAAATTCCAGAGTTTCTGTTTGTCTGGGAAGGTCCTTATTCTTTCTTCATAGAGGAAGGAGAGCTTTGTGGAATAGAGTATTCTTGGTTGGTGTCTGTTTTCTTGGAGTGTGTTGACTATGTCCCTCCACTCTCTCCTTGCCCGTAGTGTTTCTTCGGAGAAGTCTGATGTCAGTCTGATTGGTTTTCCTTTGAATGTTATCTGTTTCTTCCCTCTTGTCAGCTTCATTATTTTTTTTCTTATCCTGGATTCTTGGGAGCTTCACTATTATGTGTCTTGCTGTATTTTTCCTTTCGTCGTGGAAGTTTGGTGTTCTTCTTGCTCTTGTATATCTATTTTCAGCTCCTTCACGTTTGGGAAGTTCTCTTCAGTTATCTCCTTGAATATTTTCTCTATTCCTACATCTCTTCCCTCTTTTTCTGGTATTCCTATAACTCATTCCTATAACTCATTCCTATAACTCTGGTATTCCTATAACTCATATTTCCTTTCCTCATGGAGTCAGATAGTTCCCGAAGTCTTTCTTCGGTCTTTTTCTTCTTACTTCTCTTTCCTTTTCTGTTTTGGTTCTTTTTATTTCTGTGTCTTCAAGAGTGCTTATTTGTTCTTTCATTTCATCTATTCTGCTTTCATGGTTTTTCCCAGAGTTCTTTAGTGCCTCCATTAATTCTTTGATCTTCTGCATTTCTTTTACTTCCCTCTTTAGGGACTCAATTTCATTTTTCTGATCACTGATTATTTTTCCGTTATCATTATTTTCCTTTATGACTTCTGTTTTTTTTTAATCATGGCAATTTTAAATTCTTTTTCTGGAAGGCTCAGAAGTTCTTTCAAGTTACTGTCGTTGCAATCTGGGGGATGGTTTTCTTTTTGTGGTGTGCTTTTTTCCTGAGGAGATGCTAGGTTGCATGTGGTTCTTCTACTCCCTACTGTCTGTTTTCTAATTTGCACTATGCATTGGGATACTGTTTTGTTGGGACTGGCTGGCATCTTGGGTGAACTTCTCTGCTCCCTCTGGCTCCTCCGGGAGCCTCTGTCAGTTTCAAGCAGTCTTTACTGAAGAAAGGTCCCAGTTCTAAAATGTGGATGCTGGTACACGCTCCGCTGCGCACCTGGTCTGCCCTGGCAGTGGGTTCCGGCTCCCTCTCTGGGCTCAGACTGCAGGCTAGAAGGGGCCTGGCGTGGGCAAACTTCCCAGCTCACTTCTGGCTCCTGAGGGAGCTTTCTGCTGGTTTCAGGCAGTGTTTAGTGAAGAAATGTCCCTGTTCTAAAATGGCGATGAAGGACGCACTCTCTGCACACCCGGTCTCGGGCACACTCTTCTTCGTGCCCAGTCTGCCCCACCCATGGGTGCCCGCTCCCCCTCTGGGCTTGGACTGCTGGTCAGAAGGGGCCTGGCGTGGGCGAACTTCCCAGCTCACCACTGGCTCCTCTGGGAGCCTTCTGCTGGTTTCACGCAGTCTTTTCTGAAGAAAGGTCCCTGTTGTATCTGGTGTTGGTGATTTTTTTTTTTTCTGGTTGCTAGGTGGCACTAGAGATCTTTCCTAGTGTCCTTGTGGAGCTGTTTTTTCACCCCGTGGGACAGGAAACAGTGGGAGTGGTGGGGAAAGCCTCAATGGGTTTGGGGTGCCGTGTCTGCCTTGTGCTCCACCGTTGTGGGGAACCCACGCCCCAAATTTCGTGCCCCGGGTCTCAGTTCCAAAGCTCTCAGGTCCAGGACGCAGGCTGTAGCCCAGTTCAGTGTCCGCAGAAATGGCGCCTTTTGCACCCCGCTCCCGTGTCTGGGCGCCTGGTGTCTGATTATTCAGGGAGGGACATTCACCTCAGTGAGGGCCCCTGCGTGTATCCCCGCAAGCCTAGGTCGCAGGCGCGGGGACCTGGGCAGCTGCAATCAGAGTTTGCTTTTCAAGCGGGCTGCTTTCCCGCACAACTTTACCAGCTGGCCTGGGGCTGTGTGTAGGTCTCCGGGAGTCTTTGTTTTTCTCTAATGGTGCCAGGAGCAGTTCACTCACCTCCTAGGAGAATCCTGCAGGGTTCTTCACAGCTCCAGTTCATGGGGTGTGGTGGCTGAAATAGTTCCTTTCCACTCACAGTCCTGCTTTATGCTTAGTTTGTTCTTGTTGGTTGTTTTAGGTTTTTGTTTTGTTTTTTCCCTCCTTTCTGTTGGTCAGAGGGTGCCGACTTTGTGGGTGGGGGAGGGTACCAGGGTTCTGAGCTTTCCTCCCTTCTAGTCCTCTTTTATGGCAACTTTCTTCTTCGGGTAGTTTGCTGTAGTTGTCCGTTTATCTTCCATGTCCCAGTTCTCACTGGAACCTGCCGCTTTTCCTCCCTATTAACTTATTTTCATGGGAGATCTTACTCCCAGCGTTCCCTTGCCGCCATGTTGATCCGCCCCCCTCTTGCAGTTCATTCTTTATGTAATTTAAAAGCTCATAAATTTTTTCCACTTGGATGCCAATTCTAATATAGTACCCCCATGTTGTTAATGTTTGCTATGTTCATGATTTACATTATTATAATTCCCCATTGTTGCGTGTCCCCCATTGTTGCATGCCCTTATTAGTTCATGACTTCATTCTCAGCTCTGTATACCTTTTGTCCTACATCCATGGCACATGATGGGAGTCAGTCTGTTACGTTCACAAAATGATGTATCTCACAATCTACCTCTGCAAAGAATTTGATTTTGTTTCAATAAATTACACGCCACGCACCCTGGACCTTCAGGACTTACAGCAGATAGCCAAATAAATGATTAAATTAATTAAAAAAAGACCTATTGACTATAAAGTTTTATTTATGTGGAACTTCAAGTTTATTACATAGATCTGTATATCTGTCCTTACGTTAGCACCACACTACCTCTGTTACTTTACTAAAGTTACTGAGTTTTGAAATTGGTAAGTGTTCCCTACAACTTTTTTTATCTTCAGCATTGTTTTAATTGTTTCAGTTATTTTCATTTCCTTGTTAGTTGTTTGGAAAAATATCCCTAAACACTTTTAGCAATCAGGTAGTTTTGCTTCATTAACAGTGATTGTGAATGTGTTAACATTTTTGTTTTTGTAACAATTTTTATTCTCTGCATCTCATTTCTGCATTTTTATATGCGTTCCTTTTTGTTTTCTTGGTTTCCATTATTACGTGAAGTATACTTTCTTCTGTTTAGTGTTTCTCTCTCCTCCACTTTACTTTGAATTTTATCTTGTATGAAATTAAAAATTGTGAAACTTGTTTTGTTAGCATCGGTCTGATTTGTCTGTCCTTTGTCAAACAAGTCTTAAGGTAATGTGATAATCCTAATCTATTGTCTGTTCAATATTATATTTTTAATTTTTTCTAGTAATTTGTTTAATACATATTTCATTGATATAGGCCTGTCAATAGAGGAAAATCTTATTTTGCAGAATTATTTTCATGTAGATTTTTTTTTCCTTTAAGATGGTCTGGATTTCTATTATTCTTCAAAACAGCATGCTCAGAAGATGGTAGAATTTCTTCATTGTACAGTTCCTTGTAGGTATGTTCTGAACCTAAGTGTAATTCAAGTCTAAAGAGCTGGAACTGGACATAGGTCATATTTATTCTCCAGGCAGCAACAACTTCTTTTGTTAAAATAGTTTAAATTGTAACAGGAATGCTATTACTTATAAGCATTTGTTGGATTGGCTACCTTAATTAGTAATCGTAGACCTCACTCTGTGATAATAAGTTTTGTAGTGCAGAACAATAGAGCCAATATATTTAAGTGAGAGAAATGAAAGATGGCAGTAGAGGACTTCAGGGAGCAACTGTATCAAAGAGCTGCTAAAATGGAAAATTTTCAAAGTGATAAGTGAAAGGTAAGGAGATTATGTAAACTCAGACTTGGCAGTGGGCAGTAGTGTAGCTTAATGGATGCTCTATGCAAACTAGATTGGTCTGAGCCAAGGACATGTTTTAGAATTAATAGATAAATTTGAAACTAGATAGGGTGCAGTTAGTTTGATGAAGGTTCTGAAATGGCAAGTAGATAAAATTAAGCTTCACCTTAGTGAGTATCAGGAACTTGTTTCAGACCTTTCATAGTGATGATTTGATTTGATGAAAATTGTTACTTCTGAGACTGTAAGTAAGGACCTTTAATTCTTTCTCTTAATAGATGCAAAGCATCACAGAGACTGATCTCTCAGGATATCCATAGTAACACATACCATTACAAAAGCACTTTTTCTGTGGAAATCGTTCCAATATGCAAGGTATTTTTTTCTCATTTAATTAACTCACGTCTGTAAAAGAGTGCAAGTAATTAATTGGTTTATATTTATATGTAATAATTTTTTTGAGGGTTGGCTTAAAAAATAAAAAAACTTCCTTGGTAAATAATTTGTGACGCATTGACCTGTATTAAAAAGTAATCATATTTACACATTGGCATACCTTTCATTTTGATATGTCACTGAAAAGGCCTCACAGCAGTTTTTTAATGTCCATGTTATTTAAAGTTATGTTGCTGGTGGGCACATGACAGTTATGTGAAACTTTGAATACATTAGAATAATGTAGGAAATTGAAATGACATGAAAATAAATTATCAGTGAAACACTTGTTGAATATGTGCAAACTGGATTTTGGCAAGATGATACTAAATAGTGTTGTGGAAATGCTTATAGAATCATTTTTGTGATTTATTTTTATTTCTTTTATTTTTAAGGTTCATTTTTTTGTTTGACCTACACCCTGGTTCTTGTATGCATAAACAGTGGTGCTAGGAGTCAGAGGATTCACCAGAGACAGTGTAGGGAGCAGAACAGGCAAATCAACTGAAATACACTGCTGAGGGGAGCAGTAGGCAAGACAGGAGAGGTCTGCTATGCCATATGGGTTAACTTCCAGGCCCGGGATTGAACTCATGGTACAGTGCCTGGTGATAGCATGCATGATAGGGCTGAGACTTTAACCCCTGTGCCACCAGGGAGGCCCCATTTTTGTGATTTAAAGACAAACTGAATCACACAAGATGTAGATTATCATTTTATTTAAAAACATTAAGGTAAAAACTCTGCTACAAAAATATAAATAAATTAAAATGTGACAAATTGTTATTGATGAAGTACTGTGTAGAAAGCTGTTTGCTCCTCTGAAATTCATTTTTTATGGAGATTGAAATAGACTTATTTCAAATAGATTTAGACAATCACTCCTCCTGATTTTTTTTTTTTTAAAGATTTATTTATGCATACAAGATCTGCGGTACAGGCCAGAGGTGCAGGGGGTGAGAGGATTCACCAGAGGTAGAGTGGGGAACAGAACAGGCAGATCTGCTGAAATACACTGCTTATGGAAACAGCAGGCAAGACAGGAGAGGTCTGCTGTGCCATGTGGGTTGCTCCCTGGCAGGTTGGGAATTGTAGTGGTCTGCAGAGGCTGTGGGTAGCTTCACAGTCAGTGCTTAACCCTTGTGCCACCAGGGAGGCCCTCCTCCTGATTTTTTATATTTTGCTTGTGGATACACAGTGTGATACACATTCACATTTTAGTTAAATTGAAATAGACACATTAGCTTGGTGAATAGGCTTTGGAAAAATATTAAGCACTTCTTAAGACAAATATCACCACCCTAAGGCATACTTTCTTTTGTTTCCTTGATGTCTGATTCTTTAGGCCCTTTGTTGATACATAAAATTAAAATGACAATTTTTTTTCTGCAAATGCACTTAGATCAAGTTTATATTGTTGTTTATTGAAGACTTATTTAATATTTGCATCAATCTAAAGGTTACTTCTTATGCCTAGGATAATATTGTTTGTCTGTCTCCAAAACTTGCACAAAGCTTGGGAAATATGAACCAGATTTGTGTGTGTGTTCATGTAACCAGTGCGATCCATCTCATAGATCCAAATACCCTACAAGGTAGGTTTTAGAAACTATTTACCTTGATAGTTCTATTTATCAAACAATACTAATTTATATTATTATCAGACATTCTAAGTAATAATTGTTTTGAAAAAGTACTAAAAATTTTTAGCATTGTTTAATTCTCACAAATTCTGGGATTTTTGAACTTTGATAAGTTACCCTTCTGTTTTTTATTTGAAGAAACAATTCTGTCAACTTTAAAAATTTACTAGTTTTATTCTACTTGTTTTTACTAAAAACTGCTTATTTACTTCATGTAATTTTTGTAACTAAAGTCACTGCCAAATTTTAGTGTAAAGCAAATATTTTAAAGTTTGGAATATTTGGCTTTTTGTGATTCATTAGAACATAAATTTTAATTAGAATTTGAACTAAGGGCCTCTCTGTTGGCGCAGCGGTTGAGCACTGGGTTGCGAAGCTGCCCGCAGCCTCTGTAGCGCCGGTTCGATCCCTGGCCACGGGGCGAGGGTACCACATGGCACAAAGACCTTTCCTGCCGCCCGCTGCTCCCCTCAGCAGTGTACTTTGTCAGGTCTGCCTGTTCTGTTCCCTACTCTTGCTCTGGTGAATTCTCTCACCCTCCCGCACTTCTGACTGTACTCAGTGCTTATATAAATAAATAAATCTTTAAAAAAAAATAATTTGAACTAATTTCATCATTAAAATTTTTAACATTACTTAAAAATTTTTTTTAAAGACCCCATGTTAGTATATTGTTGCATATCCTACTACTTGATCATTCTATTAAAAAAAGTTTATTGATCTTTCCCAGAAAGTCATTGGTTGTCCTTGTGAGTTAGAATTCATCAAAGATCTGTTGGCAATACCGGGGTGGACATTATCTGACAGGTTGAGCTGTAAACTAAACAGCAAAGACGGCTGATGATGTTCCTGAAGTTAAATGCTAGCACGTGAAACAGCTATATGACTGCTGATTGTATCTGACTTATTTTAAAAGCAACTTAATTCTGTGGCAGTGATACCCACTACTTAAGTTGTTTGGGACTAATTTCTTAGGTAGTAAGTTGGCACTGTTATATCTGTTGACATGATGCTTCCCAGTTTGTTTATATACTTCGTTCTTGTTAGCACATTTGGCAACTTTTGAAATTCTGTTTTTTCGTAGTTGCAGATATTGATGGGAGTACTTTCTGGAGTCACCCTTTCAATAGTTTATGCCACCCCAAACAACTTGAAGAGTTTATTGTGATGGAATGCAGTATTGTCCAAGATCTAAAACGTAGTGCAGGTGCTGGAATGATATCAAAAAAGGTAAGTTGCATGCTGCCCACTTTATTTTCTTTAATCCCCAACTTAATTTTGGTCTTCCTTTAAGTTTGTTTTATATTTTGTTTTTAGTTTGTTGCTAATTCCAAAATGAGATTTCCAGATAAAGCTAAGGCCATATTAAAAATGCATTATTTGTTAGTATTTTGTTTGCTTTTAATATATGGTCTCTGTGGTTGAAGTAGTGATACACTGTATGGTAAGTTTTCTCTTTAATGTTAGAAAAACACTTTCATAGATGTTTATTTTTATGAAAAAAATATCTCCTTGCTTTAGTTTTTTACGTAACTAAATAACAAGTTAACCTTTTTTTGACTTAAAATTTTTCCAAATATTTTGTACTAAATATGATGCATTATCATTACATATATACTATTTCATTATGTATTTCTAAAATGTAGGAACATATATTATCTAAGAGCTACATAGATTAGATATAATATACTATAATATAAGCTAGTTTATAATCAGACTTCTTCATTTGTCTCAAAGTACCTTTTATGGTTTGTTCAAATTAATATCTAGTTGGAGATCATGGCTTGAATGTCAGTATTATACATCTTAAATCTTTTATTTAAAAATAACACTCCTTTCTTATTTTTACATTTTTGGAAGGCAGCTATGCTCACCACTATACCACCAACGCTATTTTTACATTTTTGATCTCAACCTCCTAACTAGGGAATATATCTTGTGCATCTCTTTGTTTCCTCATGTCATTTAATTTGCTTATTAATTTCTTTTAAACTGGAAAGCAGGTTTATAGGCTTGCTTAAGTTTATTTTTTGCCCAGAATAGTTCAGAGCTAGTACTTTTCATAATATATCAGAAGTAAGTAATGTTTGACTCACTCATAGCCAGATCTTGCCATTGTATTGTAACTTACAATTTTTTCCCTTGTTTGCTAGCCTCTCTCCTCTCCTCCCTCCTTTCATTTACCCTTCCTGCTTTCCTTCCTCTCAGAATACTCCAAATTTAGCTTGTAGAAGCCCCTTCAGAATGGTTTAAAAGTTGGTGTTTTCTCCTAAATTTTTTTAGAATAGTTTCAGTTCACGACAAAATTAAAAGGAGGTACAGAGATTGCCCATATAACCCTTGCCTCCACACATGCATAACTGCTTGCCGTTTGTTATTAATATCCCCCATCAGAGTGGTACATTGCTGAATCTTCATTGACACATTGTAATCATCCAAATTCCATAGTTTATGTTTCATTATTGGTATTGCATGTTCTTTGGGTTTGAACAAATGTATGACATGAATACATCATTATAGTATACTGTAGGTTAATTTTACTGCCTAAAAATTTTCTCTGCTTTCCCTCTTCACTTTTCCTACCTCTCAACCCAATGACTAAAGCCACTGATCCTTAGCCTATTCCAGTCCTCTAGTAAAATCATACAGCCTTTCAGATTAGCTTATTTCATTTAGTAATAAGCATGGAGGAGTCCTTTGTATCTTTTCATGAGTTGATAGTTCTGTGGGCAAGTAACATTTCATATTCTAGTTATGATAGTTTTCTGGGCAAATAACATTTCATATTCTAGATTCATCAATACTGAAGGATGTCTTGATTTCTTCCACCTTTTTGCCATTGTGAATAAAGTTGCTATATAAATATTTTTCTGGAAATAAACTTTCAGTTCTTTTAGGCTAATATTAAGGAGCACATCTGTTGGATTTATGATTAGCAATGTATCTTTAATTTTGTAGGAAACAGCCAAACTATTTCATTGTGAAAGTACCATTTTCCATTACCACCAGCAATGTATGAGAGTTTGTATTGCTCCAAAACACTGTATTTAGAGTTATCAGTGTTTAGGATTTCGGGGTATATAGTGGTATCTCATTTGTTGTCTTTACCTGTTGACATACTGTTGTAGAACCCTTTTTTATTTGTTTATTTGCCATCCTTTCCCATTGGTGAGATGTCTGTTAAGGTCTTTGGCCCATTTTTAAATTGGTTATTTTCTTATTGTTGAGTTTTAAGAGTTATTTGTATATTTTTGGTTAACAGCTCATTAACGGATGTGTCTTTTGTAAATATTTTTTCTCCATGTCAGTGGCTTATTTACTTATTCTCTTTTTACATTGTGTTTTGCAGACAGGTTTTTAATTTTCTTAATTGTTTTTTTCAGTTGAGAAAACTTTGGTTTATAACATTGTGCTTTAGAGGTAGTGGATTTCCCCCTAAGGTGGTGTTACTATACTATACCCACCACCAAAGCACCCATAGGCCACCTCCATAGTCCATTGTGCTCTCTTCTCTTTTTTTCCCTTCCCACTCCCCTCTTCATTTGGTAGCTTCAGTTCTGCAGTCATATTTCTAAGGTTTATTGTTAGTTTAGCTTTTATTTGATGCTTTGTTCTCGTTTTCTGTATTCCACATGTAAGTGACATGTATTCCACATGTATTTTTCTTTCTCCTTCTGACTTCGCATAATCCCCTTCAGTTCCATCCATGGTGTCATAGATGGCAAGTTTTTATTTTTATTATTTGATAGCTTAGTTATTTATATTCCATTGTGTGTATAAACCATGTTTTCCTGATCCAGTCATCTGTATTTGGGCACTTGGCATGTTTCCATAGCATGGCTATTATAAGTAATATTGTAAGGAGTGCTGCAATAAACACAGGAGTGCACATAGCCTTTTAAATTAGTGTTTTTCTAGTTTTCATATAGATACCTGGTAGTGAATTGCTGGGTTATATGGTAGATACGTTTTTGATATTTTAAGAACCCTCTATATGATTTCCTATAGGGGCTAGACCAGTCTACATTCCTACCAGTAATGTAGGAGGGTTCCTTTTTCTTCACATCTTCACCAGCACTACTTCCTGGTGTTTTTGTTATGGGATTCTTACTGGTGTGAGGCAATAATTATTGTTTTGTTTTGCATCTCCCTGATGATAAGTGATGATCACCATTGTTTTCATGTGTCTTTGGCCATTTGTAGGTAATCTTTGGAGAAGTGCCTATTTAGCTTCTGTGCCCAATTTTTGAGAAATGATTTTCTTTGTGTTGAGTTGTATGCGTTCTTTGTAGATCTTGGATATTAATCCCTTGTTGGATATGTGGCGCGCAAATATTTTTGCCCGTTCAGTAAGTTGTCTTTTTTGTTTCAGTGATAATTCTGTTTGATGTGCAGAAACTTTTGGTTTTATATAGTCTCGTTTTTTCCTTGCTGCTGGAAACAAATCCACAAAGATGTCTCTGAGTTTTGTATCATGGAGTGTTTTGCCTATGTTTTCTTGTATGTATTTTATCGTTTCAAATTTTTATCCATTTTGAGTGGATTTTTGTGTATGTTATGAAATAGTGGTGTAGTTTGATTCTTTTGCATGCAGCTCTCCAGTTTTCCCAGCAACATTTAAGGAAGAGATTTTCCTTGGTACAGTGTATATTTTTGGCTCCTATGCCATAGATTAACTGTCCATACTGTTAAACTATATTAACTGCATAGAAATATGCAAACATCCAAAATGGAATTCTTTCAGACACATTATGGGCTATGAATTCTATTCCATTGGTTAATACTGTGTTGAATAGTAGTAGAGAAATAGATATCCTTGCTTAGTATGAAATGTTAGGAAAAAGCTAACAATTTTTTTCTATTTTTCATCATTGAAAATATTTTTAATTATGGTTTTTTCCTATATGGCCTTTATTATGTTGAACTATATCCCATCAGTCTCCAGATTACTGAAGGTTTTTATTATATAGTGTCAAATACTTTCTCAGCATCTGTTCATATGATCATTTGATTTTTAATCTTTTGTTGCTGCTTTTGGTGAAATACGTTGGTTCATTTTTTGATAGTTAACTTTGCTGGTGTCTCTGGTGTAAACCCGATTAGTCATGGTATATAATCCTTTTATTGCATTAATTCAGTTTGCTAAGATTTTGTTATGGTTTTTTACATCTTTGTTCATTAAGGAAATTGGTCTTTTTTTCTTCTATATTGTCTATCTGCTTTGGTATGGGGTAATGTGTTTGGAAGTATTCCCCCGCCCCCCCCCCTTTTTTTTGAAAGATTTGAGTAGGATAGTTACTCTTTCAAGATTTGGTGGAACTCATATGTGAAACTATTTCTGGGCTTTTGTTTTTTTAGGAGACTTTTAGTTAATATATCAATTTTCTTGCATATAATTGGTCTCTTCAGGTTTTCTATTTATTCCCCATTCCGTTTCAGATGTTTGCACATTTCTGTGTCTTCATCCATCCCTTCTAAATTACTTAACTTACTGGCATACAGTTGTTCAGAGTAATTGCTTATAATGCGCTGAATATCTGAGATGTCTGTTGTAACTTCTCTTTCATATCTGATCCTATTTATTTGAGTTTTTGCCCTAATTCTCTTTGTGAGACTAGCTAGAGGTGTGTGTGTTAATTTTATTTTTGAAGATTTTTTTTTTCCTGTAGTTTTTTTGTACATCTTTGATCAGGTTTTCTCTATTTTCTTCTATTTCTTTGAATTTCTTTTTCATACCAATTTTGCATTTGTATCTGATAGGAAGAAAAGCTCTTCCACGCCTTTCAAGTGGTTTGTGGAGGTTTGTTTGTGGTTTGTTTTCTTTTTGGGATGTAGTATTCTCCTGAGGATTCCCATTCTCCTTTGTCATTTTTTTTGTCTTCCTGTTATTACTTACTTTCTGAGTTCTAAGGGTGCATGCAGAGCTTCTACTTTTCCAGTAGATGGCACTTGTATCAGGGAGAACTACTCTGTAGCTGGATCCTCTATGATTTTTTTTTAAAGATTTATTTATTTATTTATACAAGCACTGGGTACAGTCAGAAGCAAGGGAGGGTGAGAGAATTCACCAGAGCCAGAGCGGGGGAGCAGAACAGGCAGACTGACGAAGTACGCTGCTGAGGGGAGCAGCGGGTGCGGCAGGAGAGGTCTGCGCACCATGTGGGACCCTCGCCCAGCGGCTGGGGATCGAACCTGCGCTGCAGAGGCTGTGGGCAGGTTCGCAACCCAGCACTCAACCGCTGCGCCACCAGTGGAGGCCCTGGATCTTCTATGATGGGGGACACCCCAGGAGGGTTCTGTTTCTCATGAAAGTGCTATGTATGGCCTATGCTCTTCTCTGGGTCAGCACTGCTACTCTTCTCTCTGAGCTTCAGAATCGTATCTTTACAGCCTGCATTGGACCACAAGTCCAATGCAGTCAGTATACCCAGATGATCTTGGGGAGAATGGATGGGGAGGTTCATGACTGCCTTTCTCAGAAGGGGCACTGCCTATCTGGCACATTCAGCAGTCACCTGTATCTCCTCTGGGCGGATCCATAGCAATTGGCTTTGCCCTCCTTTCCAGACAGGGATATGATCCACAGTTTCTGCCCAGAGTCTGTCTCTTCACCTACTCATGAGAGTTGAACTTCATCCATGTCTCTCTGGTGCATGGTCAGTGTTCTGTCCCTGATGATCGTGAAGTATTAGGGTTTCACTCCATGTTGTGGTGATTTCTGAGTTTGGTGCTAAATTGGGCCTCTCAGTTTATTCTCCCCAGAGCAAAGCAGGGGACTTACTCCGATGCCATCTTCTTGAAAAGATTCCATCAGATAATGCCTCTTATGTTTTGTTCACTCTGAGCATATCTGTAATGGTTACCATTTATGTTTCCTGATTTTTATTACTTCATTTCTGTTTCTCCTATTATGAAAATGCATTTTCTAAAGCTGTTGTTTCCCAGATCTAATCCTCAACTATGATACAGCTGACTGAGAGGAAAGATTTCTGGAACCCCTGCCAACAAGTCTCAAGCCTTTTCTCAGAAGTTTTTAATTTTCATAAATCTTGCTTATTCTTTTTTTTCATAGATTTTACCTTTGTTGTTGTATCTAAAAAGCCATTGCCAGATCCAGAGTCATTTAGATTTTCTTGTTATCATCTAGTAGCTTTATAGTTTCCTGTTTTTTATCTAGACCGATGGCCCATTTTAAGTTAATTTTGAGTAGATAGTATGGGTTATTTCTAGGTTGATTTTTATTTATTTATTTTTTGCATTGTTCCATCATCATTAGTTGGAAAAAGTATCTTGCATACATGGGGTAAATTCCATATGGTTATAGTGTACTAATTCTTTTTATATATTGTTGGATTCAATTTGCTGATACTTTGTTAAGGATTTTTGCATCTATGTTCTTGAGAGGTTTTTGTTCTGTGGTTTGATTACCTTATAATGTAGGGTGATGTTCACCTTGCAAATAATTTTAGGAAGCATTCCTTCTGCTTTTATCTTCTGAAAGAGACTGGAAAGAATTAGCAACATTTTTTCCTTAAATGTTTGGTGGAATTTGTCAGTGAATCAGAATAGACTGGTACTTTCTGTTTTGCAAGGATTTTAATTATTAATTCAGTTTCTTTAATAGATATGTCTATTATGTGTTCTGTTGACATGACTTTTCAAGATGTTGAAAGCAAAAGCACTGCTATGACATTCTTGTGTTCCAGAATCACACTGTGTAGTTCTTACTCTATGTCCAAAATTAGGTATTTCATTTAAGGATTTGAAATAGTATTACTGTGAAATAGTGTTTAGAAACACCCCTCCCCAATCTGTATACTAAGGTTGCTGTATTATTGAGGAAATATGTCTGGAGATAAAAATACCTTTTGATTAATTTGAGGAAATCCATGGAAATGAAAGACAGATTACTTTCCACATTTTTATTTAAAAATATGAATAATGCCTTTAAGAGCAAACTTATAATACATGTAGAAAAATACCGCATACCCTCATATATATGTACATAAAATCAATTATTGCATTTTCTTGGTTAATGAAAACTACATTTAGCGAGAATAGATTTTCTCTTATATAGAGGTAGTTTAGTAGTTAGAAATTTAATTTTGTTGCGTAGAATTTAGTCTTCGCTGGCAATTCTCTTTTTTACCCTTCAGTTGTTCACTAAGTCTGGGACCCTTATTTAGTATTTTCCTCTATCTCTTCATGTCTTTTCATCTCTTTGAGTTTCCTTAATTCGACCTATAGCTCTTAGTATTTTGTTTTTGATCTGCTTTTTAATTAATTTATTTATTTATGTAAGAACCGGGGTACAGGCCAGATGCGTGGGAGGGTGAGAGGATTCACCAGAGACAGAGCGGTAACAGAACAGGCAGACTGACAGAAATACACTGCTGAGGGGAGCAAGCGGGCACGATAGGAGAGGTCTGCTGCGCCATGTGGGACCATTGCTGGCCGGCCAGGATCGAACCAGCCATGCAGAAGCTGCAGACAGCTTTACAGAGCTGCGCTCAACTACCTACGCCACCAGGGGAGGCCCTTCATTCCTTTCTTATGTCTGCTTTTGTTAGTTCAAAGGTGTCAACTATAATTCAGCCTGGAAGTTTGAAATGTTAGTTACAATTGATTATAAAATATTAGAAAGGCAGTTTTAGTGTTTTTTTTTTTTTTAATTTAAAGTTTCAAACTTGGGATTTTTTTTCCCCCAACAAATAGTAACAAAAGGGGGAGGGCTATACCTTAAAATAGTAGACATCCAAAAAAAAAATAGATCACTGGGATTGCTAAATTGTTTTGTCTGAACCCTGGTTTTTTGAAGTTTGTGTTATAACGAAGGGTTGCTTAAGATATTTTCTGGATTTACTATTTTAATTTTCAGTTATTTTTTGCTCAGTCTATATTAGTCCATCTCCCTGTGAAAGAACTTCTTTTAATTCTACACATTTTTTTCAGGTGATTTTGTTAACGTCAGCCTTAAATAGAATAGTAAAATATATTTTATTCCTTGTGATTCTCAGCTATACTCATAATCAAGTAATTTGTTAATTTGACATCCTTGTAGATCTGAAAAATAAACCATTTCTGTCATTAAAGTAAAAAATCAATATTGTAATAACTTTTCTATAAGATGCTTTTTGAATTATGTTTAGATTAATGACAAGTGTATTTTCTTTCCTGTTAAGCATAACCTCGGGGAAGTCTGGGTGCAGAAAACATCTGAAATGAATACAGATAAACAGTATTTTTGTCGCACTCATTTGGGACATCTTCTAAATCCTGGAGACCTGGTATTGGGGTTTGTATTACTTTATAGTACTTCGAGCTGCTCATTAGCATTGAAATTTTCTTTAGGAGCCAACAAAACAATCAAAAATACTAAAATTGCTTATTACAGAAAGAATTTTAAGTACTCTTAGGAGGCTTATAACTCAATGGACAGAAACCCCTTGTTACTCCATTTTGCCCCCTTCTTAAAGAGTCATTTGTTCTAAGACTGAGTAATTGAATATTGAATTTGTGTGCTAAGATCATATTTATTATTTTCTCTGGGGGAGGGGTAAATTTTTATGATGCATGTGTTTCTCATGAAAAATCTTTATGATAATTATTTGTTGATTTTTTAAGTAAAGAATTTGGTATCTCACAATCCTTACACTATATTAATTTTGTATTTTTAACAGATTTAGTTATTTCTTGGGTTATGACTTCACAATTATGTGTTGTAAATAATTCATTTGAAAATTACTGGGGGAGGGGTAAATTTTTATGATGCATACTTTTGAAATATGGTAGCTGGATATGCAAGGACTCTTTATCAGGCATGGTATAGTCCATTCTGTTGCCAGGCTTCAGTTTGCTTTAGACATTACTTTTGCTCTTAGAGTTACTCAGTTTTTTTTATTATGAGGTTTCTTCCCCTTTTTTAATCAACTAAATGGAGCTATCTAACCAAATTCTAATGTTAGACTGATGATATATAATTCTGTGGTTTTTTTTTTTTTTTTACAAATAATGTGGTAAGGTGGACAGCAATTGATGTTATATGAAACTCCAAGATAAAGTTTATTATCTTTACAAGGATCTAGAGAACTCTCTTCACATTTGCAGAACTTACATAGTGAGGAAGCATATTAAATATTTGATTTGATCTTGGATGAATGTTTAGGTGATCATTCAGAATATAAAATGTTACACGGAATGAGTAAATGTTTTTTCATCAAGTGTTTCATTGTTTAATCATTTCAGGTTTGATTTGGCCAACTGTAACTTAAATGATGAGTATGTCAACAAAATGAACTCAGATAGAGTCCCAGATGTGGTAAGGCTTTAGATTTTTCCCTTTACTCCTGTTTTAAAGAGAATTCATGGAAACTTGTGTGGGTAAGATGTACACATTCACAGTTTTGAAAATAACAAACCACTTTAGTGGTTTCTTTTGAAATTGCAGTTAACGTATAGTAACTAAAGCTTTCATTTTAAATAATTTTTCATGGCAGGAAAAGCAAAATATTTATTGAGTGTTTTGACTGTTTTTATAATCATTCTTGTGAAATGATTCATTCTTGTGAAAATGCTTGGTACTGCTGTACAGCAAAATTAAATTTGTAGCTAAAAATGATAGCCTTCATATTTATTCAGGTTCATTCTTTTAAGCTTATGTACTTTTTCCTTAAGGCATTTAGAATTAAAATTGTTACTCAAATTTAAATAAAATTGCAGTTGAAAATAATCTTCACAGTATTGAATCTTTAGAGTCTAAAAACACCTGTTAAATTCTTTTTTCTAAAGACTCATGAAGAACAGTGAATGTAAAATGTGAAAGACCTGGTCTCATGCATGTTTAATCTTTTAAAATATACAGATATCTTGATAAGCATAGATATTAATTGTGGGCACAACTAAACTCATGGTATTAAAAAGGACTCCACTCCTCACTAGCCAGTTGTGCTTTAATTAATTAATTAGGAAATATACCCATGGTTTTAGGTGTAAGTTTATTCCAGAAAGGTCATAAGAGGATATATAAGTCTTGTAAGATTTTATATGTAAGATTTATCATTTTTTTTCATTTTAAGCTATTGTAAGACATATGTATAGTTGTGAAAGATATATATATATAACCCTATAGGACCAGGAAAATGAATAACTATAAGAAAGTGAAAATCAAAATCAACAAAAAACTATGAACCAGAGACACTTTTTGGAGGGTGGGGGTGGGGAGCGGGAGGGAAGGGATTGGGGTCAGAATGGGGGGGTTGCAATTGTATGGGGAATATAAAAATAAAATTTATTATTTATAAATAAATAAATAAATACTAATGAGTAGCTTGGGGGAAAAAACTACAATATGTAGAAAAGTATTTTAAAAATAAATAAATCTTTAAAAAAACATATATATATTATATATATAATGTTTATTGATATCAGTAAAAGGGAGAAAAACTGTAAAATGTTTCAGAATTATTTATAGTTAGCTGAAAACTGAACTTTGGTATAAAAACAAACAAAAAAATCCCAGAAAATTGAAGTTTTGGGTATTAAAAAGAATTTCATCCTCAGTCACTGCAAAATTCCAGTTAAGAAATTTTGAGTTATTCAGATAATTGCTGAATACATTCTCATAAAATATTAAATACATGGAGAAAAATATTGAAACTACTTTTAATTCTTTCCCCTAAAGTATAGCAACTGTTACTTGTTTGGTTACTTCATGGCATTCCCATACCTTTCATTTTTTAAACTTCATTGGCTTTTTGAGCCACGTTACCTAATTCACATTTTGTGTGTGTGTGTAACTTAGAACATATTTCTCTTACTTTTAGGTATTAGTCAAGAAGAGTTATGACCGTACCAAACGTCAGCGTCGTAGAAATTGGAAACTGAAAGAACTTGCAAGAGATAAAGAAAACATGAATGAAGATGATGAAAGGTTCCAATTTTTAAAAAATCTTTTATGTTGTCTCAAAAAAATCTTTATGATAAGTATTTGTTGATTTTTTTAAGTAAAGAATTTGGTATCCCACAATCCTTACACTATATTAATTTTGTATTTTTAACAGATTTAGTTATTTCTTGGGTTATGACTTCACAATTATGTGTTGTAAATAATTCATTTGAAAATTATTTGTGAATATCTTAGATAGCCAATGAGTAAACTCAGGATAAAAAGAAAAAAAATTCATTGTTACAAAATTTGCTATTTTTTCAAACAGCCTAAGGAGAAATGAAGGTAATTGTGTTCTAGGAAAAATGTTTTGGATGACTTGAAAAGTGGTCTTAATGGTCAAGACTGGTGTCTAAAAGTATGAAAAGTCCAAATAAAATTGTGTCATGAAATGTGAGAAACTTTGTGTTTTTAAAATATAGTCTCATAATGTAATTTAAAAATATATAAATATATGTCAAATTAGATGAGTACATATTTGACTATTTCATCCATAATTTTAAAAGTATATATATATATTTCAACTTGGCCATCAGACTGTTTGGGGTAAGGATAAAGTAGGAGTCTCTTCATATTTAACATCATCTTATATACTCAGTTGTATATTTTTTATGTGTGTGATATTGAAAGAAAAAGATTTTTTAAAAACTGTCAGTGTAAAGTCCATATTTGACTTTCAGATTTTTTTTTAAGATTTTAATACTTGGAATTACAATGTTGAAAATGAAGGGAACAACTTCATACTTTGCCAAGAAAAATGAAATATTCATAAATGTTTCTTTATCCTTATAGGCAATACCAAGATTTCCTTGAAGATCTTGAAGAAGACGAGGCAATCAGGAAAAATGTCAACATTTACAGAGGTTGGTGTTTTAAGTTGTATGTTTTGTATGTAGATATATTTTCCCAGTGTGAATGTTAGTATCTTAAACTTTAATTCCATGTATGACTTACTGTAATTTTTAAGAACTATGGTAAACTTTTGAAAAATATTAAAAAAAGAAATAAAGGAACAGTAATACTAATAGTTGTTTGCTGTAGCACATTTGATATCATTCCTCAAGTTATTGATGCATGGATATATATACATTTATGTAGTTCAGTCAGTCAGCTTATATTTAAATTCTTGTTCTACATATATGAGAGCTGCAGATGCAGTCTGTAAATAATAGTAAAATGATGGGTATTTGCATATTTGTATTTATTTGAAATCCTCATTTTTTTCGTAGATTCAACTATTCCTGTGGAAAGTGACACAGATGATGAAAGAACACCTCAAATTAGTCTGGCTGAGATGCTTGAAGACCTGCACATTTCCCAAGATGCTACTGGTGAAGAAGGTGCATCAATGATGACACAGTGAGATTGCATTTTAGATAGCTTTCCACTTCTTTAGGCACAGGTGTTGGACAAAAAGTACCCTTCGCTGTCTAGCCCATCTGTGCTTCCATTTTGAGAGTGGAAAAATTTAGTTTCGACTGAGTTTGCTCACTCAAAGTCCTGAAATAGATTGATGAATTTGAAATTTTAGATAGCAGAAGATAACAAAGAATGTAATTATTACTGATAGTGTAGGGCTTTTTATGTGTGGAATTTTTTTGTTTCACTTTTTTATGAGATGCCAGTATTTTCACACAATCAGCACTAGATTTAAAAGCTTTAAATGTATGATTTCCTGGGATGTTAACTAAATTTTCTGACATAAAACATGCTTTTACTTTCTTTTTATATTGATTTCCTAGTAAAAGAGCATGTGACAAATCATTGTTAATGTAAACTTGGTTATATATATATACTGATCCATTTAGATCACTTTTTATGTCCTTAGGGTTGGGAAGGTGGGTTTCATTCATTGTATTCGTAGACATTCTGAAGGACAGTCATTCGTTTTTGTCCGTAACATTAACAAATTAAGAAGGAAGGACTTTTATCAGTTTCTATCATTGAAAATCTCATCAAAAAGAATGTTAAATTCTGGGCCTCCCCGGTGGCACAGCGGTTAAGGGCTGGGTTGCGAAGATGCCCACAGCCTCTGCAGCGCCAGTTCGATGCCTGGCTGCTCCCCGGCCACTGGAGGAGGGTCCCGCATGGCACGCAGACCTCTCCTGCTGCCTGCTGCTCCCCTCAGCAATGTACTTTGGTCCTTCTGCTTGCTCTGCTCCGCTCTGGCTCTGGTGGATTCTCTCACCCTCCCGCGCTTCTGACTGTACCCAGTGCTTGTATAAATAAATACATACATGCTTACATACATACATACATACATACATGCATACATCTTTAAAAAAATGTTAAATTCAGCATATATATCAAATAATAAAAATGGTCTTCATGCTTTGTAAAGCCGTGAAACAGCTTTGAATGTGAAAGAGGAATGCATGCCTTCCACATTCTTGAAAAACAAACATTGTTTACCTGGTTTTAAAGTGTTCTGAGAATGATTCAGGTCCTGTTTCTGTAAGAAAGATCAAACTTAACTAAGTATGCCAGAACTATGAGTTAATTCATAAATTTTAAGTATATCAGTAGATAGAGAAATTGAGCAAATGGTGAATGGAACATTTTCACTTTTTAAAGATTGGACTCACTAGTTCTGAAGTTATGAATAAAGACCTGAACTTTCTATATTGCCTCCTTTATGTCTGCATACTTGGTTAGGGTTTTCATTGATGATTGTATTTAACTTTTATGGCAAGACTTTAAACAACATGAAAATAAAAGCATTCTTTTCCTTTTATGTGTTCTTGAAGTGATTGCGTCAGTATCATTTGAGTGATGGTATATTGTGTGCAGTTTTCCAAAGTGTAATTATGTTATTTAAGTACTTGATTTTCCTACTGAAAAATAGTTTCACACTAGGCTTAGTCTTATTGTTCTTGACGTTATATCTTTGAGTATTGAAACCTGTTGGTTGACAGAAGACCAGGCAAACAAATGTAGCTAAGGGAAAAGATATTAGCCAAGAGCTTGCATAGTATACAGCCATGATAAATCTGATGTTTTGGAGTGTAGTTTTCAGGCTGTGGTCCAAAAATGAACATTGTTGTTACTATTCTAGAGTTGACATGGTTTAGAAAGGCTGGTATTAATTAGATTAATAAGAATTTGTAACATAAGTAACAGTATGATCAATTTTCTTTTGTAGCCAGATTTGTACTTGAAGCTGTTGCTTAATAGCAAAAGTTACTTGACAAACAATTGAGGGAGAGTTGCTTATGTACTTCAGATGTTTTCATTATCAGGCCAGTTACTTGCCGCAGTATATGCTACAACATGCCTCTCTGGCCAGTGCTGAGTCAGTGCCAAAGTATTCCCTAGACTCTTAATTTTAGTTAGTGTGCTTATGTTGATTCCACCCGTTAGATTATTTCACCTGTTACTTAGTTTTTGTAATTTATTTTACATTTTTAAAGGACAGGTTTACTAGGAAAAGAAAAGGAGACATCTGCATAGTCACAGGTAGGCAGGAGAGCTACCTAATCGCTTATGTTTAGACCAGGGAATATTTAATTTTCTTAGTAATTTATTTTTAGTTTTGACACTTTCAAGGTAAAAGTTGTATGAATAGTACAAAAAAATCCTTCACTCAGATTTGCCAAATGTAAGCTTTTTACCTCATTTGCTTTCTTTTTCCAATTATTTATTCCTGAACTATTTGTTATGCCCTACTATACTCTTAGTGTTCCCCCTCCAAAAAAAAAAAAAAAAATCAGTGTAATGATCAAAATTAGAAAATTAACTTTGATACAAACTGTTACTTAATTCATGGACCATGTTGAGATTTTGTCAGTTATCCCAATAAAGTTTTTTATAGGAAAAAAATTCTAAGATTATGTGTTACATTGAATTCTCATATCTCTTTACACTTACTTCATCTTACTCTTAGTTGGCCCAGTTGTGAATTTTTGTTGTATGCAACTGACATTTTTTAAGAGTCCAAGCCAGTAATTTTGTAGAATAATTTCCATTTGGACTTTCCTGATGTTTTGTCATGGTTAGATTTGAGTTATGCTCTTTCTGTAGTACTGCCCCAGAAATAATGCCAGATTCAATGTATTGCATCAGGAGACATGTGGATTTGTCCAGATGTTCTCAAACTTTCTTGGGTTGCTAGTTGGTTTTCTGATTTAGGGAAGTACTTTCTCTTTTTCCTCATGTATTTATGTATCCTGTTGGTTTTTTCATGTTAGTGTGGACACATAGATTTTAATTCAGTAAGATTTAATCATTACTTTGTAATTGTTACTTTCACTTGATTTTTCTTTCTAAACTCTTCATTTTTATAGACAATTGAAATTTACTGTTGATGCACAATTCTATGAATTTTAACATGTATAGAGTTATGTTATCATTGCAGTCAAAATACGGAACAATCTCTTCTCACCCCTAAATTCTTCATATTACCCCTCGTTGTTTTCAAACCTTTGCCAGTCCTTAACTCTGGCAACTGCTGGTTTCTTCTTTGACCTTATAGTTTGCTTTTTCTATAATGTAAGTGAAATCATATAATCTGTAAACCTTTGAGTCTTTTTTTTTTTTCAAACATGGTGAACTTGAGATTCACCCAAGGATCCAAGGTCCTATAAATATCAGGAGTTTGTTCCTTTTTAATTTGATGGTGGGTGTAGTTGCTGAGGTAAGAAACCTTACTCAAGAAATCTATACAGTGTTGTAAACTAATAGACTTATTTATAAAAGGGGAAAAAACATACCACGGTTTATACATTGTCCTGTTGAGGCATATTTGAATTTTTAGGATTTCATGATTAGGAGCAAAACTAATGAAAAGGAAGGGGATTGTTGGATCCTATACCAAGTCTAAATTTTATATGCTTTATATATAAAGTGCCATTTTGCTTTCCTACCACTAGTGAGGTATGAATATTTCTGTTAATTTTGCATCACCACCGCAACTTGCTGTCAGTTTTTTTTTTTTTTAATTTAAATTGAAATAGTGGTATCTTATGCAGTTTTGCATTTCCCTAATGGCTAATTATGTTGAACATCTTTTTGTATGCTTGTTATACATGTGTCTTCATTGGTATGACTGTTCAAATCTTTTGTCTATTTTTTTAAATTAGGTTGTTAATTTTTTATTTTTTTTAAAGACTGATTTATTTATGCATACAAGAACTGCGGTACAGGCCAGCAGTGCGGGTGTGTGTGTGTGTGTGTGTGTGTGTGTGTGTGTGTGTGTGAGTGAGAGAGAGAGAGAGAGAATTCACCAGAGTGGGCAACAGAACAGGCAGACTGACTGAAGTACACTGCTGAGGGGAGCAGTGGGCGAGGCAGGAAAGGTATGCTGCACCTGTGTCAGTCACCTCCCTGGCAGAGGATCTAACTGGTGCTGCAGAGGCTGTGGATAGCTTCAGAGTGCTGTGCTTAACCCCTTGCACCACTAAGGAGACTCTAACTTTTTATTCTGAAGCTCACCTTGTTCCAGAATTGGCCAGTGGATACCCCATCAAATTATGGTTTCTGTGCCTTTTGGACAGAGGCTTCTCTGTATTTGATCTTATTTGTGATGCTAAGATTAGAACTTAACTCTTTTGGCAGTTTTCAGTTTACCTTGTTCAGTCTTGTCTTTGCTTATTTTCATGATAGGGAGCAATTTACCGAAAATTACACTAATTTATTTAAAAATAGGGCATCCTTAGTTGAGTCATCCTGTGAATTAGGGAATCATGAAGCTACATCATAAACACAGACACACATGCTATTTTTATATAACATTCTTGAAACATTTATAGATTGAGAACAGCTCAATGATTGCTAAGAATTAGGGATGGTATGTGCTAGGGAATGGTATAACCATCAGGTAGCAACAAGGGTGTTTTTTGGTGATGGGACAGTTCTGTGTCTTGATTATGCTAAAGATTGCACAAGAGTAGGTAATAAGATTGTATACACATGCCCACAGCGAATGCTTGCAAAACTGATAAAATGAATAAATTCTGTGGGTTGAGTTGGTGTCATTTTCTGATTTTCGTCCTGTACTACTGCAGTTATATAAGAGGGAAGACATTGTAGAAGACTAAGAATATGTATGACCTCTCTGTACATTTTTGGTTTTGCTTTTGTTACTTCCTATGAATTTATAATTATTTCAGAATTAAGGGAATTTTTGTTTAGAGCTATGAATAGTCAAATAACAGTGGTCCTTTGCTCGTCGATATTTGGGGATAAACTGAAACTCTCGAGTTGGGTGGAGGCTTACTGGTTTTGGGGATCCTATATTAACAGCTAGCTTTAAATTCTAACCTAACCCAACATCTCATCTATGTCCTATACTTTTCTTCCCTCTTTGTTCTATGACATAAGAGATGTACATTTTAGCAAGACTAGAAATACATCTTTTAAAAGAGAATTTTTAAGGTTGTGATATGGCTTAACTTAGTACTTCTTTTACTTAAAAAGAGGTGTTTAATTCAAAAACAATAACATAGGTTTAGGTCTGATAATATCTGTACCTGATCTGGCACTACCCACTGACTAAACATGCAACATATGGACTATTTACTTGTACCCCAAGTATATAAATGAATCTATCACAAAGGAAAGGAGGCCACTCATGTCTTTTATTATGTAATATATCTTTTTTTTTTTTTTTTTTTTGTGGGACCCTCGCCGGTGGCCGGGGATTGAACTGGCACTGCAGAGGCTGTGGGCAGCCTCGCAACCCAGCGCTCAACCGCTGCACCACCAGGGGAGGCCCATATATAACTTTCTTGTATAAATTAAGACTTGACCAAGTATGTAACCATTGTAGTAGTCAGCCTCCAAAATGACTCCCTAAAGTCTCAGCTCTTGTTTAGCTTCCCTTTAATATGGACCTTGTGAATTCTCTTCTAATTAATAGAATGTGGGCAAATATGAGCTGTCACTTCCTGAGACTAGTTTGCCAAAGACTTGTGGTTTCTGTCTTGGATCCTTACTGAGGGAATCAAGCTGCTATGTTGTAAACTGCCTTGTGGACAGGTTCATTTTACAATTAGGTCTCCGACCAACAGCCAGTGAGGCCCTGAGTTCTGCCAACAGCTCTGTGTGTGAGCTCTGAAGGGGATATTTCCCTAATAATCCTTGAGATAAGTGCATTGCCATCTGAGCCTCGATTGTAATCCTTTGAAGAGAGGCACTAAGCTTTGAACCACATCAGGATTCTTGATTGACAAACTTTAAGATAATGTCATTTTAAACCTTGAAATCACGGGTAGTAGGTTAATAACCTAACAGATAGGTTAACCTATCTGTTAATAGGTATGTGGTTGGTTGTAGGATATATAAGCATACTTAAGTACTGCAGATAGCTTTTCTACCAGCAATACTTGGAGAAGACTATTGCCATACATTTTCACTTGCTACTGTCAGACTTACTAAAATTTTTGCTAACCTGATAAAGTGATAGATATTTAAATTATATTTATTTGATAATGTACTGTGTGCCCTTTGGTCAGTACTCATTCATATACTTTGCTTTATTATTTTTTCTGTTTTGTGTTGATTTGAAGAAATGTCTTGCATAAATGATACTTGTTGGATCATTTATGAGTATATTGCAAATATACTCATATTACCTGTTAAATATTTCCTGTTAAATAATGTCCTTGGTTAAACAAATATTTTGATGAAATTAAGATCACATATTTCTTCCCCCTAAAGTTTTGTGCTTCTCTGAAAATTGTTTAGGCAGGAACATATCCATAATTTAGATTTTTCAAATAAAAGTTTTCTCTAAATACTATTGGATAAATTGAAGTGGGTTAAAAATATGAGCAGTTATATATAATTGCTGCTTTCTTATATGTATTATATATTATATGTAATGTATTATATGTGTGTTATATATAATTATATATAATATATAATATATTGTAAGATATATATATTACAATACATTGTATATTATATTAATATAATATATAATATAATACACTATTATATTAATATATAATATATACCATAATGTAATATATATAGTATATAACTGTGCTTTGTTATAGCCTATTTCATTTAAATTGGCTTTGCAATACCATTGTCAAGTACTTGTTTTACATATAATGTGGTAATAGCCCATTCACAAACCTGGATAAAGATGAGATATGACGTGTAGTAAGTGACCTGAGTTACGTTGTAGTTGAACTTAATAGAAGTGAATTTGATGCACTGGTTTCAAGGTACAGAAACTAAGATAAAATATATTGCAAAATTTAATTTTTTTTAAATGAGAGGAGAAAAGCCTCAGATTCTTTTAAACAATAGTTTTAGCTTTAGTAAAATTGTCCACCAGATGGCATCACTGCATGGTAAGTACTTAGGAAAATCAGAAGCACTTGTCTTAAAATCTGTTAAAATGCAGTTAGCAGTATAATTAACCCTTTGCACTCCGCTGTCCCCTCTCAGGGGACATCGGAATTCTAGCATATCACTCGGCTGTCCCCTCTCAGGGGACATTGCAATTTATTAGTGATTAGGGGAATTGAGGTTATTTTGACGCAACTTTTTGAGACATGCATGTTTCCCTGAAGTTTTATCTTGAAATGGCACAAGAAATTAAATCAAAATATCGTAAAATGGTTCGGAGTGCAAAGGGTTAAAGAGATACTTCCTAATTAGTCTTTAAGAAAACCTTTCTGAGACTCCAATGTTGGGTGAGGTAACTTTCTTTTTTAGTTCTGGAGCTAACAGCATTCAACCTGATTGCTCTACAATTATTTACCAGTCTGTTTCTTCCACTTGAGATACAGGAATATGTTTTTTATCCTCGTTGGACCCTGGACATTGGAGCTTTTATTTATTTTCCTGTAATAGTCAAGTTACCAGTTGGAGCCAGGTTCAGAAGAAGTAAGATTTAAAACACAGGCTTTTGAATTTAAGCATACCTAATGCCTCTGCAGAGTTGGGTAAATGATGGAAATGAACATTTCATTGCTTTAATTTTATAAGATTATCCACCTCATTTACTCATCCAGTTCTACAAATTCTACTTTCTTTTGGAAAATAGGCATAGAGAAATTCACAGCACTGGAAAAGTAAGATTATAAATGAATATAGCCATGGATCTTAAAAGTGACTTCCCTTGGTGGCGCAGCAGTTGAGCGCTGGGCTGCGAAGCTGCCCGTAGCCTCTGTGGCGCCGGTTTGATCCCTGGCCACCAGCGAGGGTCCCACATGGTGCAACAGACCTCTCCTGCCTCGCCCGCTGCTCCCCTCAGCAGTGTATTTCGTCAGTCTGCCTGTTCTGTTCCCCGCTCTGGCTCTGGTCAATTCTTTCACCTTCCCGTGCTTCTGACTGTACCCAGTGCTTGCATAAATAAATATTTAAAGAGAAAAAAAGAAAAGTGACTTCCTAGGAACAGCCTATGCATGCCCATAAAAGAGGAGAAGCATTATAGTGCAATGAACTGGTGCAGTTTTCTGTAGCCCCATTTACTTGTAGCCACCTTGGATTATTGTGCCATGAACTGGACTTCTGTGTATGTGAGGGGGTCAGTTGGGAAGAAGCAAAGTAGATACATAAAAGGGGGGGGGATAACACATAAAGGGGGACTTGGAGGAGATGCATGTAGAGACTCGTGGAAGAGAAGCAGGTGAAAGATTAGGGGTAACTGCTGCTGCTTGGCAGAAACAGTGAAAGTCATTATCTTGACTTCATCTTGGATTACGTGGTACATTGTAAATTTTGAGTCTCTCCTGTCCCAGCTCGCAGGGACCTGCCTAACACTTTTCTTGTGGTTCCTTGCCAGGAAGTACATTAGATTTATGAAGAAGCTTTTGGGCATCATCCACTCGGTTTCAGGCTGAACCTGTTTGGGCATTTGCCCACAAGGAATGGGTGATTTTGAGTTTTAAATAGTTTTTCTTGTATCTCTATGCACACGAAAGATCTTTCACATTAAGGATCTTTCCTTTTGTGCATGTGCACACCCTTTTAGACTGCACACCCCTTAAAAATTTGGGGTTTGTGGATACCCCTCAGTCACATGCTAACAATATCTTTTCTATAAATTGAGAGGGCCAGCCAAGCATTAGATATTCCATCCCTGGAAATAATATCTCCAGAAACTTAAATTGCTGTGTGGAAGAAAATCAAGTTTGGGACCAAGAAAAAGACCTGCAGAGGCAGTCAACAGATCAAAGACACCTGTGATAAAAACCCCTGCAATCAGCCCTGTCATCAATATCAGTCATCTGTCAGCAGGAATCCAGTCTGTAAGCCTGCTCCCTGGAGCCATCCATAGATGTCCAACTAACTCTGAATTTCCTCATGATGAGATCTTTCATCTCCTTAATTCCTGCCTTTCCCACATGCAGATGGCCTATCAGAGATAATAAAGTTTAAGGTATGCCCTTGAAAACAATGCCGCAAAAATGGATTCTTTGCCTTGGCTTGTCTCAAATAAAACTACTTTTTTTTGTGAGAAAATGCTGCCTATCTTAACATTTTATAAAACCAAACCCTATTTGGGGGAAGGCTGAAGAAGCAGCTGGCTGGGAGGCCCCTTCCCAAAGCCTCATCTGCATTCAGATCATCACTTTATCTAATAAACTATCATTGAAACTTTTATTCCAGTTAACATTGCTCACTTGCAGTAATTAAGTATGCTCACACTATTGAATCCACTTCTCAGAAACGATCAATACCAGTATTTTTCAAAGTGTAATTAGTGAATGGTGATCTTTTTTCTTCTCTAGGTGGACTAGAAAAATTTATTGTCCCAAATAGTTTTGAGGAATTCCAGGCATTATAGCCTTCCATTGTAAAAAGAAAACCAGAACCTCTTGAAACTACCCTCTTCTCTGCCATCTGAAGTGAGAGATGAGATCAAAGATTGCAGACTAAATTATGTTTCCTTGTCAGCTTCAATATTCTTTGTCTTGAAATCTTATAAATTTCACTACTATATGTTTTAGTGTAGGTCTGTTTTGTTTAGGAACTTGTGTTCTTGATTTGTGTGTTTAGTCTCTTGGTTTAGGAAGTAGTCCTCTTTTTTTAAATACAATTTTTGTTCCTTTATCTCTTTCCCCCTGGTATACCCATTACTTATATTGCATTTCTTCATGGAATCGGTTAATTCTTGGAGCATTTCATTTTTTAAAGATTTATTTATGCATAGAAGAACTGGAGCATAGGCCAGAGATGAGGGGCTGAAAGAATTTGCCGGAGACAGAAAGGGGAGCAAGCACAGGTAATACATTGCCAAAAGAGATTCATTTCTATCTTGCCTCATCCAGAGTACTGAACTGTGAGCAGCATGACTGGGAGATAAGAAGAGGATGGGAATGCAGCAAACAGAATTCTTGGAGGGCTTTAAATGGATGCAGATAATCAATAAACATGTTCACAGTTGCTAGAGACACCCTCCTAGCATATCACCCAATTGCTCCATGTGTACCCTCAGCACTTTGCATGTCTCACCTAAACACACCCCAAGCCAATGGTGTCTCCTGTGTGACTCTTACTTTGGCAAGTGAGCACACACACAATTCTAATCTGAACCTACAGACCAGAGAGACACCATAAACTTGAGTTTTAGTGTCATCTTTGGAAAAACAAAAGGGATACTGTTAGTCTGATGCATTAGAGAAATGAGAGAAGCTTAATTCTTCCGCAAGAAGGAGTAAGAAGTATGGAGCAGTTGTATCCATCAGTAATCTGAGAAAGTGTCAAAACCTCTAGCAGAACTAATGAAAGGTAATTCTCTCCTGATGGAAGTTTGTAAAGACTATAAGAGGTAACTACTACTTCAAATGCAAATACAGAAACAGGACTTGAAGGAATATGAAAATTCAATGAAGCATGAAACTAAAGGATCACAATAAGCTTCCAGTAACTAATTCCTAAAACATGGAGATCTGCAGTTTTCCTGGAAATGAATTTATAAAACAGCTATTTAGGGAAACTCAATGAGCTATGAGAAAACACAAAGACAATGTAAATAAGTTTGGAAAACAAGAACAGAATGAGAAGCTTAACAGAAATTAAAAAAAAAAAGTGATTTTGGAGCTGAAGAATACAACAAATGAAAAAAAAAAGCAAGGGAAAACAAACAATAGAATAAGTAGAAGAGAAATATCTGTGAGTCAGAAGACAGGAAACTTAAAATTATTCATTTAAAGGAGAGCAAAGGAAAAAAATGAATTTTTGAATTAATTGAGCTCCAGAAAGACTAACAAGTTTTAAAGTCAGAAAGAGAAAAGAATTTTACAGGAGACTCCCATAAGACTATTAATGTTTCTCCAGAGAAACCTTATACGTCAGAAAAGAGCATTTCATTCAAAGTGCTGAAAGAAAAAAACTGCCTACAAAGAAGAGTTTATCAACGTTATATACTTAAGAAATGAGAGAGGTAAAGACTGCCTCCCCTAACAAAACAGCTGAAGGAACTAATCACAAGATTCATCACTAGACACCCCATCATCTTAAGAAAATAAAAATTTGTAACTATGTAAGATGATTGATGTTAGCTGAATTTCTTGTAATCATTTTGTAATCATTTCTTGTAATCATTTTGCAGTGTGTGTATATATATATATATAATGAGCTGATTTATAATATAAAATATATATATATAATACATAACAATATAATATATAATATAATATGTTATATATTATAATATATATATAATATATATATCAGCTCATGTACTCCTTGGACTAATACAATCCTATATGTCAGTTAATATAAACAATTTGAAAATGCTGAGATGAATTCAAACTGAAATGAAAGAATGTTAATTAGTAGCATGAAAATATACAATATGTTGAAAAGGTAAGTATAAAGTCAAATTCAGAATATTTTAATACTGTAATATGAAGTGTTAACCATTTAATGTGGCATAAAAGTTAAAGGACAAAAGTATTAAAATAATTTGGCTACAATAATTCTTTAATGAATATGCAATACAAGAAAGGAGTACATTGTGACTTTAAAAATTTTCATATTAGATCAAAGTTGTCTATTTTATAGACAACTTTGTGTATTTTATAGACTGTATATACACACATATATAATATAATTATATATGTGTTGTATTTGATGGTTGATGTTTGGTAAACACAATGCAAAGCAAAGAGCAAAGTAGACTTGAGAAAGAGAAATAAGCGATTTATGAAAAATGACCAATTTACAAAAGAAGGCAAGAGAAAAAGAAATGAACAAGGGAAATAAAAAACAGCTAGAAAACAAAATGACATTAATAAATCTTGACATTAATCTTTACCCACAATAATCACTTTAAATGTAAATGGATTGCAATCTCCAATCAAAATGCATAGAGTGGATGACTACATTAAATAAAACAACAACACAACCCAACTATACGCTGCTTGCAAAATAGTCTTAACAACACTCATAGGGTCAAAGCAAAGAAGTGGGGAAAAATATTCCATGCAGTGGAAATCAAGAGAGAGCAGAGGAACTAAATTTATATCAGACAAAATAGTCTTTAAACCAAAAATGTTAACAAGTCATAACTGGAGGTCATTACATAGTCAATGATAAGGGGGTTAATTAATTCAGTCGATAAAGTGATCTGAACCTAATATTGAAGCACCTAAGGATATTAAGCAAATACTGACATAACTGAAGAGAAATACAGACAACAGTGAAATAATAATAGGGACTTTAATATTCCACTTGTTTTTTTTTTTTTTAAGATTTATTTATACAAGCACTGGGTACAGTCAGAAGTGTGGGAGGGTGAGAGAATTCACCAGAGCCAGAGCAGGGAACAGAACAGGCAGACCAATGAAATACACTGCTCAGGGGAGCAGCGGGCACGGCAGGAGAGGTCTGTCGTGCAATGTGGGACCCTTGGTGGCAGCGGGAGATCCAACGGGCGCTGCAGAGGCTGCAGGCAGCTTCACAACCCAGCGCTCAACTGCTGCGACACCAGGGGAGGTCCTAATATTCCACTTTCAACAATGGCTAGTGCAAGAGAGAAAATGAGTAAGAAAGGTTAAATTTGAACTGCACTTCAAACGAAATGTTACATATGTTTAACTTTTTTTTAAAAAAGATTTGTTTATTTATACAAGAACCAGGGTACAGGCCAGATGCGTGGGAGGGTGAGAGGATTCACCAGAGACAGAGTGGGGAACAGAACAGGTAAACTGATGAAATACACTGCTGAGGGGAGCAGCGGGCAAGACAGGAGAGGTCTACTATGCCATGTGGGATTCTTGCAGGCCGGCTGGGATTGAACCTGCACTGCAGAGTCTACGGACAGCTTCACAGTGCAGTGCTCAACCACCTGTGCCACCAGGGAGGCCCTGGCTAACATTTGTAGAACATTCTATCCAACAACAAAGAGTACACATTCTTCAGAAGCACACCCAAAACACTTTCCAGTATAGGTCATATTAATAGGTCACAAAACAAGTGTTAGAGAATTTAAGAAGATTGAAATTATATGAAACTATAAATCAGTAATAGGAGAAAAGCTGAAAATTCATATATGTGGAAATTAAACAACACACTCCTGAACTGGTCAAAGAAGAGACAAAAAGAAGTAAAAAAAAATCTTGAAATAAATGACAATGGTAATGCAACATACCAAAACTATAAAATGCAACAAAAACCTCTTAAGTGGGAAGTTCTAAATGTTCTAAGTGGGAAGGTTATATTGATTAATGCCTATGTTAAGAAAAAAAGATCTGATCAAATTTGATCATCTGGCTATACATTGGAGGTTCCCAGGATCCCCTCTCCAAGTTCATTTAATTTGCTAGAAGGTCTCACAAAACTTCAGAAACCCATTTACATACAAGATCAATCCAAGCCACACCACTCTCTTCCATGTTGGGAAACTCCATAAAGCCATTATTTATATGAAAGGCGGTAAGAACAACAGCAGCCTTAGTAAATTCAATTTCATTTCTTATGGAAATATTCCTGGCTCTTATACTTCAGCCATGGGAAATACACGTGATAAATTTTTATTGAGGTAACATTAACTTACATAAATTTCAGATCTATAACTTTATGCTTTGACATATGTATACATTTAAAATATGGTCACCAACAAAGGTCTAATTTTCATCCATCACCATACAATTGACCCCATTCCCCATCCCTCTCCACCTTCTCTTGTGGTAACCACAGTCTAGTCTCCGTATCTAAGAATGTTTTTGTTCTCAAGTACTTTTGTATTACAAAAGAGTCATGTACAGACTTGATTCAATCTGTTTTTGGGACTGGCAGAATTTCCCAGCTCCACCTGGAGTCTGACTCACCTTATTTGGCCTCTGGCTGTTTTTGTGGCATGTTTTCTGTTCTGCTAGTTTGCCTTTTACTGGTTGAAAAGACAGCCATTCACCACTTAGGCCTGCATAGTCATGAACTTCTTAATGCCAAGTGGAAGCACCACATGGCCTAGGCTTTCTCCACAGGTTCTGCATATTTAGTTCTAATTTTGTATTGGGAAGCATGAAGTTTAGGGATTCTCCCAGACATGAAATAATGTTTCAACAATTGGCTTTCCCGTCTTTTTGCCAGGAGAAAACTGGATGATAAAAAATGATTTATTGGGACTGAATTCATTCAGAACTGACAGAGGGATGATTTGATTCCTGTAATGGTTTATTCTTGTTTTGCATTTTGATTGTCCTAACTGTGCCCCTGCTGAAAGTGACCCTTAATAACTAATTCTAAACTCATTTCAATAATATAAAACAATACACAGTATCTAAAATTTCATTGTAATTTGCTTTGTCACTACAAACTTTTTTTTTTTAACACTTTCACACTCTTTTCTGAATTATTATTAGAGTATTGAAAAGTACAGAGAATGTACAGGTTTACTTTGTGACTGACTGACATAGTATTATGGGTATTTCAAAGAGACCCTAGAATTGGATATAAAATGATGTGCTGATTAATTCATTCAAGATATATTTATTAGGTGTCCACTCTGTTGTAATCTGTTCTAGGTATTAGGGATAGAGAGGTGTATAAAATAGAAAACTACCTTAATTTAGTGGAGAAAGATAAAGCAAATGAAGTAATTGCTATTTGAGCATGAAAAGTAGTCACAAGAAGGAGAAAATAATTGGACTGGAAGATGTAAGTTGCTAGTTTGGGGGTGGCAAATTGAGAAAATGTTTGTTTTAAAGATTATCTGGAAAAAACGCATAGAAAGTGATGTAAAATGAAGACTTGAAGGAGGGTAATGATTGAACCTTGTGCATAATGAGGGAAAGAGTGTGACAGGCAGAGGGAGCTGTGAGTACAGACACCTTGATGTAAGAAGTGTCTGGTATGCTCCAGGTTGATGATAATATTAACACAAACAGATGAAGTATAGCAGGAAACACTGCAAAAAAATAAGAGAATATGTCTTCCATCCTCATAGTTTTGTTTTAATCTGGAAGAACATGAAACATGAGTTGAAATTGAAAATCAAGTTCTGCTGATAATAAATAATATTGCGTCAGGGAGGGACACAACCACTTGCATTTAATAGAGTCTTGATTCTTTTATTTTCTTGCCTTTACTTAAATTTGGGCACCAATTCAAAGAGCTAAATTCCAAAGGAAAGCTAAGTGCTAGATTTAAATAGAGAGGCCATTTATTTTTTACTTGTTGTAAAGAGAGACTTCATTTTAGTTGGCCCTGCTTACCTTATTGGCAAGTGGTAATTGGATTATTTACCTAATGAAGATTTACTTTTTCTTGGCAGACACTAATCACACTTTAGAGGAAGTTGGAAATAGCCCTTTAGGCTATATGTGGAGAAAAGATGCCCTTGCTGAACCAAATTTAGAGTACACTTGCAATTACAGAAAGAACCCTAGACATTTGACTGAAAGGAGTTCTGAAATATCACCTTTTTCATAAGTCTCAGCCGGAAATTGAGATCTGAAAAAAATGATCCTTCTTAAAAAGAATATTTTCAATTTGATCATTTATTCATTTCTTTCTTCATTCCGTGCTTTCTGATCATCTATCAGTCAGATATTGTTCTGGGTGTTGGGCACATAGGGACCTTGCTCCCAAGAACCTTATACAAGTATGTTAGGGATCCGATAATTAAAAAGTAAACAGATGTACTGCCATTACAATAATAAGAGCTGAAAAGAAAAGAAGTGCCAAGAGTGGAACTCAGAAAGGATGGGAAGAGCTTATGGTGTGGGTGGCTTTTTGTAGGGTAAGGAAAAAATGTCAGGCTTTTCTGTCCTCCCGCCATCAGGATAGATGATGGATCCTTGCGGTCCTGAATGCATGCGTGATGGCAGGCATCTGGAGTAGGGTGTGGGCATAGGTAGATGGGATTCACCTGGGATAAGACTGGGCTTTTAAGGGCAGCATCACGGGGATGCCAATAGAAGCCGAGCAGAAGGCAAGCGAGAAGCAAGAGATGCAGAAGCTGAGAGAAAGCCGGAGAGCCCACAGAGTGAAGACCTGCTGAGGGCTGGGAGGCCTGCCTGCCATATGCCTGGTGAACCCCAATAAAAGACCTGCAAATCCCCTAAGGGCTCCAGAACTCCTCCTTTACCCGGTCTGCATGGGATCCTAGAAAACCTGCTCAATGTCCATTCCTGCTCCTTATAATTGGCGTAGTCGGCAGGATGATCATGCAGATGGGTATGGAGCTCTCCAAAGACCTCGAGGGACTAAGGAGTAGCAGACTGAGCCTGGTGACCACACTGGAGGCGTCATGGTGGCACAGATGTGGACAAGTTCTGGGAGCTACAGGATAAGACCTCACCCAGAGGAGGAGTAGGAGATGCCCGAGAGGACCAGCCAACGACCCTGAGGAAGCAAGAATCGTTGGAAGAGAGAACCACGATTCGGAACTCACCAGTGCTGATGCAGGGAGAGGCCAACAGACTTGGACTAATGGACTTAGACTGACAATCCTGCCAGAAGGCAGAAGACCTTGGCAGGTTATGTTTTTTTGAGAATCTGGGGGTGGCCAGTGGGCCTTGATGGCCAAAAGCAGCCTGTGTATGCCCAGCAGCTAGGCGGAGGAGAAAAGCCAACTGAGAAGGCAAAAGCTGGTGCTGATACTAAGTTTGGGAAACCCTGAGTGGCTGCTAAGCACTAAGTAAGCTGAGGAAGGCCAGTGAGTCTCGTAAAATCACCTGTGGGTGATGCCCTGCTCGTTGTCGAGTGAGGGTGAGGAGCTGAGGAACCCGTCCTTGGGGGACAGGTGGGGAACGTGGCTTGGGGTGGAGCCCAAGCCAAATGTAGAGTTTGGATCCTCAACCCATGTGCTTGTGCAGTGGCCTGAGTGCAGGGGTCTGCGAGTCGCATGGGTGGCTATGAAGGCCGAATGTTGGAGCGACAGCAGACAGAAACCCTGAGGGTTGGCGATTACCCCCAACAGTAGAATAGAAACGCCAATCCCAGATTAGATGGAGAGTGTGACAGCTGGGACTCTAATCTGTGGCTCTAAGAAAAAGCATTGAGGCTGTTGATGTTTTAAATAGAGGAGTTGCAAGTTTCTTATATATATTTTAAAAATATTGTTAGTGTGATGTGGAATAGTAGAGAGGCAACCAAAATAAGGAGACTAGCAGTGAAATCAGGCTAGGAAAGAAGGGTATAACCTAGACTACAGTGGTAGCAAAGGTGAGAGAGAAGTGAATGGATCTAGGGTGTATCTTGGAGGCAAAACTAAAATAGTAGGACTCTGGGCAAGTTGGAGGAGAATATAAGGTCAAATGAAAGCAATCAAGACTAAGGTTTTTGGCTTACATAATTGGGTGGGATCATTTATCAGTAGGACTGAGATGGGGGATTTTGATAGGAGCTTGTTGGGGAGAATGTGGATTAGTTGAAGAATCAATTTTTAGAAAAAATATGTATGCATTGAGGTAGGGAAAAGCAAGAATAGATCCATTTTGGAAGAGCTGTAAATGAAGGCTTCACTCAGAAGTTGACTTTTAAGGTGAGATCTGAAATGTGTGAACAAGAGCCAGCTTAGAACATGCTACATAAAGGTCACTGCAGGTGCAAAGGCACAAGAAAGGAAATGGGTTGGCAAGGCAGAGGTAAGTGAAAGGAGCTATTGTGATGGTTGGGCAGGGAGTGGGGTAATCAAAAGAGTGGTTTCTCTTTTTCATATTGCTCAGGGAGAAGTTTAACACTATGACTTAAATGTGCCACAAAAAAAAAAAAAAAAACAAAAAACAAACCCACAAAATCCTGCCTATATAACTGACCTGAATTTCCTCACAGCTGCCACTCTGCATAGTTGAAGCTAACAGGAGGGATCAGAAATTTAAATATGCCACTTTATAGTATATTGCTTTTAGATGACTCCATTACATTTGCAGGGTGGCAGAGAATAAGAGAGAGTCCTCAGGTCCACACACCAGTTGTCGAGGGCTATCCTCCTCACATCTCCATCTTAATAAGAACTTTTTCTAGTTCATCCTGTCAGGTAATGGGGTTGGAAATGTTTTCTCTGGAGAACGTTTAATCTATTCTCTGTGCTCAGTTGCTCTGTAGACTCATACCTACTTCTCTTTTCTCTTATAATACAGTTCTTTCTCCCTGGTCTGAGGGTTCCTGTGATTATGAATTTAAGGCTCCAATGATGGAGTAATCTCATCACTGCTCTATGGTATCTTTGCCAGCAGTAGCATCTTCTCCTCACATTATTTATGAAGCATGCAGGAACATCTAGGTATCTTCAGTGTCACACGAGAGCCCAGGATGATTCAGGAACTAGGTCCTCTCTGCGTAGCTGGGCTGCACTGCAATTTTTATTTGTTGTGGTTAGGTTTTTTGGTGCTTATGTGGTGACATCTTCCCAGAGTTGTTAATAGGAAGTGGCAGTAGCAACTTTTCTACTCATGATTTTCTTCTCAACATTTGTCTGATACCAGCCTCTGGGACATTATGGTTTGTGGAGGTTTGGTGGCAATCCATGACATACATGCATTTGACAGTTTGCTTCCCTGTCTTCCCTTTCTAGTAGTTTATCTGACCTGGAAGGGGTAGATGTCCTTCTTCCTTATGATGATTTAACAATATGTCTGCAAATTCTTGATATTCTTTTCATCAAAAGTTGAGTCTATGTTACCTCCTTTGAACATGGATGGACATTTGTGATTTCCTTAATGAAAAGAATATGACAGAAGCTATGATTTGTGGCAAAGGTTAGATTGGAAAAAGTCATTTCACTTATGCTAGTTTCCCTGGGAATTTGCTGTGGAAGACTTCAGCTTCCAGGTGAGAAGTTCAGTGACCCTAAGCCTGCTATTCAGGAGGATAATGTGGAAAGATGAGAAAGAGTGGAAGAATAAGACACACACACACAGAGTGGGAGGGGCATGTGCACACTGCGGAACTTGAGCTGTTGGCCGTGCCACTGTGCCCAGCCTAGGTACCAACATGTAGGTTAAGGAATCTTCAAAGGGATGCCAGTTTCAGGGCCTCCCTGGTGGTGCAAGGGTTTAAGCACAGCACTGTGAAGCTATCTGCAGCTTCTGCAGAATGAGTTTGATCTCCAACCAGCCAGGGAGCTACCTACATGATGCAGTGGATCTTTCCTGCCTCTCCTGCTGCTCCCCTCAGCAGTGTATTTCAGTCAATCCACCTATTCTGCTTCCCACTCTGTCTCTGGTGAATACTCTCATCCTCCACACCTCTGGCCTGTAACCCAGTTCTTGTATGTATAAATAAATAAATCTTAAAAAAAAAAAAAAGGATGCCAGTTTCAACTACTGTCTGACTGCAACTTTAAGAGACACCTTGAGGAAGAAGCACTTAACTAAATCCATTTAATATGAATGAAGTAAGTGATTGCTCTTGTTTTAAGTACTCTTTGGGCTAGTTTATTAATGGATGACTGCAGTTCTCATTGCTGCTGGAGCTCACATTCTTACCAATTTTCCTTTTCTGTCATGTAATCTTGAAATTATGGCTCTTAATTAAACTGTAGGTCCATTACTCCAAGTAAATTTATCAATTACCATGATCTGCCTGGTCTTGAGGGTATTCTTGGAATGTGGGTATTTCAAATGTTAAAACTGGGAAACTCTTGGGTAAATCAAGATGAGTAAGTCAGCTTATTCCAAGGCTTGCTTTTGTTATATAAAATAAGATGAAATATTTAGAAATTTTGGAATTATTGACTCTCTAAGAATTTTAGTAAACAGAACCTTTGGGTGAGGGTACTGACACTTTATTCTAGATTGTATTTGCCTGTCCAAAAGGATGGAAACTAGGGAGCAACATGGCGGCGAGGAGACGCTGCGAGTAAGATCTCCCATTAAAAAAAAAAAAAAAAGTTAATAGGGAGGAAAAGCGGCAGGTCCCAGTGAGAACCGGGACACGGAAGATAAACGGGTGACTCCAGCAAACTGCCCGAAGAAGAAAGTTGCCATAAAAGAGGACCAGAAGGGAGGGAAGCGCAGAACCCTGCTCCCCTCCCCCGCCCACAGAGGCGGCACTCTCCGACCGGCAGAGAGGAGGGAAACAACAAACCAAAACGGCCAACAAAAACAAAGGACGCAGCAAGCGGGACTGTGAGTGGAAAGGAACTATTGCAGCCACCACACCCCGTGAACGGGAGCTGTGGAGAACCCTGCAGGATCTGCCGCGGAGGTGAGCTCCAGGCGCCATTAAAGAGAGACCCCGCCCAGGAGGAGACCAGCACCAGCACACAGCCCCGGGCCGCCCGGTAAGCTTGCACGGAAAGCGGCGCGCTGGAAAAGCAGACGCGGATCGGGATTGCGCGGGAAAGCGGCTCGGATCGCGCTGAAAAGCAGTGCGGTTGAAAAGCAAACGCGGGTACAGATCGGATCGCAGCTGCCCAGGTCCCCGCGCCTGCGACCTAGGCTTGCGGGGAGACTCGCGGAGGCCCTCCCGGAGTGAGCAGGAACCAGGCGCCAAGGCACGGGAGCGGGATTCAAAAGGCGCCATCCCCACGCCACTGATCTGGGCTACAGCCTGAGTCCTGGAACTGAGGGCTTTGGAACTGAGACCCGGGACACGAAATTAGGGGCGTGGGTTCCCCACGACGGTGGGGCACAAGGCAGACACAGCACCCCAAAGCCATTGAGGTGTACCCTACCATCCCTGCTCTGCTCCCTGTCCCACGGGGTGGAAAATCAGCTCCCCAAGGGCTCTAGGAGAGATCTCTGGCGCCACCTAGCGACTTGAAGCCAACACAGGCTCCTGAAGGAGCTAGGGGCCAGCTGGGGAGTTAGCCCACACCAGGCCCCTTCCGAACAAGTAGTCTGAGCACACAGGGAGAGCGAGCACCCACAGCCGGGGCAGACCAGGTGCGCAGAAGAGTGTGCCTGAGACCGGACGCGCAGGAAGTGTGTCCCACATCACCATTATAGAACAGGGACATTTCTTCAGTAAAGACTACCTGCAGAAGGCTTCCTCAGGAGCCAGAGGTGAGTGGGGGAAGTTCGCCCACGCCAGACCCCCTCTGGCCTGCAGTCCAAGCCCAGAGGGGGAGCAGGAACCCACCGCCGGGCCAGACCAGGCGGTGGAGTGTGTCCCCACATCGGCATTTTAGAACAGGGACCTTTCTCCAGTAAAGACTGCTTGAAACTGACAGATGACTCCTGGAGGAACCAGAGGGGAGCAGAGAAGCCCACCCAAGATGCCGGCCAGTCCAACAACACAGTGTCCCAACGCATACGGCAAATTAGAAAACAGACAGTAGGGAGGAGAAGAACCACACGCAACCTAGCAACTCTCCAGAGAAAAAGCACACCACAAAAAGAAAACCAGCCCCCAGATTGCAACGACAGTAACTTGGAAGAACTTCTGAGCCTTCCAGAAAGAGAATTTAAAATTGCCATGATTAAAAAACTGACAGAAGTCATAAAGGAAAACAATGATAAGGGAAAAATAATCAACGATCAGAAGAATGAAATTGAGTCCCTAAAGAGGGAAGTAAAAGAAATGCAGGAGATCAAAGAATTAATGGAAGAACTAAAGAATTCTGGGAAAAGCAATGAAAGCAGAATTGATGAAATGGAAGAACGAATAAGTACTCTTGAAGACACAGAAATAAAAAGAACCAAAACAGAAAAGGAAAGAGAAGTACGAAGGAAAAAGAATGAAGAAAGACTTCGGGAAATATCTGACTCCATGAGGAAAGGAAATATAAGAGTTATAGGAATACCAGAAGGAGAGGAGAGAGAAGTAGGAACAGAGAAAATATTCAAAGAGATAATTGAAGAGAACTTCCCAAATGTGAAGAAGGAGCTGAAAATTGATATACAAGAAGAAGAAGAACACCAAACTTCCATGACGAAAGGAAAAATACAGCAAGACACATAATAGTAAAGCTCCCAAGAATCCAGGACAAGGAAAAAATAATGAAGCTGGCAAGAGGGAAAAGACAGATAACATTCAAAGGAAAGCCAATCAGGCTGACATCAGACTTCTCCGAAGAAACACTACGGGCAAGGAGAGAGTGGAGGGACATAGTCAACAGACTCCAAGAAAACAGATGCCAACCAAGAATACTCTATCCCGCAAAGCTCTCCTTCCTCTTTGAAGAAAGAATATGGACCTTCCCAGACAAACAGAAACTCCGGAATCTCATTGCAACTAAACCCCCACTCCAAAAAATACTACAAGGAGTCCTAAAGCCAGAACCTCAGAGGGACGAATAACAATGAAAGAAGGCCAAAAAAAAAAAGTTATTAAAAGAATAAATAAATAAAATCAAAGGAAAGACAAACACAATGGCAAATACAGATGTTAACATATCAATATTAACTCTAAATGTAAATGGACTAAACTCTTCAATAAAAAGACACAGAGTTGCAGCCTGGATTAAGAAACAAAACCCAACCTTTTGCTGTCTCCAGGAAACACATTTAGCTACAAAAGATAAAAATAGGCTCAAAGTTAAAGGATGGAAAACAATCCTACAAGCAAATGGACCAAAAAAGAAAGCAGGAACAGCTATACTTATATCAGATAAAACAGATTTCAAACTCAAAAAGATAAAAAGAGACCCCAATGGTCACTACATTATGATTAAGGGGACAATACTTCAAGAAGAAATAACACTCATTAACATATACTCACCAAACGAAGGAGCACCAAAATATATCAGACAACTGTTGTCCTCTCTGAAAACAGACATTAGAGAAAACACATGTGTAGTGGGAGACTTCAACACACCACTATCAACAATGGATAGATCAACAAGACAAAAAATAAGTAAAGAAACCAAAGCTTTAAATAAGGACCTAGAGCAATTGGGCTTAACAGACATCTATAGAACACTAAACCCCAAAAAAACGGAGTACACATTTTTCTCAAGCGCACACGGATCATTCTCCAGGATCGATCACATACTGGGGCACAAGACAAACATCAACAGATACACCAAGATTGAAATCATATCAACCATCTTTTCTGACCATGAAGGCATCAAACTAGAAATAAACCATAAAAAGAAGGCAAGGAACTTTCCTACCTCATGGAGATTAAAAACCACACTGGAAGACCATTGGACTAATGAGGAGATCAAAGAAGAAATTAAAAAATTCTTTGAATTGAACAAGGAGGACACCAATATTCTAAATGTATGGGATGCAGCAAAAGCAGTAATAAGAGGAAAATATATAGCAATAGAAGCTCACATCAAGAAACAAGAAAGAACTCAAAGAAACAACCTAATCTCGAAGCTCAAAGATCTAGAAAAAGAACAACAAAAAAACCCCAAAACCAGTAGAAGAAAAGAAATAATAAAAACCAAAGCAGAAATAAATGAAATTGAAACTAAAAAAACAATCCAAAAGATCAATGAAACCAAGAGCTGGTTCTTTGAAAAAATCAATAAAATAGACAAACCCCTAGCCAGGCTCACAAAGGAAAAAAGGGAGAAAGCACAAATAAACAGGATCATCAATGAAAGAGGAGAAATCACAATGGACACAGCAGAAATCAAAAGAATAATCAGTAACTACTATGAACAGTTATATGGAAACAAGTTTAACAATCTAGAGGAGATGGACAAATTCCTACAACTCTACAATCACCCAAAGCTAGATAAAGAAGAAATAGAACACCTAAACAGACCAATTACAATTAGCGAAATTGAAATGGTAATCAAAAACCTCCCCAAAAACAAAAGCCCAGGACCTGATGGATTTACAAATGAATTCTACCAAACATTCAGAGACGAATTAGTGCCTATCCTTCACAAACTCTTCCAAAAAATTGAGAAGTAAGGGACAATACCAAACACGTTCTATGAAGCCAACATTACACTAATACCAAAACCGAACAAGGACAACACAAAAAAGGAAAACTACAGGCCAATCTCCCTAATGAACACTGATGCAAAAATCCTCAATAAAATTTTAGCCATCAGAATCCAACAATGTATCCATAAGATAATTCACCACGACCAAGTAGGATTCATTCCAGGGACACAAGGATGGTTTAACATCCGAAAATCAATCAACGTTATCCAACACATCAACAAAAAGAAATATAAAAACCATATGATAATATCAATAGATGCTGAGAAAGCTTTCGACAAAGTGCAACACCCATTCATGATAAAAGCCCTTGAAATTCTTGGGATACAAGGAACATACCTTAACATCAAAAAGGCCATCTATGACAAGCCAACAGCCAGTATCATTCTCAATGGTGAAAAGCTGAAAGCAATTCCATTAAGATCTGGAGCAAGACAAGGATGTCCACTCTCACCACTGCTTTTCAATATAATACTGGAAGTCCTAGCCAGGGCAATAAGACAAGAGAAAGACATCCAAGGAATCCAAATAGGAAAAGAAGAAGTCAAACTATCACTATTTGCAGACGATATGATATTATACATAGAGAATACCAAAAACTCCACAGAAAAGCTAATTCAACTCATCAATCAGTTCAGTAAAGTGGCAGGATACAAAATCAACACGCAAAAGTCAGTAGCCTTCCTATACACAAACAATAAATCTGAAGAAGAAGAAATCAAAAAAAACATCCCTTTTGTTATTGAAAAAAAAATCAAATATTTGGGAATAAATCTAACAAAAGAGGTAAAGGACCTATACAAAGAAAACTATAAAACACTGTTAAAAGAAATAGAAGAAGACACAAAGAAATGGAGAGACATCCCCTGCTCATGGATTGGAAGAATAAACATTGTTAAAATGGCCATCCTTCCAAAAGCAATATACAGATTCAATGCTACTCCAATCAAAATTTCAATGTCATTCTTCCAAGAAATAGAACAATTATTGATGAAATTCATATGGAATCACAAAAAACCCCGAATAGCCAAAGCTCTCCTGAAAAAAAAAGAAGGGAATGGAGGCATCACACTCCCAGACTTCAAACTATACTACAAAGCCATATCATCAAAACTGCATGGTATTGGAACAAGAACAGACATACAGACCAATGGAATCGAATAGAAAATCCAGAAATAAACCCACAGATTTATGGTCAACTAATCTTTGACAAAGGAGCAAAGACTATGCATTGGAGCAAAGAAAGTTTGTTCAATAAATGGTGCTGGGAAAACTGGGTCGCTACATGCAAAAGAATGAAGCTTGACCAGTACCTCACACCATCCACAAAAATCAACTCAAAATGGATTAAAGAACTAGACATAAGACCTGAAACCATAAAATACATAGAAGGAAATATAGGCGAAACACTACGTGATTTGCACATCAAAGACATCTTTACAGACACATCACCCAAAGCAGTGATAGTGAAGGCAAAGATAAACAGCTGGGACTACATCAAATTAAAGAGCTTCTGCACAGCAAAAGAGACAATAACAAAAACAAAGAGAAACCCCACCGACTGGGAGAACATTTTTGCACCCAACACTAATGATAAAGGACTGATCACAAAAATCTTCAAAGAGCTGATGAGACTCAACAAAAACAAAGAAAGTAATCCAGTCAAAAAAGGGCAGAAGAGCTAAAAAGAAACTTCTCTGAAGAGGAAATGCACATGGCCAACAGGCATATGAAAAAATGTTCAACATCACTTGTCATCAGGGAAATGCAAATCAAAACTACCATGAGATACCATCTTACACCAGTGAGAATGGCACATATTAAAAAAACTAGCAACAACAAATGTTGGTGAGGGTGTGGAGAAAAAGGAACTCTCCTGCACTGTTGGTGGGAGTGCAAACTGGTCCAACCACTGTGGAAAGCTGTGTGGAGATTTCTGGACCTACTAAACATAGAGCTTCCATATGATCCAGCAATTCCACTCCTAGGTATTTACCCAAAGGACACAGAAACATCAATTCCAAACAGCACCTGCACCCCTATGTTTATAGCAGCACTGTTTACAATAGCTAAGCTTTGGAAACAACCCAAATGCCCAAAAATAGATGACTGGATCAAGAAGATGTGGTACATATATACCATGGAATATTACTCAGCATTCAAAAAAGATAAACACATGCAATTTGCAGCAACATGGATGGCGCGGGAAGGGATCATGCTCAGCGAAATAAGCCAAAAAGAAAGAAAAATACCGGATGGTCTCACTCATAGCAGGAATCTAGAAAACTTAAATAAGGGACCAGGAAAATGAATAACTATAAGAAAGTGAAAATCAAAATCAACCAAAAACTATGAACCAGAGACACTTTTAGGGGGGCGGGGGCGGGAGGGGAGGGATTGGGGTCAGAATGGGGGGGCTGCAATTGTATGGGGAATATAACAATAAAAAAAAAAAATAAAAATAAAAACAAAAAATCCAAAAGGATGGAAACTAAAAAGCGAATGAATAGATTGCCATGGACAAAGGCACATAGGGGGAAACTGGATCCAGGTAAGATCACTGGCTTCCTCAAAGTCAAATAGGGAATAGGCATGATTTGGGATGCAGATATTTTTTACTTCAACCCAGCTCTCTTCCATTTTATATTGTTTCCTTTCCTTTTCAATATTTACCATGTGTATATAGTATAATAGTGAATGCTGTAAAATATTTAGGCCGAGGGGGAGATGTCTTTGCCAGTGAGATTGTTCACTATCTTCAACTCTAGAAAGTACAGATTAAACTAAAACCTAATCTCAGCCATACCTGGACAAACTAAGAACCATTTTTAAAACAAAGTCCTAAAACAAACACAGCTTTCTTTTAAAAGGAAATCTTTCACAATCTTATCATAAATAATAGTGGATAATTGTAGGCTATGGTGATGCTGTCTCAGAAAAACAGTAAATGTTGGGTCCAGATTATAGACTTTTCATGAAAATGAAGGTTTCCAACTGTCAGAGGGCTAGTATAACTGGATATAGGTAAAAGAATATACCTGGGCACGACTTTTGGCAAATAAATCTAGTCTGTTTTGACTAATAAATAGGAGTTGCCTAGAGTTGAAAATGGGAAAAGAAGAGTGGAGGAGATCATTATTATGAAGTCTGATTTGGCAGGAAACTGCCTCATGGAGTTTGCCTCACCTTGTTGAGAGTGTTTGTGGTTTGCTTGGGTGTGGGTTGTGTATGTATGTAACAACTACAGTAGAGTTGTTATCAGAGAAGGCAGATTGCTCACTGATTTGACCCCAATGATATGGATATGTCCAAAGGAACCATGAGGAAGCTCTGTTCTGACTAGTGAGTTAATTAATCACAAGCACATTTGAATCAACTGATGTATGAGCAGGTGGAAGCTACATTTCTAGTTTTATAGTTTTCTTTGTATATGTTCTTTACCTCTTTCGTTAGCTTTATTCCCAAGTATTTGATTTTTTTTGTTTCAATAATAAGTTTTTTTTTTTATTTCTTCTTCTTCAGATTTATTGTTTATGTATAGAAAGGCTACTGATTTTTGCGTGTTGATTTTGTATCCTGCCACTTTACTAAACTGATTGATTAGTTGAATTAGTTTTTCTGTGGAGTTTTTGGGGTTCTCTATGTATATTATCATATCATCTGCAAATAGTGGTAGTCTAACTTCTTCCTTCCCAATTTGGATTCCTATATGTCTTTCTCTTGTCTTATTGCTCTGGCTAGGACTTCCAGTATTATATTGAAAAGCAGTGGTGAGAGTGGACATCCTTGTCTTGTTCCAGATCTTAATGGAAATGCTTTCAGCTTTTCACCCATGAGAATGATACAGGCTATGGGCTTGTCATATATGGCCTTTATGATGTTGAGGTATGTTCCTTGTATCCCGAGAATTTCAAGGGCCTTTATCATAAATGGGTGTTATACTTTGTCAAAAGCTTTCTCAGCATCTATTGATATTGTCATATGGTTTTTATATTTCTTTTTGTTGATGTGTTGGATAACTTTGATTTTTGAATGTTGAACCATCCTTGTGTCCCTGGCATGAATCCAACTTGGTCATGGTGAATTATCTTATGGATACATTGTTGGATTCTGATAACTAAAATTTTATTGAGGATATTTGCATCCATGTTCATTAGAGAGATTGGCCTGTAGTTTTCTTTTTTTGTGTTGTCCTAGTTCAGTTTTGGTATTAGTGTAATGTTGGCTTCATAGAACGTGTTTGGTATTATCCTTTCCTTCTCAATTTTTTGAAAGAGTTTGTGAAGGATAGGCACTAGTTTGTTTCTGAATGTTTGGTAGAATTCATTTGTAACTCCATCTGGTCCTGGGCTTTTGTTTTTGGGGAGGTTTTTGATTACCATTTCAATTTTGCTGCTTGTAATTGGTGTGTTTAGGTGCTCTATTTCTTCTTTACCTAGCTGTGGGCGATTGTAGAGTTTTAGGAATTTGTCCATCTCTTCTAGATTGTTGAACTTGTTTGCATATAACTGTTCATAGTAGTTTCTGATTATTCTTTTGATTTTGGCTGTGCCTGTTGTGATTTCTCCTCTTCCATTTGTGATCCTATTTATTTGTGCTTTCTCCCATTTTTCCTTTGTGAGCCTGGCTAAGTGTTTGTCTATTTTATTTATTTTTTCAAAGAACCAACTTTTGGGTTCATTGATCTTTTGAGTTGTTTTTTAGGTTTTGATTTCATTTATTTCTGCTTTGATTTTTATTATTTCTTTTCTTCTACCTGTTTTGGGGATTTTTGTTGTTCTTTGAGCTTTGAGATTAGGTTTTTCTTTGTGTTCTTTCTAGTTTCTTGATGTGAGCCTCTATTGCTATATATTTTCCTCTTATTACTGCTTTTGCTGCATCCCATACATTTAGGAAATTGATGTCCTCCTTGTCATTCAACTGAAAGTATTTTTTAATTTCTTCTTTGATCTCCTCATTAGTCCAGTGGTCTTCCAGCAGTGTGGGTTTCAATCTTTATGAGGTAGGAGAGTTCCTTGCCTTATTTTTATGGTTTATTTCTAGTTTGATGCATTCATGGTCAGAGAAGATGGTTGGTATGATTTCAATCTTGGTGTATCTGTTGATGTTTGTCTTGTGTCCCAATATGTGATCGATCCTGGAGAATGAGCCGTGTGTGCTTGAGAAAAATGTATACTCAAATTTTTTTGGGTTTAGTGTTCTATAGATGTCTGTTAAGCCCATGAGCTCTAGATCCTTATCTACAGCTTTAGTGTCCTTACTTATTTTTTGTCTGTAGATATATCCATTGTTGATAGTGGTGCATTGAAGTCTCCCACTACATATGTGTTTTCTCTGATGTCTGTTTTCGAGATGATAATAGTTTTCTGATATATTTTGGTGCTCCTTCATTTGGTGAGTATATGTTAATGAGTGTTATTTCTTCTTGAAGTATTGTCCCCTTGATCATAATGTAGTGACTGTTGGGGTCTCTTTTTACCTTTTTGAGTTTGAAATCTGTTTTATCTGATATAAGTATAGCTGTTCCTGCTTTCTATTTTGGTTCATTTGCTTATAGGATTGTTTTCCATTCTTTAACTTTGAGTCTGTTTTTATCTTTGGTAGTTAAATATGTTTCCTGGAGACAGCATAAGGTTTGGTTTTGTTTCTTAATCCAACCTGCGACTCTGTGTCTTTTTATTGAAGAGTTTAGTCCATTTACATTTAGATTTAATATTGATATGTTAGCATCTGTATTTGCCATTTTGTTTGTCTTTGCTCTGATTTTATTTATTTATTCTATCAATAACTTTTTTTGGCCTTGTTTTGTTGTTATTCATCTCTCTGTTGGTTCTGGCTTTAGGACTCCTTTTAGTATTTTTTTGAGTGGAGGCAGCAAACTCCCAGACATCAAACTATACTACAAAGCCATAGTCATCAAAACTGTGTGGTATTGGAACAAGAACAGACACACCAGCCAATGGAACTGAATAGAAAATCCAGAAATAAACCCACAGATTTATGGTCAACAAATCTTTGACAAAGGAGCAAAGACTATGCACTGGAGAAAAGAAAGTTTGTTCAATAGAGGGTGCTGGGAAAACTGGGTCCCTACATGCAAAAGAATGAAGCTTGACTACTACCTCCCACCATGCACAAAAACCAACTCAAAATGGATTAAAGAACTAGACATAAGACCTGAAACCATAAAATATATAGAAGAAAAAATAGGCAAAACACTAGATGACATGCACCTCAAAGACATCTTTAAAGACACATCACCGAAAACAATGATAATGAAGGCAAAGATAAACCGCTGGGACTACATCAAATTAAAGAGCTTCTGCACAGCAAAAGAAACAATAATCAAACAAAGAAAAACCCCACCGACTGGGAGAAAAATTTTGCATATAACACTAATGACAAAGGATTGATCACAAAAATCCTCAAAGAGCTTTTTAGCAGAAGAGCTAAAAAGTAACTTCTTGAAAGGGGAAATGCAAATGGCCAACAGGTATATGAAAAAATGTTCAACATTACTTATAATCAGCGAAATGCAAATCAAAACTACCATGAGATACCATCTTACACCAGTGAGAATGGCACATATTAAAAAAACTAGCAACAATAAATATTGGTGAGGTTGTGGAGAAAAGGATCTCTCCTGCACTGCTGGTGGGAGTACACACTGGTCCAACCACTATGGAGAGCTGTGTGGAGATTCCTCAACCTACTAAAGATAGAATTTCCATATGATCCAGCAATTCCACTCCTAGGTATTTACCCAAAGGACACAGAAACATTAATTCCAAAAGAGCACCTGCACCCCTATGTTTATAGCAGCACTTTTTACAATAGCTAAGCTATGAAAACAACCCAAATACCCCAAAATAGATGACTGGATCAAGAAGATGTGGTACATAGACACAATGGAATATTACTCAGCAATCAAAAAAGATAAACACATGCAGTTTGCAGCAACATGGATGGAGCTAATAGGGATCATGCTTAGCGAAATAAGTCAGAAAGAAAAAGAAAAATACCGGATGGTCTCACTCATAGCAGGAATTTAGAAAACATAAATATGGGGCCAGGAAAAAGACTAATTAATGCAACAGACTAATTAATACTAATTAATACAAGCAACTATATACCAGAGACACACTACTGGTGCGGGGGCAATGGGGAGAGGAAGAATTTGGGTCAAAATAAAGGGGGGGGTGCAATTGTATGGGCATTATAATCAAAATGAAAATACTTAACATTGTGCAAAAATTAAATATGATGTAAGAATTATATAAAATAAAATATTTTTTAAAAAAACAGTAACAAGACAATAATTATTTTTGTAACTGAGTTTGTATAATAAGATTCACCAGCATTTTCTGGGAAGTGTGGGATTAAAGAAAGCTTTGTCCTCCATTGTGAGGAGCTGAAAATCTGATATTCTACCCCATATTCACCCATGCCTTGGTTTTGGGACATTGTAAAATATGACCTAGAGTTTCATGATTGCTAAAGAATAAAGCCTAATCAAGTCAGATTATTCACTCATTATTTTTTTTTGAGAAATGAATTGTTAGAATTCTACATGAATGTGGTGCACTCTGTGTGTCTATCGCCATTCCATTTAAAAAATAACTGACAATATGCAATATTGTTGCTCTCTAATTAGTACAAATAAATCAGATTATTTGGTCCCCCCACAAAACACAAACCATGATCTTCACTGTAGTATAAATTCTGAAATATAGAGTTTAGAGTTGAACTGCTTAGAGTTGGTACCCTCAGTTACCCACAGTGAGAAAATATTTTCAAATCTACCCTACTTGTCCTAACACAAATTTGTCCTAACTCTTTATACTGTTTATAAAGAGTCACAGATCCTATTCACACAGGTGAAGCTTGTTCAATTTCTCTTTGTTAAAAAAAAAAAAAAAAGAGCACTGACTGGGTGTGGAAGTTTGTTTAATTATCCCTTTATCTGACTGGCAATTCTTGTTCTCTCCTTGCAGAGTCTCACTTCTAGTTTCTGATCACTTCCAGATTTTGCAAGGTGAAGGCTTGGCCTTCGAACTTTGAACCAAAGCTTTATGAGTGTTTACTTAGTGCTCCAGGCCAGGAGTCCTTAGGGTGCCTAGATGCACCAATAAGGAAACCAGACCCAGCCCATGAGATGCAGCACAGGCACCAATCCAAAGTTGAAAGGCCTTGCCCTAGATCTCCCAGTAAGGATTCTGGACTCCCAGCCCAGTGAAGGAGGTGGCACAAATACTCAACCAAGACCCCAAGGCCTTCCTGAGCAACAATAACCCCCCCAAAACTGGTAGGAACCCTGGTCAAATGTGGGGAGCAGAGCCAGTCAACAGAAGGTCCCCACATAGCAATGTGGCCCTGAAAGGAAAGAATGGGGTAATGAAAAGCACAACGACTTAAGTTCTCAGTGGAATACCACACCACATAAACAGAGCAAATATCCAGAACCCTGTCACAAAAACATAGAATATCTGCTCTTCCAATTGAATATGGAATTCCAACATACCATGATAAAGATATTCAAGGAACACAGAGAATATTGGGTCAAAGGTATATAAGAAAATTCAGAAAAATAAATGAATGTCCTGAAAACCAAAATCAACAAACAGAAGACTGAACATGATATTCTAAATAAGAAAATAATGGAATTGCCAGATGTTAAAAGATAGAGGAGTTGCGGCCCCCCTGGTGGTACAAGGGTTAAGATGCAACCCATGAAAATATCTGCAGCCACTGCAGCACAAGTTGGATTCCAGGCCATCTTGGGAACAACCCACATGGTGCAACAGACCCCTCCTGGCTTGCCCGCTGCTCCCCTCAGCAGTGTCAATCTGCCTGTTCTGTTCTCCACTCTGTCTCTGGTGAATCCTCCTCACCCCCCATGCCTCTGTACCCCAGCTCTTATATGCATAAATAAATAAATCTTTTTTTAAAAAAGATAGAGTTGAAAATGCTACAAAAATAGAATAAAACAAATGGGAAGAGTGAATCATTGACTTTAAGATGAAAATACAAGCAAGGCAGAAGTAAAATAAGACAAAAAAAGAAAAAAACATTTTAAAACTGTATGATTCCATGAGGAAAAATAATATAAGAATAATGGATATCCCAGAAGGGAATGAGAGAGAGAAAGGAACAGAGAATTTATTTTTTAAATTTGTTTTATTTTTTAATTTTATATATATATATTTTACATCATTTTTCATTTTTTGCACAATGTATGCATTTTCATCTTGGTTATAGTCCCCATATATTTCCCACCCCCTACTCCCTTCTCTCCCCCACCATAGTGCGTCTCTAATTTATAATTGCTTGTTGATTTTGATTTTATTAAAATTGGTCTTTTTCCTGGTCCCTTATTTAGGTTTTCTAAATTCCTGCTATGAGTGAGACCATCTGGTATTTTTCTTTTTCTTTCTGGCTTATTTCACTGAGCATGATCCAATCTAGTTCCATCCATGTTGCTGCAAATTGCTTGAGTTTATCTTTTTTGATTGGAGCTTCCATATGATCCAGCAATTCCACTCCCAGGTATTGACCCAAAAAACACAGAAACATTAATTCAAAAGGGCACCTGCACCCCTATGTTTTTAGCAGCACCATTTACAGTAGGTAAGCTATGGAAACAACCCAAATGCCCCAAAATAGATGACTGTATCAAGAAGATGTGGTACATATACACAATAGAATTTATTTTTTAAAAAAAACAATAGAGGAAAACTTCTGACCGGGAGAAGGAACTAAATATACAAATCCATGAAGTTCAAAGAAAGGCAAACAAAATGAGATGTACACCAAGACAGAGAATAGTTATACTTCCAAAAGTCTAAGACAAAGAAAGAATATTGAAGTTGGCAAGGGAGAAGAAGCAGATAACTTATAAAGGAAGCTTGATTAAACTAATGTTGGACTTCTCAGATAAAACACTATAGGGAAGAATATAATAATGTGATTGAAAAACTTAAAGATTAAAAAATGATAACCAAGTATACTCAATCCTGGAAGGCTCTCTCTCAATATGAGTGAGAAGTAAAGACCTTTTCCAACAAATTGAAAATGAAGGAGTTTGCAAAAACTATATTAAATATTAAAAAGACCTCTACTTTCTAAGCCAAAAAAGGGAACAGAAAGAACTGGAAAAGAAAATAGAGAGAACTACAAAAATTAAAGACAAAATGGAAGAAACAGACTTTCATATATCAGAAATCACTGTAAATATAAATGGACTGAAATAACCAATTGAAATACACAGAGTATCTGCTTGATTTAGGAAGTGGAATTCAACTTTCTACTGTATCCAAGAGACACAAATTAACTCCAAAGATAAATGGACTCAAAGTAAATGATTAGAAAGTAATCTTACAAGTGAATGTTACTCAAAGGGAGGCTGGGGCAGCGATACTTCTATCAGACAAAATAGATTTCCAGTTTGAAAGGTAACAAAAAACAGGATTGAATACTATATGATGATTAAGGTAACAATTAACAGGAAGACATAATACTCATCAGTGTATATTCAACAAATGAAGGACCACAAAATATATTAGGCAACAGTTTCAACTCAGAAAACAAACATTGACAAAAACACATTTGTGGTAGGAGACTTCAACGCCCCACTTTCACAATGGACAGATCAACAAAATAGGATATGAATAGGGACAGAAAAGCCTTAAGCAAATGATTAAATCGCAAGGACCAAATAGATACCTGTAGAGCAAAAAGAACACCAGGGCACCTAAACAGAGTTTGACATATTCAATAAAAGCAAAAAACATATTTTTTTCAAGCACACATAAGACATCCTCCAGTGTTGACTACCTAATGGATCAAGATAACTATTAATAGAGACTCCACCCACAGCATGGCAGAATAAAGAATCTGGGATCAACCTTGCTCTTAAAAACAACTATTAAAGCACTGATTTGAGCTTTAGCATAACCCAGGTGCTTTGAACTGGCTATACATCACTAGGACTTCTCTAGGACTTTCAAGAACCAAAAAGAAACAGAGAGAGGAATCCATTCTCCATGGGCACCTGGGAAGCCCATCCCACTAGCTAGCTAACATTGCCCAGCAGATCGACCTTAGCCTGGATCTCCCAGTGCCCCACCTTAAATCTGGCACCCTTGGATACCCCCAGGTGAGCAACTCAGCCACCACTTCCTTGGGAATGGACAGAACTCTGAGCCACACAGTTTTTCTTTTTTTCTTGAGCTACAATTTAGAGGGTCTATGCTCGGTTACATTGGGAAGCATGATTCAGTCTTCCAGCAAACACCCAGCAAACAGGCCACAACACCAGCCACCAGCTCCTTTTGAATGGACAGAACTCTGAGCTGCAAACATTTTTTATTTTCTTTTTTCCTCCTGAGCTGCAATATTGAAATACCAATTGTCAACCACACCTCTCAAATGGCCCATGGCTCCAAGTGGACCAGGACACAACTGGGAACTTGCACTTCCATGCCTGCATCAGGGATCCTCAGCTGTCTCCAACTTCATAAGGAAGTGCATCCTGTTCAACCTGCCTCACCTCCCAACAGACCAGCCCAGAGCTGGAGACTCATGGTCCTGAGCCCTCAGGGACACTTGGATATTCCCTGACTGGGCCCAGATTGGGCCTTGAGGTACCATGCTCTGCACTGGGGACCCTTGAATACTCTAAGTCCTCCAGTCAATGGGAGCCCAGCCCACCCTAGAAAGCATGCCTGGACATTATGCCCACCAACAGCAGTAGTCTGGTTGATGGGTGCTGTGGGAGCCCTCACCACAGCTGCAGAGTGCCCCAGTGGTGTGCAGATCTATCCATGCACCATAAGAACACAGGGAAAACCAGCATGCAATCAGCAGTGGTCTATAGTTGATAGGCTCTGAGGGGGGAGCCATGGAAGCCGCCAACTCTGCTTCTGCCCACACCAAGAGTGGCCCAGGCATCAGGCAGATACAAAAATACATCAGTAAGAGTGCATAGTAGTCATGTCTGCCAGCACAAAGGGTCAGATGACCCTATGCCTAGAACAAATACAAACGCAAACAAAGGAAATTACAAATGGCTAAGCAAACCCTCCTGGGAAAAAATACATCACAGAAGAAATTCGGCCTCCATAAGCAACAACACTGAAATGTAAGAATTTCTCTTCCTAGACTAATCAATGCAAAGTAATAATCAAAATCAACAAACAACTATAAACCAGAGACACACTGGGGGGGGATTAAGGAGGGGTAGGGAAAGGAAGAACTAGAGTAAATAAGGTGGGGGGGTGCAATTGTATGGGGAATATAACCAAAATGAAAATGCATACATTGTACAAAGATGAAAAATGATGTAAGAATTATATAAAATAAAATATTAAAAAAATAAAGAACAAGACAGTGCTGACATAGCAAGGCATTGGAATATTACACAACCTTTAAAAATAATGTTTGAAAATAAAATAAGGTTTTAAAATTAAAAAAAAAAAGAATTTCCCTTCCTGGCAGATAAAGAATTTAAAATCATCATAATTAAAAAAACAGATTAAGAAAAGATGCAGAAAAGGAAAAGAATGCTATGAGAAATATAATCAACAAACAGATGAATGAGATTGAATTTTTATTTTTATTATTTTTTTTAAGATTTATTTATTTATTTATTTATACAAGCACTGGGTACAGTCAGAAACACGGGAGGGTGAGAGAATTCACCAGAGCCAGAGTGGGGAACAGAACAGGCAGACGGACGAAGTACACTGCTGAGGGGAGCAGCGGGCGGCAGGAGAGGTATGCGCGCCATGTGGGACCCTCCTCTGGTGTCTGGGGAGCAGCGGGGGATTGAACCGGCACTGCAGAGGCTGCAGGCAGCTTTACAACCCAGCGTTCAACCACTGCGCCACCGGGGAGGCCCGAGATTGAATTTTTAAATAAAATAAAGGAACTTCATGAAGTAAAAGACTCAATGGAGGAAATAAAAATTCTGGGAAATCCACAAAAATAGAATAGATGAAATGGAAGAATGGATTAATACTCTCAAATACACTGATATAAAAAGAACCATGAAAGAAAAGGAAAGAGAGGTACAAAGGAAGAAGGATGAAGTAACACTTTGAGAATTATCTGACACCATGGGGACATCACACAACTCGCAGGAGAAGAGAAAGACAAGGTAACCTAGAAACTATTTGAGGAAATAATTGAAGAAGAAAATGAAGACAAAACTTGAAGAAGAAAATGAAAACACATATATTGGAAGGACAACAAATACCATAATGAAATGAAAACTACAGCAAGGTGCATAATAGTAAAGCTCCCAATGGTCCAAGGCAAAGCTGAAATAGTGAAGTTGACTAACGTGAAGAAGCAGATAACCTATAAAGGGAAACTGATTAGGATGACATTAGACTTCTCTGAAGTAATACTATGGGCAAGAAGAGAATGGAGCTAAAAAACTCTACGACAAAATATTGCCAACCAAGAATACTCCATTCTTCAAAGCTCTCCTTCCTTTATGGGAGAAACATAAGGACCCTCTCAGGGAAACACAATCTTCAGAATTTGTTACTATTAAACCCTAACTCCAAGAAATATTAAAAGTCTTAAAATCTAAACAGTAGCGGAATGAAAAGGAAAAACTGAATGAGGTATTGAATAAAAACACAAATGATTACCAAATGGCAGTAACAGACTTCCATGTATCAACAATCACCCTAAATTTTAATGGACTAAACTCACCAATAATAAAACACAGAGAGCATGCTGGATTAGAAAACAGAATCTAATATTCTGCTGTCTCCAGGAAAAACACCTAAGTTCCAAAGATAAATATAGAGTAAAGCAAAAGCCTGGAAAATAATTCTACAAGCAAATGGCTCTCTAAGGAAGGCAGGGACAGCCAAACTTATATAATATAAAATAGACTTCAGACTAAAAGAGGTGACAAGGGACACTGATGAACACTACATAATGATAAAGGGGACAATATACTAGAAAGATATAATACTCATCATTATAAACTCACCAAATGAGGGACCACCAAAATACACTAAACAATTACTATAATCTCTGAAAACAGACATTGGAGAAAATATATGTGTGGTAAGACTTCAACACCCTACTCTCACCAATGGACTGATTAACAAGACAGAAATTAACAAGGACATGCTAACCCTAAATTAAGATCTGGACCACATGGACCTAACAGACATCCATAGGACAATGTGCCCACCAAAACCGAATACAGACCAATTTTTGCATATAGGTCATTCTTCAGGATTGACCACATATTAGATTATAAGACAAACATCAACATGTACATGAAGACAGAAATTATACCAAGTATCTTCTCTGCCCAAGAAATCAACTCTGAAAAGAAAGCAAGGGGCTCCCCTATTACATGGAGACTGCACAACATGTTGCTGATTAATGAGGAAACCAAAGAAGAGGTTAAAAAATGCATTGAGATGAATGGAATGAGGACACAAAGTTTATTGAACTGATGGATTCAGCTAAAAGAGGATTAAGAATAAAGAATGTAGCAATACAGGCCCATATCAAAAGCAAGAAATAATCCAAAGAAACAACCGAATCCCCCATCTTGAGGAACTAGAAAAATAAAAATAAAAAATAAATAGTGGAATAAGGGGAATAATAAAAAATAAAGCAGAAATAAATTAAGTAGAAATCAAAAAGACAATTCAAAAGGTCAATGAAACTAAAAACTGGTTCTTCAAAAAATAAATAAATGAAGTAGACAAACCTCTAGCAAGTCCCACAAATGAAAAAAGGAAGAAAACCCAAAAAAATAGGATCACAAATTAAAGAGGAGCAATTACAAAAAACACAGCAGAAATCCAGAGAATAGAGATTACAATGAGCATTTTATGCAAACAAGATCAGCAATCTAGATGAGATGCATAAATTCTTAGAAACTATAGCAAATTCACATAGCTGAACAAAGAAGAATTAGAAAACTTAAATTACAAACCAATTACAAGCAGTAAAATTGAAATAGTAATCAAAATCCTCCCGAAAACAAAAGTGCATTACCAGATGGTTTCACAAACACATTCTACCAGACATTTAATGATGAACTAATGCCACTCCTACAAAATATGTCTAAAAAATTGATAAAGAAGGAATATTAGCAATACATATTTGAGATGAACATTGCACTAATGCTAAAACCATAGACAATACAAAGAAAACTACAGGAAAATCTCCCTAACGAACACAAATGAGAAAATCTTCAATAAAATCTTAGCAAATTGAACCCAGTGACGCATCAAAGTGGGATTTATCCCAGGCACACAAGGATGGTTCAACATCTGAAAATCAATTAATATAATTAAACACACCACAAAAGGAAAAATAAAAATTATATGATCATATCAATGCATGCTGAGAAGGCATTTGATAAAGTTCAGTATCCATTTATGATGAAAGCCCTAGGAAAATTTGGGATAAAAGGGATATATCTTAACATAATAAAAGTCATATATGACAAACCCAGAACTAACATACTTCTTGGTGGTGAAAAACTGAAAGCCTTACCATTAAGATCTGGAACAAGATAAGGATGTCCTCTCTTACCACTGATTTTTCAAACAGAAGCAGAAGTCCCACCTAGAGGAATTAGGCAAGAGAAAGACATATGAAGAATCCAAGTGGGAAAAGAAGTAAAACTCATTATTTGCAGATGATGTGATAATATATAGAGAAAGAATCCTAAAAAAAAAAAAAATCCACAGAAAAACTAATTAAAACAATAAACCACTTTAGTAATGTAGCAGGTCACAAAATCAATACACAAAATCAATGCACAAAATGCAATCAGTCTGAAGAGGAAGAAATTATGGATATGATCCCATTTACATTTTTACCTCCAAAATTAAATTCCTGGGAATAAACCTAATAAAGGAGGTTGAAAGACCTATACTACAAAACTACAAAACACTGTTAGAGGAAATAGAAGAAGAAACAAAGAAATGGAAATATATTCCCTGCTCATTGATTGGAAGAAATAACATTATCAAAATGGCCATACTACCCAAAGCAATTTACAGATTCAATGCAATTCCAATAAAAATCTCAATGTCGGGGCCTCCGGGGTGGCGCAGCAGTTGAGCGCTGGGTTGCTAAGCTGCCCGCGGCCTCTGCGGCGCCGGTTCGATCCCCGGCTGCTCCCCGGCCACCGGAGGCGGGTCCCACATGGCGTGCAGACCTCTCCTGCCGCCCGCTGCTCCCCTCAGCAGTGTACTTAGGTCCTTCTGCCTGCTCTGCTCCCCGCTCTGGCTCTGGTGAATTCTCTCACCCTCCCGCGCTTCTGACTGTACCCAGTGCATGTATAAACAAAACAAACAAACAAACCAGCAAACAAATAAATAAAGCATGCCTCTATAAAAAAAAAAAATCTCAATGTCATTCTTCAAAGAAATGGAAAAAATTGTTGAAATTCATGTAAAATCACACAAAACCCCAAATAGCAAAAGCTCTCCTGACTAAAATGGGGAAGAATGGAGGTATTACACTTCCCTCCAAGACTTTAAATAATACTACAAAGGCATTACAAGAAAAACAGCATGGTATTGGAGCTAAAACAGGCACATAGACCAATGGAATCAACTGAATTCCAGAAATAAAGTCACACATATATAGTTAACTAATCTATGACAAAGAGCAAAGAATATACACTGGAACAAGGAAAAATCTCTTCAATAAATGGTGCTGGGAAAACTGGACCACTGCATGCAAGAGAGCACCATGTACAGGAGTCAACTCAAAATGAATAAAAGCCTTGAATGTAAGACCTGACACCATAAATATATAGAAAATAGGCAAAACATTCTATGACATAAAACTCAGAAACATCTTTGAGGATTCTTCTCCAGAATCAAGGAAAACAAAGGAGACTATAGCTAGCTGGAGGACATCAAAGTAAAAAGCTTTTGTACAGCAAAAGAGATAGTAATCAAAACGAAGAGACATCCTGATGAATGGGAGAAAATATTTGCACACCATGCAATGGATAAAGGACTGACATCAAAGATTTACAAAGAATTTGCACAACTCAACAAAAACAAATAACCCAGTCAATAATTGGGCAGAAGAACTAAAAAGATACTTCTCCAAACATGAAATGCAAATTACCAACAGGCATATGAAAAATGTTCAACATGACTAATTGTCAAGAAAATGAAAATCAAAACCACAATGAAATATGACCTCACATCAGTGAGAATGACCCACATCAAAAAACAAGCAAACAAACAAAAAACTGACAACGAAAAATGCTGGAGAGGATGTAAAGAAAAAGGAACCCTCTTATACTGATGAGGGAATGTAAACTCGTCCAGCCAGTATGGAAAGCTGCGTGGATGTTGCTCATAATGTTATAGGACAGGGAGAGGGGCAGCCCAAACCCCGCAAACCTGTCTATTCTACATGGGTTCTGCCATCCGCCGCATCAACACAAAACATAGGAGACTTTAATGGGAAGGAACTTTAATAAAACTAGGAAACAATACAGGTAAGGCAAAGAGTCTAGTTTCTAAATGAAGCACCCAAAGTTACCCATCCCCTCGTGGGTAAAAGTCCATCCAAATGGGATTGGCCCAGAACAAGGCCCCAAAGCCTGCTAAAAGTCTAAAGCATCTTCCAGTGGGGACCCACAGCAAAGGGTCACAAACAACCGGACAAGCCCGGAAGGAAAAGAGCAAAATCAACATCAAGATAAAAGCTGCCATGGTCACCTCCCCACGGGTCTCACCCACATCTGTGTCACCCAGTCCACGACCAAAAGACAAGCGCAGTTTCTTTACGTGTCTCTAGGCTCCATGCGCCTCCTCCAGGTCTCCTGGCTCCATCCTGCTTCCTTCCTTCCTTAGTCTCTTCTTCTGCTTCTCCTCTTCCTGCTCCGCTCCACCCTTCCTTGGGTGGGGCAGGGAAGCTGGAACCTCCCCCTTTCCTGGGGACCACCCTGTTACAATAACACTAAAAATGTATATACCACATGATCTGGTGACTCCATGCCTAGAAACCCAAAGAACACAAAAACACTAATTTGAAAGGAAACTTGAACTCCTATGTTTATTGCAGTGCAGTTTACAATAGCCAAGGCATATGCTGTTTTGACAGACAAATGCTGTTTTGACAGACAAATAGATCAAAAAGTTGTGGCATATTTACACAATGGAATATTACTCAGCAATTAAAAGAGACAAACTTATGCCATTTGCAGCAACATGAATGAAGCTGGAAGGAATCATGCTAACTGAAATAAACCAGAAGAAAAAAGATAAATATCAGATGGTTTCACTTATATGCAGAATATAGAGAAACTGAACAAAAGATCAAGAAAAAGACAAAACTGGGCCTCCCCTGGTGGTGCAACGGTTGAGCACTGGGCTGCGAAGCTGCCTGCAGAGACGGTTCAATCCCTGGCCACTGGCGAGGGTCCCACATGGCACGCAGACCTCTCCTGCCACACCCACTGCTCCCTTCAGCAGTGTATTTCATCAGTCTGCCTGTTCTGTTCCCCACTCTGGCTCTGGTGAATTCTCTCACCCTCCCGCGCTTCTGACTGTACCCAGTGCTTGTATAAATAAATAAATAAATCTTTAAAAAAAAGAAAAAGAAAAAGATGAAACTAGCATGAGGGATACAACAAGGGAGAGGTAGGGAGGTGGATCAAAACAGGGGAGGGAAGAGCACAAGGCAATAAAACCGTTCATTATAGTCAATTAATCTATTACAAAGAAGTAAAGAATACACACAGCACCAAGGAAAAGTCTCTTCGATAAATGGTGCTGGGTGTATAAGGTGTATATGGTCACACCATATACAAGTCAACTCAAAATGGACATAAGCCTTTAATGTAAGATGAATGTAATGGTGTTGGCTCACAGGTGGGAGAACTATGGGGGCTGCATTTGAGGGGAAAAACCAATTACTACAAAAACGCACAATGCTGTAATAAAATAATAAATAAATATGGAATTAAAAAATAACTATCAACAAATTTATGAAGAATAATATACCAAACATCTTTTCTGATCATAAAGGTATTAAACTAGAAATATAAAACAGGGAAATCCTCAAATACATGGATACTGAACAGTACACTACTGAAAGACTACTGCATTAATAAGAATATCAAAGAAGAAATTTAATAAACCTCAATACAAATGATCATGAAGATAAAATCATTCTGAACTGATGCAACACAGCAAAATCAGTGCTAAGATGGAAGTATATAAAAATTCAGGCCCACAGTAAGAAACAAGAGAGAACTCTTGTTTCAGACCTCTCCTGCCATGCCTGCTGCTCCCCTCAGCAGTGTATTTCGTCAGTCTGCCTGTTCTGTTCTCCACTCTGGCTCTGGTGAATTCTCTCACCCTCCTGCACTTCTGACTATAACCAGTGCTTGTATAAATGAATAAATAAATCTTTAAAAAAAAGTAGAGGATAAAAATTAGAATAGAAATAAATGAAACAGAAACAAACAAAAAAAAGAAATAAATGAAACAGAAACAAAAAAGACAGTCTGAAAGGTCAATGAAACCAAATACTGGTTCTTAAAACAAACAAAAAAAAAATAGACAGACTTTTAATGAGGCTTTCTAAGACAGTAAGGATTAAAACTCAAATGATATCAGAAATGAGAGTGAAGATACAATAGACACTTTAGAATGTCAGGTAATAGGAGACTACTATGAACATTTATATAATAACGAGTTCAATAACCTAGAAGATAAGGAAAAAGTCTCATAATTATGCAATCAGCTCAGAAGAAATAGAAATCCTGGAAGAAATAAGGAATAGGGAAGAAATAGAAACCCTGACCAAACCAATAATAACCAAATAAATCAAAACAGTAATCACAACTCTTCCAAACCAATATCCCATTTCCAGACAGCTTCACAAGTGAGATCTACCAAACCTTCAAAGGTGAGCTAATACCTATCATGGTCAAACTCTTCCCAAAAAATGAGAAGGAACACTTTATTTTTTTTTCTTTTTTTTTTAACTAAATTTTATTTTTATATTCCCCATACAATTGCAACCCCCTCATTTTGACCCCAATCCCTCCCCTCCCACCCCTCACCCCCCATAGAGTGTCTCTGGTTCATTGTTGTTTGTTGATTTTGATTTTCACTTTCTTATAGTTATTCATTTTCCTGGTCCCTTATTTAAGTTTTCTAGATTCCTGCTATGAGTGAGACCATCCGGTATTTTTCTTTTTCTTTCTGGCTTATTTCGCTGAGCATGATCCCTTCCAGCGCCATCCATGTTGCTGCAAATTGCATGTGTTTATATTTTTTGAATGCTGAGTAATATTCCATGGTGTATATGTACCACATCTTCTTGATCCAGTCATCTATTTTTGGGCATTTGGGTTGTTTCCAAAGCTTAGCTATTGTAAACAGTGCTGCTATAAACATAGGGGTGCAGGTGTTGTTTGGAATTGATGTTTCTGTGTCCTTTGGGTAAATAGCTAGGAGTGGAATTGCTGGATCATATGGAAGCTCTATGTTTAGTATGTCCAGAAATCTCCACACAGCTCTCCATAGTGGTTGGACCAGTTTGCACTCCCACCAGCAGTGCAGGAGAGTGAGAAGGAACACTTTAAAACAAATTTTATGAGAACAACATTACCTAATACCAAAACCAAACAAAAATAACACACAAAAAAAGAAAACTACAGACTCAATGACCACAGATGCAAAAACCTTCAACAAGATCTTGGCAAACTGAATTCAATAATGCATTAAAAGGATTATACATCATGATCAAGTGGGATTTATATCAGGAAACAAGGTTGATTCATACCTGAAAATAAATCAACATAATTCATCACATCAAAGAAAAAGAAATATAAAAACCTTATCAATAGATAGTGAGAAAACATTAATATCTGACATCCATTTATGATGAAAAACCTCAAAAAACTGGTGGTAAATGAAACATATCTTAGATAATAAAAGATAATAAAAGTCACTTGAGACAAGCCCATAACATATTATTCTTAATGGTGAAAAACAGAATGCTAGAAAAACAAAAACAAACAAAAAAAAACCAGAAAGCTTTCCCTCTAAGATATGGAACAGAACAAAGACGTACACTCTTTCCCTACTGCTCAATATAGTATTGGTAGGCCTAGATAGAACAATTAGGCAATAACAAGCTATAAAAAGAATCCTAATTGGAAAAGAAGAAGTAAAGCTATTGTTATTTGCAGGTGACAGTAATGTACACAGTGAACCCTAAAGAATTAATTGAAAAAAACAAAACAATAAACTAGTTCAGGAAAATAGTAGATTACAAAATCAATACAGAAAAAATCAGTTGCTTTCCTATATGTATACAATGACCTGAAAGAATAAATTAAGAAAACCATCACATTTATAAGCACATCAAAAATACTAAATGCATAGAAGTAAACATCAAAAAGGAGGTGAAGTGCCTATACAAAGAAAATAAAATTTTATTAAAAGCAATAGAAGTTACACCAAAAAATGGAAAGATATTCCTTTTGCATAGATTAGAAGAATAAGCATCATCTAAATGTCCATCATCACCAAAGAATTACACAGATTCAATGGAATCCCAATAAAAGTTTCAATGGCATCTTTCAAAGAAATATTAATAGTTCTTCAAATATTAATGAAATTTATGTGCAACCACAAAAGACCCTAAATATCCAAAATAATCATGACAAAAAAGGAAAAATGGCAATATTAATCCTCATACTTGAAAGTATATTATAAAGCTATAATAATTAAAACAGTATGGTACTGGAGCAAAATCAGACACACAACCCAATGGTATGGCATTGACAGCTCACAAATAAACCTACAGTTATATGGACAGTTATTATAAGACAAAGGAGCCATACAAAGCCTCTTCAATTTTTGGTGACAGGAAAAGTGAACAGTTGCATGTAAAAGAATGAAACCATATCACTATCTCACAGCATACAGACGTCAACTATGCTCTTTTGTCAAAGATTAGTTGCCTGTAAATCTGTGGTTTATTTCTGGATTTTCTATTTGGTTCCATTGATCCGTGTGCCTGGTCTTGTTCCAATACCATGCAGTTTTGATTATTATGGCTTTGTAGTATAGTTTGAAGTTTGGGCGTGTGATGCCTTCATACCCTTCTTATTTTTCAGGAGAGCTTTGGCTATTTGGGGTTTTTGGTGGTTTCATTTGCATTTCATCAATATTTGTTCTTTTTCTTTAAAGAATGTCATTGAATTTTTTATTGGAATAGCATTGAATCTGTAAATTTCTTTTGGTAGGATGGCCATTTTAATAATGTTAATTCTTCCAATCCATGAGCAGGGGATGTCTTTCCATTTCTTTGTATCTGCTGTGTCTTCTTCTATTTCTTTTAACAGTGTTTTATAGGTTTCTTTGTATAGGTCCTTTACCTCTTTTGTTAGGTTTATTCCCAAGTATTTAATTTTTTTTTTCTTTCAATAATAAAAGGGATGGTTTTCTTGAATTCATCTTCTTCAGATTTATTGTTTGTGTATAGGTAGGCTACTGATTTTTGTGTGTTGATGGCACATATTAAAAAAAAACCTAGCAACAACAAATGTTGGCAAGGATGCGGAGAAAAAGGAACACTCCTGCACTGCTGTGAGAGTGAAAAATAGTCCAACCACTATGGAAAGCTGTGTGGAGATTCCTCAGCATGCTAAGGATGGAGTTTCCATATGATCCAGCAATTCCACTCCTAGGTATTTACCTAAAGGACACAGAATCATTAATTCAAAAGGGCACCTGCACCCCTATGTTTATTGCAACACTATTTACAATAGCTAAGCTATGGAAACAACACAAATGCCCAAAAATAGATGACTGGAGCAAGAAGATGTGGTACATATACACAATGGAATATTACTCAGCAATCAAAAAAGATAAACATACAATTTGCAGCAACATGGATGGAGCTGGAAGTGATCATGGTCAGCGAAATAAGCTAGAAAGAAAAAGAAAAATACTGGATGGTCTCACTCATAGCAGGAATTTATTTATTTATTTATTTTAAGATTTACTTATTTATACAAGAATCAGGGTACAGGCCAGATGTGCGGGAGGGTAAGAGGATTCACAAGAGACAGAGCGGGGAACAGAACAGGCAGACTGATGAAATACACTGCTGAGAAGAGCAGCAGGCCAGACAGGAGAGGTCTGCTGCACCATGTGGGTTTCTCGACAGCTGGCTGGGATAGAACCCACCCAGCAGTGGCTGTGGACAGCTTCACAGTGCAATGCTCAACTGCCTGTGCCACCAGGGAGGCCCCATAGCAGGAGTTTAGAAAACCTAAATAAGGTACCCGGAAAAAGACTGATTATAATGAAATAAAAATCAAAATCAACAAGCAACTATAAACCAGGGAGACATTATAGGGAGAGGTGTGTAGGAGGGATTATGGTCAAAATAAGGGGTGTGGGAATTGTATGGGGACTATAACCAAGATGAAAATGCATACATTGTGCAAAATGAAAAATGATGTTAAAAATACATAAAATAAAAAAAAGAATTGGGAATATGATCATATCAATAGATGCTGAAAAAACATTTGACAAAGTTTCAACATCCATTTATGATTGAGGCCCTCAAAATTCTCTATGTAGAAGGAACATAACATAATAATAATTATTATTATTATGTTTTCTGATCCCTTATTTGTTCCCCTATATTCCTCCTATAAGTTAAATCCCTTTCAGCTCCATCCATGCTGCTGCAAATGGCATGAGTTTATTTTTTTTGATTGCTGAGTAATAGTCCATTGTGTATATACCACATCTTCTTGATCTAGTCATCTATTTTTGGGCATTGGGTTGTTTCAGTAGTTTACCCATTGTAAATAGTGCTACAATATATAAGCCAGAAAGAAAAAGAAAAATACCAGATGGTCTTACTTATAGCAGGAATGTAGAGGGTACAAATAAGGGATCGGGGACTAATTGTAATAAAGTAAAAATCAAAACCAATAGGCAACTATAAATCAGAGACATACTACAATGGGGGAGAATGGAGTAGGATCAAAACAAGGGTGGGAAGAGCACAAGGGACCATGGTGATAATTCACGGGTGAATGGGTGGTGGGAATTTTATGGGGACTAAAAATGAACTAAGATGAAAATGCATACATTGTACAAAAATGAAAAATGTAAAATATATTAATAAATACATAAATTTTTTAAAATTTAAAAAGAATAAGGGATTAAAATTTCTCAGGGTGGAATGAGATAGGCTAGGTAAAAGAAATCACAAGGTAGTTGTATCAATTGTCCCAGTCCTGTTTGAACAGGTGGACTAAATCATGGACTGTAGAGCCCTGCCCAAATAATTATGCCAATCACAATGACCATGAGGTACTATGACAGATGAAAAGCACTAGATCCTGACTAGTGATTATCTTACAATTTCCTTGAGGGAAAAATCTTAGACCACATGCAAAGTTGGAATCTAACCTGTCTGCACATGCTGTGGCAGAGCCCAAACCAGAAGTTAGGCAGCTGCTCACCTGCCCTGTCTCATGGACTTACCCTTTAAATATTTCTTCCTAACTCCCTTTAGTGTACCAGGTTATGTTCTCCCTTTCCAAATATGTTATTTCATGCATGAGTCTTTCTAATAATGTCTTGCTTTGTGTCAACTAAAAAAAAATTTTTGTCAAAGATGATGGAAATATTTAGATATAGAGAGGTAGGAAAGGAATATTCCTATGGAAAGTGCTGGGATCTGTAGTGAGAACGGAAGCCCCAAGGGTAGTGGTTGACATCAGCCTGTGGTGAGAGCTCTCATCATTGACAGTTGCTCTCACATGGCACAAAACATTTAGCCCTCTTACCATTTTAAACTTCCCAATTCATTAATAACATTTGAGCATAAGATTTCATATGAAAAACACATCTCGAAATAATCTGATAGCATTCAATCATAGAAATTATCGCTGGATAGGACTGAATTTGAATTTAGGGCAGGGCCAGCTCCCCATTGCTCTCCTTTTCTCCCTTTATTTTTTTCAGATATGGAGGTTGAGTTCCAGTTGCCATTCATCCATTAGAATGTGTAACTTTTTGCCTTATGGGAGAATTAATAGGATATGAAGATATAGTCTATAGTCTAATCTGTATCAAAGTTATGAGTTATCCAGTATAATGTGTGAACTTATATGTGAAACAGAGAGAAACAAAACAAAAGATCAGATAAATCCAAACCAATAACAAACCCTAGAAATCTGACAGCAGAACTGAGACTACCAGAACGAGTGGGGAAAGGGAAAGAAGAAAGTAGGGCCCCAAGCACAAAGGACTATCTATGGCTGACTATGGGTATTTTGGTGGTGGGTGTGGTGTGATAACAATACCTGAAGGGTGAGATCCTATACTTCTAAATCATATGCAAAATTGCAAACCAATGTCACATCAATAATTACGAAATTTTAGAGGATTGCCTCCAAGAAAAAAGTCCCAGCAGGAGGAAAATCATGGAAACAAAAATGTGTAGAACATCCTGGGGAACATCCTGGGTTCTGTTCTTCCTTGCTCCCACACTTCAGCCCACTGATCTCACTTGTTCTTCCAGCTCATCCCACTGCTATCCCCTCATATGTCCTTCTTTTCCTGTTTGTTGTTTTCCCTTCTTCTCCTGTTTGATGGCCATTCTGGGAAAGTCTTTTTTCCTTAGAGAGGAAGGACATCTATGAGGAGTCAACCTCAAGTAGGTTTCAGTGTACTGTATTCTTTGGCTTTATAAAGTTTAGATGTTTACTTTTTTAACACTTGTTACTATTTATTGAAGTCCTTTTGTATTCCAGACACTGGGCTCAACTAGTAACTTTATTAGTGAACAATAATTCACTAATGCCCATACCTTCAGATATGGGAGAGATGATAAACAAATATAAAATTGTTACATATTGCATTAAATACTTGGGAGTAAATAAGGGTAAACTGGGAGAAAAATGGAGACTGGCAGATGGGGTTAAAACTTAATAAAAGAAACACTTTCAGATAATTTTGTGATGATGGGAAAGATAATGTACATAAAGAGCTAAGTAGAGTAACTGGCACATAGGGCTAAAATTAGTAATTATAAATATGTGTGTATTTATTAAAATACATAGGTGGGAACAAGCACAAATTAAATGAATAATACTTGGTGATTTTTTTGAAATTTATTTTTTGAAATTTATCATATTTATTTAATTAATCTTTTAAAATCCTTGCTTATTTTTTCACAGTAATGAGCCCTCAGGTGTGGTAACCATAGTTTTCCCGCCACCAAAGTGCCATGTCTACCACACTCTTCCATGTTCTCCTTTCAATCTGTTTTCTGCTCTTCTTTCTTTTCCTCCCTATCCTCCTTCCCTGCTGAATATCTCAGATCTAATGTCTGCTTTCAAGTTGTAGTCTTACAATTTGTGCTTTTCTGATTCTTGGTTTGGTTTCTCTAGATTCCACATATAAGTGAAACTATCCACTATTTATCTTTGTCCTCTGTCTCACTTCACTCAGAATAATTCCCTCCAGTTCCATACATGTTGTCACAAATGGCATGGGTTTATCTTCTTTGATACATGAGTAGTATTCCGTTGAATGGATATATGCCATATCTTCTTTTTTAAAAAATAAATTTTATTTTTATATTCCCCATACAATTGCAACCCCCTCATTTTGACCCCAATCCCTCCCCTCTCGCCCCCTACCCCCCATAGAGTGTCTCTGGTTCATAGTTTTTTGTTGATTTTGATTTTCACTTTCTTAGAGTTATTCATTTTTCTGGTCCCTTATTTAAGTTTTCTAGATTCCTGCTATGAGTGAGACCATCTGGTATTTTTCTTTTTCTTTCTGGCTTATTTCGCTGAGCATGATCCCTTCCAGCGCCATCCATGTTGCTGCAAATGGCATGTGTTTATCTTTTTTGAATGCTGAGTAATATTTCATGGTATATATGTACCACATCTTCTTGATCCAGTCATCTATTTTTGGGCATTTGGGTTGTTTCCAAAGCTTAGCTATTGTAAACAGTGCTGCTATAAACATAGGGGTGCAGGTGCTCTTTGGAATTGATGTTTCTGTGTCCTTTGGGTAAATACCTAGGAGTGGAATTGCTGGATCATATGGAAGCTCTATGTTTAGTATGTCCAGAAATCTCCACACAGCTCTCCATAGTGGTTGGACCAGTTTGCACTCCCACCAACAGTGCAGAAGAGTTCCTTTTTCTCCACACCCTCACCAACATTTGTTGTTGCTAGTTTTTTTAATATGTGCCATTCTCACTGGTGTAAGATGGTATCTCATGGTAGTTTTGATTTGCATTTCCCTGATTACATATGCCATATCTTCTTGATTCACTCATCCATTCTGGGATATTTAGGTTGTTTCCAAATCTTGGGTATTGTAAATAGTGCTGCAATAAACATAGGAGTTCAGGTTGCCTTTCAAATTTGTGTTCTGGTGTTCTTCTGGTAGATTCCTAGATATGGAATCACTGGGTTGTATGATAGATCCATTTTTATTGATTTGAGGAACATCCACACAGCTTTCCAGTGGTTGGACCTGTTTGTATTCCCACCAGCAGCTTGAGCAGGTTCCTTTTTCTACCATATTCTCACCAGCAGTTGTTATTTGTAGTTTGTTTTTTTTTTTTTAATATGTGACATTCTCACAGGTGTGAGCTCATATCTCATTGTGGTTTTGATTTGCCTTCCCCTGATAATTAATTATGTTGAACATTTTTTCAGAAGCCTGTTGGCCATTTTCATTTCTTCTTTGAATAACTGTCTTTCTGCTTTCTGCTTTTCTATCCACTTTTGATTGGATAATTTGTTTTTGCTCAGTTGTTTGAGTTTTTTTGTAGACCTTTCAGATCAATCCTTTATCAGTTGTATGGAGAAAAAATATTTTCTCCCATTGGTACTGTGTTTGTTTTCTGAGTTGTTTGTGTTGTTCCATTCTTTGACTTTTTTAAGATGGCAATTTTGTATTCTTCATCTGATAAAGAGAAAAATTCTTTTGTGTTGCTACAGCCTACTTATATGCAAATAATCATCCTGCAGAAGAAATCAAGAAAACCATCCCATTCACAATTGCACAAGAAAATTAAATTCCTGTGAATAAAGCTAAAAAAAGAGGTGAAAGACCTATACAAAGAAAATTACAAAATATTGTTAAAAGAAATAGAAGACAGGGCCTCCATAGTGGCTTAGGAGGTTGAGCGCTGCATTGTGAAGCTGTCTGCAGCCTCTGCATTGTGGGTTCAATCCCACCTGGCCAGCAAGAATCCCACATGGCGCAGCAGACTTCTCCTGTCTTGCCCGCTGCTCCCCTCAGCAGTGTACTTCATCAATCTGCCTGTTTTGTTCCTTGCTCTGTCTCTGGTGAATCCTCTCACCCTCCTACACATTTGGCCTGTACCCTGGTTCGGTTCTTGTATAAAAATAAACAAATCTTTAAAAAAAAAAAAGAAATAGAAGACATGAAGAAATTAAAGACATTTCCTATTATGGATTGGAAGAATTAACATCAAAATGGTCATCCAGCCAAAGGTAATTTACAGATTCAATGCAATTACAATATGAATCTCAATGACAATCTTCAAAGAAATAGAACAAATATTGCTGAAATTCACATAAAATCACAAACAACCTCATAAATGAAAGAGGAGAAATCACAATGGACACAGCAGAAATCAAAAGAATAATCAGTAACTACTATGAACAATTATCTGGAAACAAGTTCAGCAATCTAGAGGAGATGGACAAATTCCTACAACATAATTCACCACGACCAAGTAGGATTCATTCCAGGGACACAAGGATGGTTCAACATCCGAAAATCAATCAATGTTATCCAACACATCAACAAAAAGAAATATAAAAACCATATGATAATATCAATAGATGCTGAGAAAGCTTTCAACAAAGTGCAACACCCATTCATAATAAAAGCCCTTGAAATTCTTGGGATACAGGAACATACCTCAACATCATAAAGGCCATCTATGACAAGCCAACAGCCAGTATCATTCTCAATGGTGAAAAGCTGAAAGCAATTCCATTAAGATCTGGAACAAGACAAGGATGTCCACTCTCACCACAGCTTTTCAATATAATCCTGGAAGTCCTAGCCAGAGCAATAAGAAGAAAGACATACAAGGAATCCAAATAGGAAAAGAAGAAGTCAAACTATCACTATTTGCAGATGATATGACAATATACATAGAGAGCCCCAAAAACTCCACAAAAAAACTAATTCAACTCATCAATCAGTTCAGTAAAGTGGCAGGATACAAAATCAACACGCAAAAGTCAGTAGCCTTCCTATACACAAACAATAAATCTGAAGAAGAAGAAATCAAAAAAACCATCCCTTTTATTATCGAAACAAAAAAAATCAAATACTTGGGAATAAATCTAACAAAAGAGGTAAAGGACCTATACAAAGAAAACTATAAAACACTGTTAAAAGAAATAGAAGAAGACACAAAGAAATGGAAAGACATCCCCTGCTCATGGATTGGAAGAATAAACATTATTAAAATGGCCATCCTACCAAAAGCAATATACAGATTCAGTGCTATTCCAATAAAAATTTCAATGTCATTCTTCAAAGAAATAGAACAATTATTGGTGAAATTTATATGGAATCACCAAAAACCCCAAATAGCCAAAGCTCTTCTGAAAAAAAAAAAAAGAAGGGAATGGAGGCATCACACTCCCAGACTTCAAACTATACTACAAAGCCATAATCATCAAAACTGCATGGTATTGGAACAAGAACAGACATACAGACCAATGGAATCGAATAGAAAATCCAGAAATAAACCCACAGATTTATGGTCAACACATCTTTGACAAAGGAGCAAAGACTATGCATTGGAGCAAAGAAAGTTTGTTCAATAAATGGTGCTGGGAAAACTGGGTTGCTACATGCAAAAGAATGAAGCTTGACCAGTACCTCACACCATACACAAAAATCAACTCAAAATGGATTAAAGAACTAGACAGAAGACCTGAAACCATAAAATACATAGAAGGAAATATAGGCGAAACACTATGTGATATGCATATCAAAGACATCTTTACAAGACACATCACCCAAAGCAGTGATAGTGAAGGCAAAGATAAACAGCTGGGACTACATCAAATTAAAGAGCTTCTGCAGAGCAAAAGAGACAATAACAAAAACACAATGAAATCCCACCAACTGGGAGAACATTTTTGCACACAACACTAATGATAAAGGACTGATCACAAAAATCTGCAAAGAGTTGATGAGACTCAACAACAACAAAGAAAATAATCCTGTCAAAAAATGGGCAGAAGAGCTAAAAGAAACTTCTCTAAAGAGGAAATGCAAATGGCCAACAGGCATATGAAAAAATGTTCAACATCACTTGTAATCAGGGAAATGCAAATCAAAACTACCATGAGATACCATCTTACACCAGTGAGAATGGCACATATTAAAAAAACTAGCAACAACAAATGTTGGTGAGGGTGTGGAGAAAAAGGAACTCTTCTACACTGTTGGTGGGAGTGCAAACTGGTCCAACCACTATGGAGAGCTGTGTGGAGATTTCTGGACCTACTAAACATAGAGCTTCCATATGATCCAGCAATTCCACTCCTAGGTATTTACCCAAAGGGCACAGATACATCAATTCCAAAGAGCACCTGCACCCCTATGTTTATAGCAGCACTGTTTACAATAGCTAAGCTTTGGAAACAACCCAAATGCCCAAAAATAGATGACTGGATCAAGAAGATGTGGTACATATATACCATGGAATATTACTAAGCATTCAAAAAAGATAAACACATGCCATTTGCAGCAACATGGATGGCGCTGGAAGGGATCATGCTCAGCGAAATAAGCCAGAAAGAAAAAGAAAAATACCGGGTGGTCTCACTCATAGCAGGAATCTAGAAAACTTAAATAAGGGACCAGGAAAATGAATAACTATAAGAAAGTGAAAATCAAAATCAACAAAAAACTATGAACCAGAGACACTCTCTGGAGGGTGGGGGCGGGGAGGGGAGGGATTGGGTCAAAATAAGGGGGTTGCAATTGTATGGGGAATATAAAAATAAAATTTATTTTAAAAAAATATAAAAAAATTAAAATAATAAAATTTAAAAAAATCACAAACAACCTCAAATATCCAAAGCTCTCCTGATCAATAAGAGAAAGAATGGAGGTATTACACTCCCAGGATTCAAACTACATAGCCACTTCAGACTACAAAACAATAATAATTAAAAAAAAAAAACAAAACATGATACTACAACAATAATGGACACACAGGTTAATGGAATTGAATTAAAAACCCTGAAGTAAAGCCACATGTATATGGTCACCTAATTTATGACAAAGGAACAAAAATATACATGGGACATGGATAGTCTCTTCGATAAATGTTGCTGGGAAAACTGGAACTCTACGTGCAAAATAATAAAACTAGACTACTACTCATACCATATACAAAAACCAACTCCAAAATGGATAAAGGACTTGAATTTAAAACCTGAAATCATTAAACATATAGAAGAAACAGGCTAAATACTCCATGACATATATCCAGAAACATCTTTGAGGATTAATCCCTGGAAAAAAGAAAATGAAGGAAAAGATAAACTGCTGGAATTACATCAAACTAAAAAAACTTCTGTACAGCAAAAAAAGAAAATAATCAAAACAAAGAGACATCCCACTGAATGGGAGAAAATATTTGCACAACATATATGTAATAAGGGACTGATATTAAAGATCTACAAAGAGCTTATACAACTCCACGAAAACAAAGCAAACAACCCAGTCAAAAATGGGCAGAAGAACTAAAAAGACATTCTCCTAAGAGGAAATGCAAAAAGCCAACAGGTATATGAAAAAATGCTCAACATTAATTATAATCAGGGAATTGCAAATCAAAATCACAATGAGATATCATCTTACACTGTTGAGAATGACCCATATTTAAAAAACTGAAAACAACAATTCTGGGGAGGATTTGGAGAAAAAGGAACCCTCTTGCATTACTGATAGGAATTCAAACTGGTTCAACCACTATGGAAAGCTGTGTTGAAGACACTGGAATTACTAAAAATGGGGTTACCATATGACTCAGCAATTCAACTCCTAGGAATCTACCCAAAGGACATAAAAACATTAATTCAAAATGATACCTGAATTACTGGTTATCACAGCTCTATTTACAATAGCTAAGATAGGCAAACAACCTGAATGCCCAATAACTGCTGAATGGATCAAGATGATGTGGTATATATACACAATGGAATACTTCTCGGCAATCAAAAAAAAGATAAACTAATGCCATATGCAGCAATGTGGATGGAACAGGAATAGATTATGCTTAGTGAAATGTCAGAAAGAGAAAGAAAAATATTGGATAATTCCATTTATGGAGGAATATAGGGAAACTGAAACTAGGGTTGAAAAAAACCAAAGTAGATAAATCACTCATGAAACTCAGTAGTAAAAAGCAAATAGTCCAATCCAATCCAGTAATTCAAGCAACTATCCTTTCCATATTTCTTGAAACTATGCTCAACTAAAACATGGGCAAAAGAGTCAATGGACTCTTTCAAAAATTTGTTTTATAAAGAAGATACATAAACAGACAAGTGCATAAAAAGATATTCAATATCATTAATTATAAGGACAGTGGAAATCAAAACCACCACAGACCTGTTAAAATAGCTGTTACCAAAAATGGCAAGATATAAAAAATGCTGGAAAGGATGCAAGAAAAAGGGAACACTTCTGCTTTGTTGGTGGGATTGCAATCACTACGCAAAACAGCATGGAAAATCCTTTAAAATTAAATGTAGGGCTACTATGTGATCTAACAATTCCACTTCTGAGAATATATCCAAAGGAAGCAAAAACACCAACTGGAAAGAAAACCTTCACCTCCATGTTCATGGCACCTATTGCAATAGCAAAGATATGAAAACAGCCTAAATGTTCATCAATAGATAAGTGTACAGACACTGCGGTATATATAGTGGAATGTTAATCAGCTATAAAAAAACAAAGAAATATTGTCATTTGTGATATCATGGAAGGATCTTGAGGGCATTTTGCTAGTGAAATAGACAAAAAAAAATCATATGATTTCATTTATAAACAAACACAAACCAACATATAGAAAGAGAGATCAGATTTGGTGCAGTTCCAGTGGCACAATAGGTTAATGTGAAGTATTTATAAGAAATCAAATTTATACTTACTAGAGGGGTGTTTGTGTGTGTGGGGGGAGAGTTGGAATAAGTTGTTCTAAAGGCACAAATTTCCTGTTATAAGATAAATGAGTATGGGGTATATAATATAATATACAGGACAACTAAAGTTAACATTACTGTTAAGAGAGAGTAAACCCTAAAGTTCTCATTGCAGGGAAATATTTTTCCCGCTTTTTCTTTTTATTGTATCTATTTGAGATGCTGCAGTGTCCACAATATTTGTTAGTCAAACAATAGTTTTCACTGCCCTCACCTTTAATTTGTACTGTATGTCAATTGATATATGTCAATTATATCTCAATAAAACAGGAAAACAAGGAAAAGATAACAACAGTAATCTAGACTAGATTTTCAGGGATTTTGGATACACAAGTATGGGAAAATATTGTCATAAGATTTTTCAGTCTACAAATGCATGCAATCCTGATTCATTGTTAATACTCATTTCTTTTGTAGTAGTGATGGAACTACATGTACTGTTAATTCATTTGGTTTAAAACCAGAGACATAAGGTAGGCTACATGTGCAAGTTTTAAATATAGAATCTTGAATTTCAACAGCTTCTGTAGGCTTTTTTTTTTCGATTTTTAAAAAGATTTATTTATTTATGCATACAAGAACTGGGGTATGCCAGAGGTACGGGGGGATGAGAGGATTCACCAGAGACAGAGTGGGGAACAGAACAGGCATATTGACTGAAATACACTGCTGAGGGGAGCAGTGGGAGAGTCAGGAGAGGTCTGCTGGGCCATGTGGGTAGCTCCCTGGCCCGGCAGGGATTGAACTCATGCTGCAGTGGCTGTGAATAGCTTCATTGTGCTGTGTTTAACCCCTTGTACCACCAGGAAGGCCCTATTTAGTAAGGCTTCTTTAGTAAGATATAAGATTTAAATGTTTATTTCATTTACCAGGCTTTTCCTTCTGAGAAGTATCATGCTGTCTTTCAGGTGTGTTTTTCTTTTTTAATTTAATTTAATTTAATTTAATTTTATATAATTCTTGCATCATTTTTCATTTTTGCACAATGCATGCATTTTCATTTTGGTTATATTCCCCATACAATTCCCACATCCCTAATTTTGAACCTAATCCCTCTTCTCCTCCCCCCACCCCCTATAGTGTGTCTCTGGTTTATAGTTGCTTGTTGATTTTGATTTTTTTCTTTATGTTTTTCTTCATGAATAATGGCTGCACTGCAAGGTAGCTGAGTTACTAAGGCAGAACAAGAAAGAGTGTAGGAAAGCTATTCTGACATTTTAGGCTCCCAAGACCTGGGATGGCTTAGTACATGCTAGATGCAACACCTTCTCTACTCAGACCACATTCTCTAGCAGCTCTTTGGAGTCATTTCCACTTAGGTGAAACTCTTGCTTTTGCACCAGTGTTGGCAACCTCAGTCTTAGATTGGTGATGCTTTTGCATGGTCGGAGTGTGTTCATTTTCATTGCTGTATAAAATTGTATTGTGTGAATCTGTCAAAATTTTCCATTTTACTATTGATGGACCCTTTTGAATGCCTGTCATCCACTAGCTACATATCCATGCATCATTCAATAGATTTTTCTTGGATGAATGAATTGGAGTAGTTGATATGAGATAATATTGGAAATGCTAATTAGGGTCACAATGTGGAGAAATGTGGAACTCTGGTAAAAAGTTTGCACTAGTTTTTTTAGGCAAAGAAGATTCAAGGAGGCAAGATTAGCAGTGTGAACTATGGAACCAGACTATTTGGGTTTAATGCCCCGTACTACTTGCTAACACTTAATAGCTATGTAACATGGAACAACTACCTAATATCTCTGTTCCTCACTATCCTTATTTAAAAAACAAAATTGGATATCATGGGAAGTTGTGAAGATTAAATAAGTTGATATTTAAAACTTGCTGGGCCTCCCTGGTGGCGCAGGTGGTTGAGCGCTGCACTGTGAAGCTGTCCGCAGCCCCTGCAGCATGGGTTCGATCCCGGCTGGACAGCGAGAATCCCACATGCTGCGACAGACCTCTCCTGTCTCTTCTGCTGCTCCCCTCAGCAGTGTATTTCTTCAGTCTTCCTGTTCTGTTCCCCGCTCTGTCTCTGGTGAATCCCCTCACCTTCCCACGCATCTGGCCTTTATCCCGGTTCTTGTATAAAAATAAATAAATCGGGCCTCCCCGGTGGCGCAGTGGTTGAGCGCTGGGTTGCGAAGCTGCCCGTGGCCTCTGCAGCGCCTGTTCGATCCCTGGCTGCTCCCGGGCCACCGGAGGAGGGTCCCGCATGGCGCACAGACCTCTCCTGCCGCCCGCTGCTCCCCTCAGCAGTGTACTTCTGTCCTTCTGCCTGCTCTGCTCCCCGCTCTGGCTCTGGTGAATTCTCTCACCCTCCCAGGCTTCTGACTGTACCTAGTGCATGTATAAACAAAACAAACAAACAAATAAATAAAAAAAAAACATGCCTCTATAAAAAAAAAAATAAAAATAAATAAATCTCTAAGAAAAAAAAAACTTGTGTACACATGCAGAAAAAAATTGAAAATGGGAATGAGAAAATTGTATTTCAAAGATTTCATTCTTAATATTATAAAAGTTTATATGACAAACCTGCAGCCAATATCATACTCAATGGTGAGGTTTTGGGGAAAAAGAAACTCTATCACTGTTGGTGGGAATGCAAGCTAGTACAGCCCTTGTGGAAAATGGTATGGAGATTTCTCATGAAAATAAAAATGGAAATTCCATTTGACTAGCAATACCACCACTAGGTGTTTATCCAAATAACATGAAAAATTGAATACAGAAAGATCTATCTACAACTATGTACATAGCAACACTTTACAATGGAATATTACACACCTGTGATGAAAGATGAAATTATGGCATTTGGGATGTGATCATATTGATTAAAATCAGTCAAAAAAAGTGAAAGACAGATTTTGGATGGTTTTATTCATCTATAGGATATAAATATCCCCAAAACAATTACACACAAACAACACAAACAACAGAAGAAATAAATGTTTTAACTCAGCAAAAAGAAGATGATAGATACCAGAGGGTATCGGGAAGTGAGAGAAGGTAGTGGAGGGGGAAGGCAGATGGGGTATGGGCATGGATGGTTTGGTGGAATACAAAAAAGAACAAAAGGACTTACTAGATAATTTTTAGACTTGCTGCAATAGTATTAGCAAAACACCAAGAACAAAAGTTCCATTTTTTGCCTTTACATACAAGTTGTGAATAGATGGTTTGGAATTATAACTGATAATTAGAAAACTTTTACTTTTTATAACCAACAGTTAGTGAACAAAATGTAGTCATGGTAGCAAAATTTCAGCTAAGAAGAGGGAGATTTTTTCCCATCTCACTGGTTAAGAGTCTTCCTCAATTTTCTGTGCATAAGGTTGACCTATCAAGATTTATAGGAATTTCCCTGTAAGTTTCCTGCTGTGAATTTGTCTGTGGTATGCTAGGTTATCCCACTGGAGTTAAACTATGGAACACTAAATACGTAGGAGTCCAGGAAGAAATAGATGCTACACTCCAATGGCATGATTTGAAAAGAACTTAAGCACCACTTACAGTTAAATGATAGTACAGAACCCCAAAGACCTTGGAGTTACCCTTGTCCTGAAGGGGCAGTGGGAGGGAATTTAAAAAAACACAGAAAAGGCTAAGGAAAGAGCTGCGGGCCTTGGTAGAGGGAGTATTCAGCCAATGGCTTCCTGGTACAGAGGGAACTGTGAGAATGAATACTAGTTCTTCCTCTTAACCCATCCTCCAGTGTCCTGACAGGACACCCATTAGATAAATATGTATAGAAGTAGGAGGAAGTGAAAGTTCATTGAACAGTTCATAAAGGTCAGCCTTCTCAAGGCTCAGAGCAGGTGTAGCAGATGGATGCACCAACCTGAAGGGGAAAATAACTGATATCCAACAGAAACAGAGTCATAGTATGGGGTGGACAGCCCATTTGTATATTTCAGATTTAACCTAATTTCATAAAATATAATCTGTGTTAAAAGTGATAATTTTTATATAGGTTTCACCTGCTATCCAAAAGTAAACTGTTCCTATTTGCTATGATTTAGCAGGTTATTTTTTGGGTCTGCAAATGCTCAAAAAATTTTGTTCATATTAACTATTGGTAATAGCATTCCTAAACTCAAATAAAACCTACCAAATCATATGGATGTCTCCTGCCAGACCGCTTTTCAATATGCATTTACAAATTTACACACATATAAGCCTGTATAAAGATACATATATATTTATCTTATTTTATATAAACAGAGTCATTTTGTTAATTTCCTTAAACTTCTGCTCTCCCCACTCACTTTGGATTCCTCCTTATCATAGTGACTTAAATTATTTTATTATTCTGTGACTTAAATACATATAGATATAGAATTATATATAATACTTCCTTGTGCTCCTAGGTAGTATACAACTACACAACTTAATTTAAATAAAGGATCAAAATATTTAAAATATAAAAGTTTGAATTATCTATGTTGACATAATACAGTTTACTATAACCTGAACAAAATTGTTGATAGTAGGGTTTAATGACAGAAAATATTTTATTTTTTAACTTGACTTGACCTTTTTGATTTTGAGCATGGTAGTCTATCATTTATGTCATCATTGTCAATTTACCTGCTTTTCAATCTATCCATATAATTCTTTCAGTGCTTTTTAATAAGATAATATTAAGAATTAGGTCTCATTAGCAATAAAGATAGACCGTGGTGTATCCAAACAAAATTTTTGTCTATAGGAGTGCTTAAGTATATATGTTTTACACTATTGTTATCTGTGGTTATATGCTGCTCCACCCACCTATGTTTTTACATTCTTAGTCATGTCTACATAGCATAAAAGATAAATAGTGGTCTTCATATTTAAGTTCACCTTCATTTCCTTAAAACATTCTTGGCAATTAGCCTTTTTATGTTACTCCCTTTTAACAATGTTTGTGTAGGAATAGCTGTGAGAATAAATGTGGCACAGAAGAGAAGTAAAATCAGATAGGAGAATCCAAGGAGGGGTCAACAATTTCTTAAAACATTAGCCTACTTTCCAGAGTTTAAAAGCTCTATTCATGAATCACTCAATATAAATTCTACTGACAAAATCATTCTTGGATTATGACTTGATTCTTTTTAACCTGGAATTGTGAAAATGACTCAATTTATCAATCTGTTCTTTCAGTGAGCTTTTGTAAGCATACACAGGAACAAAAAAACATACTCTCTGAAAGGAAAAACTGCAAAGCAAAATGGAAACCAATGAAGGAGAGGCACAGAGTATGTATAAGTGGGCAACAGTCTTCTCTCCCCCACAACATCTTTCTTTGGGTTTATGTACTTTGGTTTAGGGGCATGTAATTCAGGGCTGGGAGGATGGTATGGCTTTTGCAAAATAAGATGTAAGAGATAAGTTACTAGAAGTTTGCATTTGACAGCTATTTCTTTAGATACTTTGTCTATTGGGTAGACATGAACATAGCCCCCTTCTCCTTTGATTTCTTCTACTCAGAGCTGCCCCTCCTCATTGCAATTCTTCATTTTCTTGCCTTTCTAGTGGTGAAAACTGAGATTACAGAAAACAACTGTAAGCCTGGGTTTGTTTTTAAGAGTAGGAAGGCAATGGCCATGAAGAGGTTAAAAAGACTGTGGGGAAAAGGGATATAGGTGTGAGGGGCTGGGAGTATAGAGAGAGCTACTGCAAAAAAACATACATCCTCCTTGGAGGTCTCTTCCATAAACCTACCATCCAATGAATGAACTAGATTTTCTTACCTGAATCTCAAGTATAGGGGGAATTGATTGTGCTTCAAGATTTTGCATACTTGTTTTTTTTTTTTTATTCTTGGATGACATTACCTTTCTTTCACAACAATAATTATTAGTTCTAGAGTTACACAGTTCAAATAATTTTAGAGAAAGGTCAGATTTCTATCAATAAAACTTTAACTTTAATTTAAAACTTTTAAATTAAAATTAGATTGGAAGAATCTCTGAAGAGGCTTCATTTTCTAATTTTTTAATGAGGCTATTGAACTTTTGAAATAATGAAATAGTGACAGATTGGGCTTTGGAATGGAGGGGGAATAGGGAACCTTATAAGCCAGGCCATTAAGGAGGGAAAACATAAGACTCATGGTGCATTGAGAGATCAGTTGCCTGTTATTTAGAAGATTTATTAATATTTTAACCCTTGGTAAAATGATCTACTTTAACAAAATAGACAGAAATAGTAACATTAACAAGACATAAAACTTTTTAAAAATTTTTTAAGATTTATTTATTTATGCATACAAGAATTGGGGTGTAGGCCAGAGGTGCAGGGGTGAGAGGATTCACCAGAGACAGAGTGGGGAGAAGAACGGCAGATTGACTGAAATGCACAGCTGAGGCAAGCAGCAGGCAAGATACGAGAGGTCTGCTGCACCATGTGGGTCACCTCCCTGGCTGGGGATTGAACTCGTGCTGCAGTAGCTACAGATTGCTTCATAGTGCTGACACTTAACCCCTTGCACTACCAGGGAGGCCCCCAAGACAAAAAAACATTTAGATGTGATTAATGTTAAGAAAAATATGTCAAGAATATCCTAAGAAAAAGGAAAAAAAATGGAGGCATCATGCTCCTTGACTTCAAACTATAGTACAAAACTATAGTAACCAAAACAGAATGGTTTTAGAATAGAAGCAGACTTACACATCATTGGACAAAATTGAGAGCCTAGAAATAAAATTATACATTTATGAATAATTAATTTATGAAAAGTAGTCAACATTAGATAGGGAAAGTCTTTTCAACAAATGGTACTGGAAAAACTGGACAACTATATGTAATAGAAAGAAATTAGACCATAATTTAATATTACACACAAAAATCAATTAAAATTGATTTAAAGCTTTGATTTAAAAACTGAAATCATAAAATACATTGAAGAACACATAAACAACATGAACCTTGACATTCACCTTAAAAATGTCTTTCAGGATTCAACTCCAATGGCAAGGGAAACAAAAACAAGTGTAAAAAATAGGACCATATCAAATTAAATAGCTTCTGCACAATCAAAGAAACTATCATCAAAATGAAGAGGGGGCGGAGCAACATGGCGGCGAGGAGACGCTGCGAGTAAGATCTCCCATTAAAAAAAGTGAATAGGGAGGAAAAGCGGCAGGTCCCAGTGAGAACTGGGACACGGAAGATAAACAGGTGACGCCAGCGAACTGCCCGAAGAAGAAAGTGGCCATAAAAGAGGACTAGAAGGGAGGGAAGCGCAGAACCCTGCTCCCCTCCCCCGCCCACAGAGGCGGCACTCTCCCACCGGCAGAGAGGAGGAAACAACACACCAAAACGGCCTACAAGAACAAACGACGCAGCAAGCGGGACTGTGAGTGGAAAGGAACTATTGCAGCCACCACACCCCGTGAACGGGAGCTGAGGCGAACCCTGCAGGATCCACCGCGGCGGTGAGCGAACGGCTCCGGGCGCCATTAGAGAAGAACAAAGACCCCGGGAGACGCGCACACAGCCCGGGCTGCCGGTAAGCTGGCGCGGAAACGCGGCGCGCTCGGGGAGCTTGAAAAGCAAGTGCAGACCTGGATCGCGGCTGCCCAGGTCCCCGCGCCTGCGACCTAGGCTTGCGGGGAGACGACCTAGGCTTGCGGGGAGACGCACGGAGGTCCTCACTGAGGTGAAGGTCCCTCCCTGAGTGAGCAGGAACCAGGCGCCCAGGCACGGGAGCTGTGCAAAAGGCGCCATTCCCGCTCCACTGAACTGGGCTACAGCCCGCGTCCTGGAACTGAGGGCTTTGAACTGAGACCCGGGGCACGAAAATTCGGGGCGTGGGTTCTCCACGACGGTGGGGCACAAGGCAGACACAGCACCCCAAAGCTGTTGAGGTGTACCCTACCATTCCCGCTCTGTTCCCTGTCCCACGGGGTGGGGGGAGGCGAAAAACAGCCCCCCAAGGACAATAGGAGAGATCTCTGGCGCCACCTAGCGACCAGGAAAAAAAAAAGTCACTAACACCCTATAAAACAGGACATTTCTTAAGACTGCTTGAAAAGGGCATAAGGTTTCTGGAGGACCCAGTGGCCAGCCGGGAAGTTATTCCACGCCAGGCCCCTTCCGACCAGCAGTCTGAGCCCACAGAGGGAGCAGGCACCCACGTCCGGGGCAGACCGGGTGCGCAGAAGAGGGTGCCTGAAACCGGAGGCGCAGGGACTGCATCCCGCTTCGCCATTTGAGAACAGGGACATTTCTTCAGTAAAAACTGCCTAAAACCAGCAGAAAGCTCCCCCAGAAGACAGAGATGGCTCCTGGAAGAGCCAGAGGGGAGCGGAGAAGTTCACCCAAGATGTCAGTCAGTCCGAGCAACACAGTGTCCCAACGCATACGACAAATTAGAAAACAGACAGTAGGGAGTAGAAGAACCACACGCAACCTAAAAACTCCTCAGGAAAGAAGCACACCACAAAAAGAAAACCACTCCCCAGATTGCAACGACAGCAACTTGGAAGAACTTCTGAGCCTTCCAGAAAGAGAATTTAAAATTGCCATGATTAAAAAAGTGATAGATCAGAAGAAGGAAATTGAGTCCCTAAAGAGGGAAGTAAGAGAAATGCAGGAGATCAAAGAATTAATGGAGGAACTAAAGAACTCTGGGAAAAGCAATGAAAGCAGAATAGATGAAATGGAAGAACGAATAAGTAATCTTGAAGACACAGAAATAAAAAGAACCAAAACAGAAAAGGAAAGAGAAGTACGAAGGAAAAAGAATGAAGAAAGACTTCAGGAACTATCTGACTCCATGAGGAAAGGAAATATAAGAGTTATAGGAATTCCAGAAGGAGAGGAGAGAGATGTAGGAACAGAGAAAATATTCATGGATATAATTGAAGAGAACTTCCCAAATGAGAAGAAGGAGCTGAAAATTGATATACAAGAAGCAAGAAGAACACCAAACTTCCACGACGAAAGGAAAAACACAGCAAGACACATAATAGTAAAGCTCCCAAGAATCCAGGACAAGGAAAAAATAATGAAGCTGACAAGAGCGAAGAAACAGATAACATTCAAAGGAAAACCAATCAGGCTGACATCAGACTTCTCTGAAGAAACACTACGGGCAAGGAGAGAGTGGAGGGACATAGTCAACAGACTCCAAGAAAACAGATGCCAACCAAGAATACTCTATCCCGCAAAGCTCTCTTTCCTCCATGAAGAAAGAATATGGACCTTCCCAGACAAAGAGAAACTCCGGAATTTCATTGCGACTAAACCCCCACTCCAAAAAATACTACAAGGAATCCTAAAGCCAGAACCTCAGAGGGACGAATAACAACGAAAGAAGACCAAAAAAAAAAAAAAAAGTTATTAAAAGAATAAATAAATAAAATCAAAGGAAAGACAAACATAATGGCAAATACAGATGCTAACATATCAATATTAACTCTAAATGTAAATGGACTAAACTCTTCAATAAAAAGACACAGAGTTGCAGCCTGGATTAAGAAACAAAACCCAACCTTTTGCTGTCTCCAGGAAACACATTTAGCTACAAAAGATAAAAATAGGCTCAAAGTCAAAGGATGGAAAACAATCCTACAAGCAAATGGGCCAAAAAAGAAAGCAGGAACAGCTATACTTATATCAGATAAAACAGACTTCAAACTCAAAAAAATAAAAAGAGACCCCAATGGTCACTACATTATGATTAAGGGGACAATACTTCAAGAAGAAATAACACTCATTAACATATACTCACCAAACGAAAGAGCACCAAAATATATCAGACAACTGTTGTCCTCTCTGAAAACAGACATCAGAGAAAACACATATGTAGTGGGAGACTTCAACACACCACTATCAACAATGGATAGATCAACAAGACAAAAAATAAGTAAAGAAACTAAAGCTCTAAATAAGGACCTAGAGCATTTGGGCTTAACAGACATCTATAGAACACTAAACCCAAAAAAAACGGAGTACACATTTTTCTCAAGCGCACACGGATCATTCTCCAGGATCGATCACATACTGGGGCACAAGACAAACATCAACAGATACACCAAGATTGAAATCATACCAACCATCTTTTCTGACCACGAAGGCATCAAACTAGAAATAAATCATAAAAAGAAGGCAAGGAACTATCCTACCTCATGGAGATTAAAAGCCACACTACTGGAAGACCACTGGACTAACGAGGAGATCAAAGAAGAAATTAAAAAATTCTTTGAATTGAATGACAAGGAGGACACCAATATCCTAAATGTATGGGATGCAGCAAAAGCAGTAATAAGAGGAAAATATATAGCAATAGAAGCTCACATCAAAAAACAAGAAAGAACTCAAAGAAACAACCTAATCTCGAAGCTCAAAGATCTAGAAAAAGAACAACAAAAAACCCCAGAACCAGTAGAAGAAAAGAAATAATAAAAACCAAAGCAGAAATAAATGAAATTGAAACTAAAAAAACAATCCAAAAGATCAATGAAACCAAGAGCTGGTTCTTTGAAAATAAATAAAATAGACAAACTCCTAGCCAGGCTCACAAAGAAAAAAGGGAGAAAGCACAAATACACAGAATCATAAATGAAAGAGGAGAAATCACAACGGACACAGCAGAAATCAAAAGAATAATCAGTAACTACTATGAACAGTTATATGGAAACAAGTTCAACAATCTAGAGGAGATGGACAAATTCCTACAACTCTACAATCACCCAAAGCTAGATAAAGAAGAAATAGAACACCTAAACAGACCAATTACAAGCAGCGAAATTGAAATGGTAATTAAAAACCTCCCCAAAAACAAAAGCCCAGGACCTGATGGATTTACAAATGAATTCTACCAAACATTCAGAGACGATTAGTGCCTATCCTTCACAAACTCTTCCAAAAAATTGAGAAGGAAGGGACAATACCAAACACGTTCTATGAAGCCAATATTACACTAATACCAAAACCGAATAAGGACAACACAAAAAAGGAAAACTACAGGCCAATCTCCCTAATGAACACTGATGCAAAAATCCTCAATAAAATTTTAGCTATCAGAATCCAACAATGTATCCATAAGATAATTCACCACGACCAAGTTGGATTCATTCCAGGGGCACAAGGATGGTTTAACATCCGAAAATCAATCAACGTTATCCAACACATCAACAAAAAGAAATATAAAAACCATATGATAATATCAATAGATGCTGAGAAAGCTTTCGACAAAGTGCAACACCCATTCATGATAAAAGCCCTTGAAATTCTTGGGATACAAGGAACATACCTCAACATCATAAAGGCCATCTATGACAAGCCAACAGCCAGTATCATTCTCAATGGTGAAAAGCTGAAAGCAATTCCATTAAGATCTGGAACAAGACAAGGATGTCCACTCTCACCACTGCTTTTCAATATAATACTGGAAGTCCTAGCCAGAGCAATAAGACAAGAGAAAGACATCCAAGGAATCCAAATAGGAAAAGAAGAAGTCAAACTATCACTATTTGCAGATGATATGATAATATACATAGAGAACCCCAAAATCTCCACAGAAAAACTAATTCAACTCATCAATCAATTCAGTAAAGTGGCAGGATACAAAATCAACACGCAAAAGTCAGTAGCCTTCCTATACACAAACAATAAATCTGAAGAAGAAGAAATCAAAAAAACCACCCCTTTTATTATCGAAACAAAAAAAATCAAATATTTGGGAATAAATCTAACAAAAGAGGTAAAGGACCTATACAAAGAAAACTATAAAACACTGTTAAAAGAAATAGAAGAAGACACAAAGAAATGGAAAGACATCCCCTGCTCATGGATTGGAAGAATAAACATTATTAAAATGGCCATCCTACCAAAAGCAATATACAGATTCAATGCTATTCCAATCAAAATCTCAATGGCATTCTTCAAAGAAATAGAACAATTATTGATGAAATTCCTATGGAATCACCAAAAACCCCGAATAGCCAAAGCTCTACTGAAAAAAAAGAAGGAAATGGAGGCATCACACTCCCAGACTTCAAACTATACTACAAAGCCATAATCATCAAAACTGCATGGTATTGGAACAAGAACAGACATACAGACCAATGGAATCGAATAGAAAATCCAGAAATAAACCCACAGATTTATGGTCAACTAATCTTTGACAAAGGAGCAAAGACTATGCATTGGAGCAAAGAAAGTTTGTTCAATAAATGGTGCTGGGAAAACTGGGTCGCTACATGCAAAAGAATGAAGCTTGACCACTACCTCACACCATACACAAAAATCAACTCAAAATGGATTAAAGAACTAGACATAAGACCTGAAACCATAAAATACATAGAAGGAAATATAGGCGAAACACTACGGGATTTGCACATCAAAGACATCTTTACAGACACATCACCCAAAGCAGTGATAGTGAAGAGAAAGATAAACAGCTGGGACTACATCAAATTAAAGAGCTTCTGCACAGCAAAAGAGACAATAACAAAAACAAAGAGAAACCCCACCAACTGGGAGAACATTTTTGCACCCAACACTAATGATAAAGGACTGATCACAAAAATCTGCAAAGAGCTGATGAGACTCAGCAACAACAAAGAAAATAATCCAGTCAAAAAATGGGCAGAAGAGCTAAAAAGAAACTTCTCTGAAGAGGAAATGCAAATGGCCAACAGACATATGAAAAAATGTTCAACATCACTTGCAATCAGGGAAATGCAAATCAAAACTACCATGAGATACCATCTCACACCAGTGAGAATGGCACATATTAAAAAAACTAGCAACAACAAATGTTGGCGAGGATGTGGAGAAAAAGGAACTCTTGTGCACTGTTGGTGGGAGTGCAAACTGGTCCAACCACTATGGAGAGCCGTGTGGAGATTTCTGGACCTACTAAACATAGAGCTTCCATATGATCCAGCAATTCCACTCCTAGGTATTTACCCAAAGGACACAGAAACATCAATTCCAAAGAGCACCTGCACTCCTATGTTTATAGCAGCACTGTTTACAATAGCTAAGCTTTGGAAACAACCCAAATGCCCAAAAATAGATGACTGGATCAAGAAGATGTGGTACATATATACCATGGAATATTACTCAGCATTCAAAAAAGATAAACACATGCAATTTGCAGCAACATGGATGGCACTGGAAGGGATCATGCTCAGCGAAATAAGCCAAAAAGAAAAAGAAAAATACCGGATGGTCTCACTCATAGCAGGAATCTAGAAAACTTAAATAAGGGACCAGGAAAATGAATATAAGAAAGTGAAAATCAAAATCAACAAAAAACTATGAACCAGAGACCCTTTTTGGGGGGTGGGGTCGGGAGGGGAAGGATTGGGGTCAGAATGGGGCGTTTGCAATTGTATGGGGGAATATAAAAATAAAATTTAATATTTAAAAAAAAAATAAATTGCTTCAAGTTTAATATTAAAAAAAAAAAATGAAAAGGCATCCTAATGAATGTAAGACGATATCTACATATCATGTACATGACAAGGGGTTATTACCCAAAATACATAAAGAATTCATGTAACAAAACCCAAATCACCCTTGAAAAATGGGAAGAGGATCTGAATAGATATTTCTCCAACAAAGACATACAAATGACCAACAGGCACATGAAAAAATGTTTATCAACTTTTATTGTGAGGGAAATGCAAATCAAAACAATAGTCAGGTTTCCATATCTGTGAAAATGACTATTATTTTTAAAAGACAAGAAATAACAAGTGTTGGAAGGACATGGAAAGAAGAGAAACCCTCGTACACTGTTGAGAATGTAAATTGGTGGAACTATGGAAAACAGAATGGAGAGTCTTCAAAAAATTAAAAATAGAAAGTTCATATGATCCAGTTATCCCACTTCTGGGTATTTACCTGAAAAATATAAAAATACTAATTTGAAGAGATATGTGTAACCCCATGTTTATTGCAACATTATTTATAGTAGCCAAGAGTTGGAAATAGTAGCCAAGAGTTGGACAGATAGTTGAATATTATTCAGCTATAAAAATGAAAAAATAAACATAAAACATTGGTTACTCCAATTAAAAAAATTGAAAAAAAAAAAACAGATCAGGGAAGTTCTTTGAGGAATAAGGACAGAAGAAAACATGGCAATTTACTTGGAAGTAAGAACTTCCAAGTATAAAGTTGGAAAATGAATGATAATGCTTAATGCTTTCACACTCTCTCACCAGCATTCAAACACACACACTCTCTCTCTCTCATTCTCTCTCTCACTTTATCCCTACCCCCACTTCCTCCTTGCCCCTTTATCCACTTTTATCCCTGAGTGCGAAGTCATGCTCAGTGACCTGTGGTTCTCTGCACTCTAGATCAGGGTGATAGCATTCTGTGGGAGTAAATGTGGCTGTCCCAGGCAGAGGCTGGGAATGTGGTGCACAATGAAGACTCTCCTATATTTTGCAGTCTCCCCTTCCCCTGCTGTCTGTTAAAGAGAAACAAAAATAAATACAATTTGAATTTCATATGAAAATGATTAGAAGCATAAATATTGCCAATGAAATATGTCATTACTGCTCAAAAAATATCACCAAAAAGCTACAGAAGTAGGTTTTGTCATTATAGTAAAAACCACCATAATTTTATTTTGAAATAATTTTCCCTCCCATTTCCTTGTAATTTCCAAGTAAATAATTAAAGTTTGGTCAACCCTGCCCACCTAACCCCATCATTAAATCTTTTCACACTATTACTTTCATTCTTGTAGGTAAAATAATTCAAGAGTGAATCAGAGAACCCAAACTCTTGAACTTTACTTTCAAATCCTGTTCAAATTTGAGAATGAGTCACAGGGCATTTTTTTTTATTATTAATTCAATTCTTTACATCTTTGCTAATATTTTGACAATATAGGATTTCTTCCAGTAGGTGTGGTCATAGTAACTCTTCCACTATCAAAGCACCCAGTCTTCCACCGTGGCTGTTGTCCTCTTCCCCACCATCCTTCTCATGCCTTCCTTCTACTCTCTTGGATGACTCTGATCTATGGTCATTTTTTCAAGGATTGGTTTCATAGTTTGTTTGCATTTTTGTTTGGTTTCTCCATATTCTATATATAACTGATACCATCCGGTATTTGTCTTTCTCCTTCTGACTTATTTCACTTAGCTTAATCTTTAGGGGCAACCATGTTACTGATATTTTGGTCAGCTTTGATGATCATATTACCTAGAGAGGAACATTCTCTTTCAATTAGAAAGAGAATTAGAAAATTCTCCAATTAAAAAATTGGAGTTCTTTCTTCTAATCAGAAGTAAAAGGACTCTTGATGAGATTTAGTAAATCTTTAAAAACTGAAAAAAAATACCCCAAATATGTATATTTTATTTTCTTCAACCTTTCATAAAGGCTCTATGCTTTCTAATGGGTTGTTTTTAAACTCTTTGGGTATGTAGGATCTTTAAAGATTTTGTGTATTTAATAGAATTACCTCTTTGATACAGCACATAAGCAAGAGTTGTCTTCCAGAGACACATTCTCTATAACTGAGAGGAACTAAATATATTAATGATGGAAGAAGGAAGAAGAATAGATGGACCAGTGATTTTTTTCTTGCACACACAATTTATAGTCACTGGTGTCATCTTGATATTAAACTGCCTGATTTCTTTCCATTTTGTGTACTTTATTGCACAAGTAGATAAAAATAATTGCTGATTTGGCTAAAACCAGTGAAAAAATATTTTGTGAGTCCTAGTTTAGTGAATGACACATGCAAGCCAATTTGAACCAAGAAATTTTTGATGTATAAAAAGTTTTATACATACCATTTACTGAAATACACAATAGAAGGAAAGAAAAAGTATATTAAAAGTGTTTCTAATCTAGGCTAATTATGGTCAAGGCAAAGAATCTCTACCTGGTTGAGCAGGACAGTTAGAACTTTCTTCCTTTCCAGAAGATAGGTTTTTTGCCCCATATGCTAATCTTGGTGATTGAATTCCAAGAATACCCTACAGGAGACAATGTATGTAAGTGTGTTCAAAATTGTGAAGAGGGAATGCATCCCAAGTTCTTGCTTAACTGAGAACCCTTTGCTAAATATTTAAAAGTGAAAACAATCTTTCAATATAGGCATATGGGCCTGGAAAGCATAGAAATTTGTAAACACATCACACAGGTAAGCAGCAAAGGCAAAAGCTGGGACTTGGCTTTGTTGTTTCTCAGACCTCAGCTGTCTCCTCAAACACTTACATCTTATATTTGATGGCATTCTGCTTCTTAACATTGGTGAGACCCATCTCATTAACTTTACTTTGCTCATTTCTCAAGTCATGAGCTTCCTGGTGGCAAAATATTTCAAGGTCCAGTGTGGCCCGACCTGGACTTTCTTCCTTGTTTTGCCATTAGCAGCTATAGGACCTTGAACAAGAAACCTGCTTTTTACAAAATCTAGGTTCTATATCTGTAACTAGGATATATTAGTAACTATTTAAACATATAAAACATGTCTTCCATAGAGAAGATCTTAATAAATGTTAATTTTATTCTACAATTTTAAGATCAGTTGTCATATGGAAACAATAAGAAATGATGAATTTGGAGTGAAAAATGTAGATGTAAGCACTATATAATGCAAAATAAGGATAAGGCAAATCTGGAGGTGGATATTTTATTTATAAAATTAAAGCTAAATTTATATTATAAAAATGCTACATGCTCATATCTGGTTTAACTTCAAAATACATATTTGATTTTTTTTAAACAACATGCAAATTATTTTGGCATGCTAAGCATCTTTCTCTAGTTATCCCTGGAAGTTTTTTTTCACAACATAAATAAAGATGTAAATATTGTCCAGAAACTAAAAAAAAAAGCAAACAAACAAACAAAAAAACTACTGAATTGCTAACATTAGTATTTGAGAGTAAATATAAACTGCAAGATTTTTCTTTGGCATTCACATTTGATTCAGCAAGATAATTAAAAATTGTATTTGTTTTCTAAGATAAATGCTTTGAAGAAAATTTAATAAACTTGTTTAATAAACTTGTATATAAGGGTGTTGCAAAGGAGCCACTATAAAAAAAGCATTTAACTACAGCTGTTGAGTTGCTGCTGATAGAATTATCACTTCCAGCCTGTTTTATTACCTTTTCTTCTTGAGTCCAATACATGCTTTCCCCACTCCACCCCCAAGTGCTCAGTGAAAGAAATTTCTTTTCTCTTTTTCTCTCCAATATCATGCAAGGCAGGGCAGCATCACAAGTCACAATATCTGAGTTTACTTTGATTATATTTTGTTTCTTACAATTAAAATTATTTTGTAATTTAATACTTCCTGGGTTATCTAAAATCAACATTGTTGATTTCAAACTGTCATACAGTCAGGCATTTAAAGGAATTTGAAAGAATTCATGAAGCATCTAAAAGGAATAATTGCTCTAGCCGATTATTTTGTTTTTTACTTCAATTAAAATAATTTTAGGTATTAGCAACTTATTAGAAAATAAGACTTTAGGGGTCCTATATAATTTATTCACACCTTTCCATATATTGTAAACAAGGATAGGATACTTTTGATAGTAGCCTATGAGCAATTTTTTAAAAAATATGCACTTTACTATAGAATAGGTATCAATGGAGCCTTTTAAATATGATTCTGGTAGACCTTTTATAAGCCTACTTTCTAGAAAACTTTTATATGAAATTTGCCATTTTAAAAAATCTAAAGCTGTATGCTTAATTTAGGAGCATATTGTAGCGAGGTAATGACACTATATATCCCATGGTCTGATGTACAATGCAGCATGTACAAAAGAACCTAAAGAGACACCTCAAGTTTCAGGGAGGATATAATAGTGCATAGAGAAGAGAGAATTTTTCAGGTCAGATAGTGAAAAAAGATACAGTATTTACCTAAATCAGTAAGTTGCAAACAACATATACATATGCAATGCCAATTCACAGAATGCGAACAAGATCAATTAGATATTGTACTATGGTAGCCACATATTTTGGAGAAAAATTCCCAAGCCAGGCGAATGTGGATTGGGATAAAGACATAGGCAGTGTACACCACCATAGCAAAAACGGTTAGTAAAATGGTATTGAACATGGATCTCTCCCAGGGCTCCAAGACAGCACAGCAGCTAATGATTTGGTATTGATAGTAGAGCCAGGAGAAATAGTCCTTCACACGCCTGAAATCCATGGTTGGCTCTTTCAAGCTGCCAAGAGTTTGTCCTGGTAAAGAAGAAAACAGATTAAAAGACAAATAAAATAAGGAATCAGAGTATCTCCTTAGATTTTCATGATCATGGCAAGTTAAAACATTCAAAGAATGATAATTATCATTAAATTGATTATTATGAATATTATATAGAAATAATGTACAATATATTAATTATAGAATTTAATAATATATTCACCATTAATGACCATTACTAGTAGAAGTACAACAAAATTATTAATAATACTAATGTTTATCTTAAAATGATCATTGCTGGTAATAATTCAAATGATAATAATACCTAAAAACTGAGGCCAACCATTATTTCCTCTAGCCACACGTACAGAGGTAGTCACCAAGGGATTGCTGAGGGTCCCCAATGTAGAGCAAAGTCCTGCAAGTCCCTGTCTGGGGCATCAGTGTAATTCCTCTTTTCACAGAAAGAAACCACATTTACAGAAAGAGATAAATGTAAATTATCTATTTCTTAAAACATGCATTTCAGAAAAAGATTTAAAGAATGGGTACAGCAAGTCTGTTATGTTTGCTTGCAAATTTGAACTTTGCCTGCCTTATAGGAACTTGGCTTTTGGAATGTTATAATCTTATCTATGGATAAGGATGATTCACTATGTTAGCCTGTGCAAACATTGTCATGTATGGTGAACACCTGCTTTATTCTGGGAGACTGGAATCTCAATAATTGATAGGCAAAGGGTGTCCACATGAACAGTGCCAATAAAAATATTGGTCTTTTTTTCTAATTTTTTTTTAAGATTTATTTATTTATACAAGCACTGGGTACTGTCAGAAGCATGGGAGGGTGAGAAAATTCACCAGAGCCAGAGCAGGGAACTGAACAGGCAGAAGGACCGAAGTACACTGCTGAGGGGAGCAGCGAGCGCAAGGAGAGGTCTGCGAGCCATTTGGGACCCTTGCCTGGTGGCCGGGGATCGAACTGGCGCTGCAGAGGCTGTGGGCAGCTTCGCAGCGGAACGCTCAACCCCTGTGCCACCGGGGAGGCCCCCTATTGGTCTTTTTTTTTTTTTTTTTAATCTTAAATTTTATTTTTATATTCCCCCATACAATTGCAAACGCCCCATTCTGACCCCAATCCTTCCCCTCCCGCCCCCCACCCCCCAAAAAGGGTCTCTGGTTCATAGTTTTATGTTGATTTTGATTTTCACTTTCTTATATTCATTTTCCTGGTCCCTTATTTAAGTTTTCTAGATTCCTGCTATGAGTGAGACCATCCGGTATTTTTCTTTTTCTTTTTGGCTTATTTTGCTGAGCATGATCCCTTCCAGCGCCATCCATGTTGCTGCAAATTGCATGTGTTTATCTTTTTTGAATGCTGAGTAATATTCCATGGTATATATGTACCACATCTTCTTGATCCAGTCATCTACTTTTGGGCATTTGGGTTGTTTCCAAAGCTTAGCTATTGTAAACAGTGCTGCTATAAACATAGGGGTGCAGGTGCTCTTTGGAATTGATGTTTCTGTGTCCTTTGGGTAAATACCTAGGAGTGGAATTGCTGGATCATATGGAAGCTCTATGTTTAGTAGGTCCAGAAATCTCCACACAGCTCTCCATAGTGGTTGGACCAGTTTGCACTCCCACCAACAGTGCACAAGAGTTCCTTTTTCTCCACATCCTCGCCAACATTTGTTGTTGCTAGTTTTTTTAATATGTGCCATTCTCACTGGTGTGAGATGGTATCTCATGGTAGTTTTGATTTGCATTTCCCTGATTGCAAGTGATGTTGAACATTTTTTCATATGTCTGTTGGCCATTTGCATTTCCTCTTCAGAGAAGTTTCTTTTTAGCTCTTCTGCCCATTTTTTGACTGGATTATTTTCTTTGTTGTTGCTGAGTCTCATCAGCTCTTTGCAGATTTTTGTGATCAGTCCTTTATCACTAGTGTTGGGTGCAAAAATGTTCTCCCAGTTGGTGGGGTTTCTCTTTGTTTTTGTTATTGTCTCTTTTGCTGTGCAGAAGCTCTTTAATTTGATGTAGTCCCAGCTGTTTATCTTTGTCTTCACTATCACTGCTTTGGGTGATGTGTCTGTAAAGATGTCTTTGATGTGCAAATCCCGTAGTGTTTCACCTATATTTCCTTCTATGTATTTTATGGTTTCAGGTCTTATGTCTAGTTCTTTAATCCATTTTGAGTTGATTTTTGTGTATGGTGTGAGGTAGTGGTCAAGCTTCATTCTTTTGCATGTAGCGACCCAGTTTTCCCAGCACCATTTATTGAACAAACTTTCTTTGCTCCAATGCATAGTCTTTGCTCCTTATTGGTCTTTTTAATGGGCTTCCTGAGCAAAAACATTGCTTTAAATAAGAAACTAAAAGAACTGTAGGATGTTCAAATATCAATGGAGGAGCTAAAATTCTGGTGAAAATGCATGAAAGTGGAAAAAATGATATGGAAGAACAAATCAGTATTCTCAAAGATACAAATAAAGATATGAAAATAATCAAGAAAGAAAAGGAGCGAGAGAGGACCTCCCCTGTGGCGCAGCGGTTGAGCACTGGGTTGCGAAGCTGCCCGCAACCTCTGTGGCGCTGGTTCGATCCCCGGCTGCTCCCCGGACACCGGAGGAGGGTCCCACATGGCTCGCAGACCTCTCCTGCCACCAGCTTCTCCCCTCAGCAGTGTACTTCAGTCCTTCTGCCTGCTCTGCTCCCCACTGCTCTGGCTCTGGTGAATTCTCTCACCCTCCCTCGCTTCTGACTGTACCCAGTGCTTGTATAAACAAACAAACAAACAAATAAAATAAATAAATAAATAAAACATGCCTCTATTAAAAAAGAAAGAAAGAAAGAAAGAAAGAAAAGGAGCGAGAGGTACAAAGGAAAAAGAATGAAGAAACACTTTCAGAATTATCTGACACCCTGAGGAAAGGAAATATAAGAGTCATGGGAATCCCAGAAGGAGAAGAGACAGGGGAGCTGAAAAACTATTCAAGGAAATAATTAAAAAGAACTTCCCAAGCTTGAGAAGGAAATGAAAACAGACATACAGGAAGCTAGAAGGATGCCAAATTATCATAATTAAAGGAAAGCTACACCATAGTTCACCATCTCTCAGTTTCCCAGACCCTATTCTTCCTTTACTTAAGGCTTTTTCATGAAATCCCAAAGTTCAGGTTCTCCTCTAGCCAAATGAAAAGACTGAATGCCTTTTAGTGCAAATATTACTGAGAATTAGTTAAAGCTAAGGTTTTTTTTTTTTTTTTTAGTAATGTATGTAACATATATAAAAGACCCAAAGCAGAGTTTTGACAAGTTGAGGAGAGGAAGAGGAAGAAGGATTATTAGAATATGGGGAACCAGAAGGAGAGAGAAATTAATCCTACAAAAAACTCTGTGAATAAATATGGACACTGAGTCAGTGCAAAATAGAAAGGGCTTGAAAATTCCCTAACAAGTTATCTCAGATTTGATTGGAAAATGAGTGACTATTTTTAATTTCTGAGATTCACTTCCCTTTCACTAATGGGAAATTTATTTTCTATATTATATTTGTGTACTGTGGGGAAGAAGATAACGTTATATCTCCTCCCCTAAAATGAAAGAGAAAAACCTGGAACATAGCACACATATTATTCATGGGAAAGTATTTGCTCTGGTATGAATGGATAGTGACAAAAATAGAAGTTAGACTTGCTCAGAAAGTTATTTGTTATCATTTTATAGCCATAGGAACAGAGGTGGTAGAAAATTAAGTAACTGCAATGAAAGATGAGTAACACGTGACTTAGTAGGGTGGAATTTACCTTAGGAATATTTCAGGAAATTTGATCCTACACAATTCTTCTCTGCTTAAACAAAGTACTCCAAATTATTGCATTTTTTTCAGTAAGGAAATTCCCTTTCTCAACATCACCTACAAATGAATTTTCCCTCCTGGGCGAAGAGAACCGAACACATTTCAATTTAAACTTCTAAAATATTAGAATTTGGGGCTGAAGAAAAAAAGTCAGAAGGTCCTGAGCTCAATTTTGGGTTAATTGCTTCCCAACTTACTTTGGAATTCAATATCAATCACTCAGCATTTGTGTGTTTATGTGTGTGTGTGTGTGTGTGTGTGCACGCACACGCACTCAAGCATGCTTCATATCTGTAACCTGAAAATATGTAGTGGAAAAAGTGTCTTGCTTGCTGCAGAGAAATTCTGTATCTAAGAAGAGACTACATCAGTGCTCAGAGTAGCTTTCTTTGGAAAGAACTCAATAAAGACTTAACTCAAGTTCAAGCCTTCCTTTAATTAAGTAATTCATTTTAAAATGAATAGGTGACTTCCTTTCAAAAATTAAGGTATGGAGAAAATATATATGTGGTTAGACATTTCAACACCCAGCTCTCACCAATGGACAATCAATGAGGCAGAAGAACATATATTTTCCTCAAGTGCACACATGGGTCATTCTGTAAGACTGAGCATATACTGGGTCAAAAGACAAGTATCAGCAAATTCCTAAGATTCAACTCATACCAAGTATCTTCTGACCATAATGGTACTGAATTACAAATCAGTTACAAGAAGAGAACAAGAAATACTCTAATACTGGAGACTGAATAACACACTGCTGAATGACTGGGTTAATGAAGAAATCAAAGAAGAAATTAAAAAAAAAAACCTTGAGAAAAATGATGAGGACACAAACTTTCAGAATGTCATAACACAATCAGCATTAAGAATAAGTATATAGCAATAAGGTCCACATTAAAAGAGCCCAAATAAACAACATTGTCTCTCATCTGCAGGACTAGAAAATTTATATAATGTAAAATATATAAACAATGTAATGTAGTATATAATGTAAAATATATAATATATAATAAATACTATACTATATACTATATATACTATATATACTATATATATACTATATATAATAAATATATATAGTATTAGTTAAAGCTAAGATATATATATATATATATATATATATGTGTATCTACAAACCCAGTAGAAGGAAGGAAATAACAAAAACTAAAGCACAAATGAATGAAATACAAATGAAAAAATCCAAAAGAACAACAAAATCAAAAGCTAGTGCTCTGAAAAAAATAAACTAAGTTGACAAACCTCTAGTTAGGCTTACTAAGAAAAAAAGGGAGAAAACTCAAATAAACAGGATTAAAAATAAAAGAGAAGTCACAACAGACTGCAGAAATTCAGAGAATAAGAAGAGATTACTATGAATATTTATATGCAAACAAATTAAAAAGCCTAGATGAGATGGACGGATACTACACAATCATTCAAGACTGAATAGGGAAGAAACAGAAAACCTGAACAAACCAATTACAAGCAAGGAAATTGAAATAGTAATTAAAACTCTCTCCAAAAACTAAAGTCCAGGAACAGATAGTTTCACAAGTGATTTCTACCAAAAAGTAAAGCATGGAAAAATGGATTAAAAAGGAGTAAATGTATAGTGGAGAAAACTGATAAGCACTCAAGTGCAACATCAACAATGATAAAGCACATTGATAGTATGTATCCATAATATCACGGCATGAAAGTGACATTTTATTTCTGTGGTCTTCCTCCTAGTAACCCACAGCCTCAGTCTAATCATGAAAAAACAAACCGAAAGAGAAAAAAAAAAAAGACAAATACTAACAGAGGAGCACCTTACAAAATATCAGACCAATACTCCTTAATACTCTCAAGGTCATTTTGTGACATTTTGTCAATTGTGAAAAGATGTCACATCACAAAAGAGCCTAAGGAAACATGACAATGTAATTATTTATCCTGGAGGAATACTGGAAAAGAAAAATAAAGATATTAGGTAGAAACTAAGGAAATGTATGTAAAGTATTGGCTTTAGTTCATAATAGGTTTTTTTGGTTCAAGATGGTGGCATAGGAAAAGCATGAACTCACCTCCTCCCAAGGACAAAAAAAATCTACAACAGCATATGGAATAATTTACAAGGAGGATAACCTGAAAGCCAGTCAATTAGACATCACATAACAATGGATAACAACACCAAGAGGGGTAGGAGAAACGGAGGCAAGCATTTGCTAAGGAAGATAGCAAAATCCCCTTGGGTGTGGGGATTTGAGTTTGGGATTACAAAGGATGTAGAACTTTTTCCTGGAGAATGGTGGAAGGTAGTGCCCTGCATTGAGCCCTCCAACCTTTCAATTCTGCACAGCAGAAATGACCTCTAGAGTTCTAGCATTGAGGGTTACTAGGAAAATCACTCAGGGGACTTCAAAAACAACAGGGAATGGAGAACCTGCCCTTAAAATACCCACACACATATTTACAAGTCCAGCGACCCAGTGCAGTAAAAACAGTCTGAAAAGAGTCCAAATCATAAGTGAAGGAAACCCATATACCACTCTTTAAAGCATCTGCCGGAGAGGCAGGAATCTTTGGAAGATACCAAGACAGCGTGATGTCTACAGTCAACAACACTGTATTTGAAAGGTGCTAAAAGAGTAAATCTGAAAAGATTTCATTATAAAAAGGAATGGTAGCTATGTAAGGTGATGAATGTTAACTAATCTCATTGTGGCAATTATTTGCAGTATATAGATATATCAAATCATCATGTCGTATACCTTAAACACAATGTATCAATTATAATTCATAAATCTTTGGGAGAAAGAATTGTCAAATGTAGTACAATACATACAACTGTATTTTAAAATAGAAAACAATACTCACACTAAATAAAAATAAATGAAATTTAAAAAGCAATAGTATATCAATATTGGCTGATTAACTGCAACATGTGTCATACTCATATGCTAATAGGGAAACTGGGTACAGGCCATGTGGGAATTATCTGTACTATCTTCTCAATTTTTCTATAAGTCTAAAACTGTTCTAAACAATAAAGTCTATTAAAATTTACTGAAGGTAAAATATAATTAGGGAATCTTTAAATCGATCCCTATTCCAAATTCCAACAAATTTTTGTTAGGCTGTTCTGCCCGTCTGGAAAACTCTTCCTAAAATTCTGAACATAGTTAAATAATACCTTTCCAGAAAGGACTGGTTTTCAAACATTTTAAAATACAATATAGTGAAAAAGAACATTTTAATAGTGCTCTGGTGTACACCATATGCGCGCGCGCGCGCGCACACACACACACACACACACACACACACACACAGAGTCATATAACTGAAACAAAGATCTCTCAAAATAATACTTGGCATTCTATGCTGATATTTTCTGTACTATTTAATTTGATTAGTTTCTACTGTATTCTATGTTATTCTCTTTGTTCATTAAAAATATCTCAGATGTTAGAAACCATACCGATGTTTTTTAAGCCACCAAGTGAGAATTTCACTTAGAAAAACTCTAAGGCTTACCTCAAGTGCCAGCTTCTCTGCTGTCTCTAATATGGTAGTCACTAATCACATGTGACAACTTAAATTTTTAGTATTCATAGGCTTGTCACTACCATAAGCATGGACATAGGATATTTCCATCATTGCAGGAAATTTTATTGGGCTGTGCTGTGGACTCTGTTGCTTGGACCAATGAAACAATCTCCTTTCACCTTACAGTCTTCCATTCTGCTGGGTGCAATTAACTTGCTCAATTTACAGTTTATTGTCTTTGCCCTTTAATGGTTCTCCATTTCCCGAGAAATTAAACATTCACTTAAGGCCCCTTCATTGTTTGACTTATTTACCTCTCCAGCATCATCTCTGAAGTCTCTTGTTACATGCTTAAGAGTAAATTTCTTGAGTAAAGGACTCTTAAGTTTCCATGTTTATTTATTTATTTATTTTTAAAGATTTATTTATTTATTTATACAAGCACTGGGTACAGTCAGAAGCGCAGGAGGGTGAGAGGATTCACCAGAGCCAGAGCAGGGAACAGAACTGGCAGACGGACGAAATACACTGCTGAGGGGGGAGCAGCGGGCGACAGGAGAGGTCTGCACGCCATGTTGGCCCCTCGCTGGTGGCCGGGGTTCGAACCGGTGTTGCAGAGGCTGCGGGCAGCTTCGCAGCCCAGCGCTCAACCGCTGTGCCACCAGGGGAGGTTCTTCCATGTTGTAAGTTGATTCTCTTTTCTAGAAAATTTCCTGTGCCCCTTCTTGTCTAGATAAAATCCTATTTACATTCAAGAATAGAAGAATAGCTCTTATATTCTCTTTTCTATGAAATAGTCTCAGGAAACTAATCTTCCTCTTCTATGCCTTACCACTGTAACAATGTTTCAGCACTTTTAGCCAAGTGCAATTGCCACTTACAGTCTGTTTTCCCACTAAACTCCGAGGTCTTTGAACATCGAGAATATGCTACAGCTTTCTCTTTATCTCTAGTGCCTAGAATCTGGGATACTTAATTGCTGGCCGATGAGCTAGTTGTCTAGTTGATTAACTGACTGTATTGTAAGGTTGTTGAGGGCAGGAATCACATTTGTACTTACTCAATATTTCCTTGCACAATGTAGGATACATGAAAAGTACTTAAGAATCCTCATTATCTGCATCCAGGCGATGAGTTTTTGACATATTATTTTCTGCAAATTCAGTATAATTTGTCTTTGTGTAAGATAGAAGGGACTTGATATTATTTTTTTTAAAAATTTATTTATTTATACAAGCACTGGGTACAGTCAGAAGCGCGGGAGGGTGAGAGAATTCACCAGAGCCAGAGCGGGGAGCAGAACACGCAGAAGGACCGAAGTACACTGCTGAGGGGAGCAGCTGGCGGCAGGAGAGGTCTGCGAGCCATGTGGGACCCTCCTTTGGTGGCTGGGGAGCAGCTGGGGATCGAACGGGCACTGCAGAGGTTGCCGGCAGCTTCGCAACCCATCGCTCAACCACTGCGCCACCGGGGAGGCCCGGACTTGATATTATTTTTAAAAATATAACAAGTGCTTTTTTATTTTCTCAAGTTCTTAAACCTTCAAGGATCCCTTGAGGAATAAAAAAATAAAACACTTGTTAAGTAGTTTTAAATTCCACTAAAATGACTCTTCACAGGTGTTTATTCTAAGCAAATAACAACTTAAGATTGATAGGTAGAAAACTGTTTCTAATTGGAAAATTCAAGGATAGGGACAGCTGAAGTCCACAATTCTATTGCGGCTCTTTTTTCTTCCCTTTTCTCTTTCCTTCCAAAACCTTTTCATGTCACAGATTCTCTGTGTAAAATTATGATAAATAATAATTGCTTTAAATCTGTCCCAGTGAATGGTAGGTAGTGTAGGCATACTCTGTGAGCTCTGTAGAAGAAACAGCAATGGCCATAGTAATAGTAGTAATTATTGCTGTTGATTGGTACAAGTTACAACTATTAGCAAGATTTTACTAAATTCCACAAAGAGTCTTTGTGGAATATTCTATAATGGTCACCTCCCAGTCATTATTTATGTTTGTTAATAGAATTGTTTAGTGCATTAAAAATAAACAGGGTGTTTATATAACCATTACCATAAACCACTACTTGAAAGTCACTGCAATCTCTAAACACATTTTTAAATGTATTTTGGCCAGGGCCACCCCATATCATTGTGTGGGCTGTACACTGTACAATTTTATGTGACAGTTCTTGTCTTGGGACCTAATCACAAGCTACTTTTTATGTGAAAACAATGTGAGTCACAAAGATAAAAAATGTGTATGATTAAATGGCAAAATTTAATTTTGTGTCTATGTAAGAATCAGGCACAAGAGTAGCTTATTGGCATCCCAGGGTCATATATCTTTCTCTAAGTTTTCTATGGATAACTCCACTGTTTTCTATGTCCCACAGAAAGTTCCATCCTGCTTAACATACCCTTTTATATCTTACAATATTCTCCAGCAATTATTGGACCAGGGATTCCTCATGCTAATGTCAGAATGAATCTGAGCGTCTGAGCAGAAACGATGGAAACTCTTTAGATATCAAGTATTTACTAGTACACAGTGTACTGACAAGTAAATGTGACCAGGATATTTTCATTAATAGAAAGTAAACTTTTTTGTATAGTATGTTATGATTTATGTTCAAAACAGAAAAGACAAACTTGCATATATATATATATATATATATATATATATACATGCAAATATCTGGAAGGCTACACAAGCAACATTGGGTATTGTTAGAGAAAGGCAGTCAAGTAAATGGGCAAGGTTTGGGGGAAATTTTATTTTTCATTTTATGCCTATTTTATGGTTGTATTTCACTTAAAACTAGAAACACGCAGTTTTGTAATAAAAAAAACTTAGAAAAAATTTTGTAGTGACTCAAAGCCAGAGAAGAAAGTAAAACAACTATAGAACAAATAAGGAACCTTCTTTACACACTTATGAATTAGCTGCACAATTCTATAGACATCTCAGAGAGAAAAACCAACAGTAAGTCAAACATGCTATTGCTTATAGACAACTAAGTTTACTCTAATTAAGTTTTACAGTCTCATAGTTAGGAGTGAGTTACTGAAATAATATACCAAAAATGAAAAAAGGCTTAACAACAATTTAGCCAAATTGTTGTTAGCACAGTGTCAATTTGAATTATACTCAAGAGCAGAGTGTTTCTGTGGCTATCTGAACTAACTTTATTGTCTCCTGTTTTCAGCAGCACTAGCAAAGGCAGAACAATAGAAAACATGTATTTCCAGTCCAACTGTTAAATAAATTCATTGGGCAACATGTGTTGAGTAATTAATTTCACAGCAGTCTTTGTTGTCTGGTATTTCCTTATAGATTCCAGAGGAATTTATGAATGAAGGACTTCTGGCAGGAAAAGAAAACTTGGACTTTGTCTTTAACAGAACATTTCATAATCATTTAGGAAATACTAAATTCAGAAGAGATAAATTTCAGTTTGTGGGGTTACTAACAAACTAAAAAAGAACAGCCAAGAGCATTGATATTGAATAGCTGTTAGGAAAAGGAAGAGAATTTTACAGCAGAGGTAATTATTATGATAGAGCTTATCTTGTTTCTGGTGTGCTTTCATTTACTCATATAGAAATAGGGCAGTAACATTTGTGACAACATGACCGGAACTGGAGGGGATTATGCTAAGTGAAGTAATTCAGATAGAAAAAGACAAATACCATGATTTCATTCATGTGGAATACATAAAAAAAGCAAAGGAATAGACATAAACAAACTCTTGAAGCATGACTGCAGAACTGAGACTACCAGATGAAGTGGCTGGAGGAGGAAAGAAGTAGAAGTAAAGTTGGGGGCAATGAACTATGGTGGATGATTATGGGTGCTTTGGTGGTGGGTATGGTATGATAAAATAGAGGTGTAAACTGATAACCTAAAACACATACAGTGTTGTAGAGGTGTAAACTGATAACCTAAAACATATACAGTGTTGTAACTCAATATTACCTTGATGAAGACAATTAAAAAAAAGAAACAGGGCAGTAATACTGTTTATTTCTGCCAATATTGGAGTGGAGAATAGGGTTTCTAGACCAAGTTTTTAACTATAATGTCATTTCTTAGTATACCTCTTTATTACTATTTTTTAAGAACCCTGTTTTCTTATCATTTATATGAAAATATAAAGAAGGAAAGAGCGAAGAGTATAGCTTCCTCTGTGTGGCATTTTCCTTCTGAAGATATTGTTCCCAAGGACTGACGGGTTTTGTTTTGTTTTTTTTTTTTTTTTGCCTTTTTTTTTAAGAAGCAAAACAAGCCAGAAAGAAAAAGAAAAATACCGGATGGTCTCATTCATAGCAGGAATTTAGAAAACCTAAATAAGGAACCAGGAAAAAGACATTATAATAAAGTAAAAATCAAAATCAACAAGCAACTATAAACCAGTGACACACTATGGGTGGTGGGGGCGGGGAGAAGGGAGTAGGATCAAAACAAGGGTGATGGGAATTATATGGAGACGATAACCAAGATGAAAATGCATACATTGTGCAAAAATGAAAAATGACATAAAAATATATAAAATTAAAAAATTAAAAAAAGAAGTAAAACAAAATTACATAGTACTAACATAGTTTCTAAAACATTAAAAATCATTTTTAAAAGCCATTAAAGAACACACATACTAAAGCAGTATTATTTACAAGATGAGAAAGATGGAAGCAACCCAAATCTTTAACAGCAGATTAGTGGATAAACAAAATATAGTACATACACACCATGGAATATTTTTTGTTCTTAAAAAGTAAGGAAATTATGACATATGTTACAAAATAGAACAACCTTGAAGGACATTATGCTAAGTAAAACAAGTGAGTCACAAAAAGACAAATGCTGTATGATTTTACTTTATGAGATATCTAGAGTAGTCAAACTCATAAAGCAGAATGGCATTTGCCAGGGGTTGGAGGAAGAGAGAAATTGGGAGTTGTTCAATAGGTTTCGATTTTGCAAGACGAAAACATTCTGGAGACTGATTGCAAAACAATGTGAATATATTTAACACTACTGAAGTATACTTTTAAAATGGTTAGAATGATAAATTTTATATGTATTTTACCACAATTAAAACAGTTTAAATGTCAATGAAAAAATATAAAAAATATTAAGGATTGAAATTAAAAACACACTTTCATGATATAAAAAGAAAATAGGGAACTGCCAACTACAAAGATCCTTCTGAGAGGAGGAGTGATGTATTTAGGTTTATTCTTGGAATCAGTGAAATTACATTAGTTTGATTTCTCACAGTATTTGTGGGAATTGTAAGCTACGATATACTTGCTTGTTTTTCACAAGGATATGAAATAAGGGTTTCATAAGATCCTAATACCCAGAGCACTTAAAAGGGAGTAAGAGTGGAAAAGTGGCTAAATTGTTTGAAAGTACTTTGTAATTGTCATTATAAATCCCTTTCCTAGCACATAATAACAGGTCTGCCTTTCTCTTTTTCTTCCCGAGATCTGGGTCACCTAACTTACAACTTGGTAAAGGAACTACTAGCTTAATGTTTGTTTTCAAGGACTTACTTTCTTAGATAATAAAGCCTTACCACGAGAAATTATCTCACCCATGTGTCTTTAGAAACTGAAGACCTTTCTCCAAGGAACAATTCAAAGGCAAGAAAAGTTAGTTACTGCCAACTGATTTGTCAAAAACATCCTTGATGAACACTTGTTCCCAGAATTCTGCCAAAGGAAATTTGGTTGTAGAGGCAATTGGTCAACCAAGGATCTTCCAACAGTATTTTTTGAGACTAATTTTCCATTGTCTTTGCATTTTGGGGGAAATATTGAATAGATTTCCTCTCAAAACTTTTGGATTGCTTATTTTTCTGTCTTCCTCCTTTTTCTCATTCTTCCAGCTTATTCTTCATTTCTTATTACACGGTCTGGAAAATTTCCGGTAAAGAGTTTCAGTGTTTTTTCGTGACCAGCAACTTTCATAAGTGTGTGGTTTTGTGACAACACTATCCTCAACTAATTTACTTCTGTATAACAGTTATTACTCATTTAGGAAAATGAGTGGAGAGCTAGGCTGACTCCAAGGTTGATGGAAACAGACATGGCATTGTTGAGGTGTGATGAATATAAACCTCCTAATTAAAGGGACATTTCCCTAAGCAAGGTGGTTAGCATTCCAGATCAGCTAGTTTGTGGGGCGGAGAATGGAAAGAAAGACAGGGGAGGAGGTAAAAAGAAAAGGCAAGAGTTTACAGAGTTATGTCAAAACATGTTGTTGTTTTTAGGTAATTAAACTATGCTAATTAAATTTTGTAATCTTGCACTTAGAAGAATAAATGATATACTAAAAGAAAAATGTCTCACTGACAATTTAGCCAGGTGGATTTCTCATCCTCTTTGACCTGCTCCAAGTGAATGATTTCTAGTCAAAAGTGGTTAAAAACTAAGCTCCAAGTGTTTCTTTTAAATGGGTAGCAATTGTTTGCTTCTCAAGAACTTTGTTGACTCTCCAAGTAAATGCAAAGAAGGCTAATATAACTGCTCATAGTAAGAAGAATATTTTCTATCAATATTTTTTATAGCCAACTCAACCATATAGTTATATGGTTAAATTGGGTGAGATGAAATATTCTTTTCTCCTTTTAAATATTTGTGAATTTTTTTAAAGATTTATTTATTTATGCAAGAGCTGAGGTATATGCCAGAGGTGTGAGGGGTGAGAGGATTCACCGAAAACAGAGTGGGGAACAGAACACCAGATTGACTGCAGCACACTGCTGAGGGTGCAGCAGGTGAGTCAGGAGATGTCTGCTGTGCCATGTGGGTTACTCCCTGACCGGGGACCGAACTTATGGCTGCAGAGGCTGTGGACTGCTTAATAGGTTGCCTCTTAACCCCTTGAGTCACCAGGGAGGCCCTATTTGTGAAATTTTTTGCCAAAATTATCAGAAGAACTCTCCCAAGATGCAAAAATATTTTTACATAGTAGGTTAAAAGGTGGTTCCCCACAAAGAGACACATCTTGGAGCCTGTGAATATGATCTAATATTGGATAGGGTGTTTAGAGGTGTAACTGAGTTACTAATATTTATAAGAGATCCTCCTGATTACCAAGGTTAGTATTAAATAAAATGACAGGTGTCCTCAGAAGGGAGACACAGAGAAGACCATGTGAATGAAGATAGAAGCAGAGATAGCCAAAAGCCAAGGAAAACTTGAGAAGTTACCAGAAACTGGATGACGTAAGGAGAATTTTCCTTTAGAGGCTTTGGATGAAGAACAGCCCTACTGCTACCCTGATTTCAGACGTCTAGCCTGTAGAACCATCAGAGAGTAAATTCCTTTAGTTTTAAGCCACTACCATTGAGGGACTTTAGAATAACATGTAAGAAGGGTTAAATGAGTGTTGTTATTATTACTACATGCTAAATTAATATTCCACTAATACCACTGATGAAAATATGAATATCAGGCAAAGAATAAAAGAGACTTGAGATAAATCTTGTTCTTTTTTTTTTTTTGATTTCTCAGCATCCTTTTTATTTATTTATTTATTTTTTTTAATCTTAAATTTTATTTTTATATTCCCCCATACAATTGCAAACGCCCCATTCTGACCCCAATCCTTCCCCTCCCGCCCCCCACCCCCCACCCCCCAAAAAGGGTCTCTGGTTCATAGTTTTTTGTTGATTTTGATTTTTACTTTCTTATATTCATTTTCCTGGTCCCTTCTTTAAGTTTTCTAGATTCCTGCTATGAGTGAGACCATCCGGTATTTTTCTTTTTCTTTTTGGCTTATTTTGCTGAGCATGATCCCTTCCAGCGCCATCCATGTTGCTGCAAATTGCATGTGTTTATCTTTTTTGAATGCTGAGTAATATTCCATGGTATATAAAGCAGTGATAGTGAAGACAAAGATAAACAGCTGGGACTACATCAAATTAAAGAGCTTCTGCACAGCAAAAGAGACAATAACAAAAACAAAGAGAAACCCCACCAACTGGGAGAACATTTTTGCACCCAACACTAGTGATAAAGGACTGATCACAAAAATCTGCAAAGAGCTGATGAGACTCAGCAACAACAAAGAAAATAATCCAGTCAAAAAATGGGCAGAAGAGCTAAAAAGAAACTTCTCTGAAGAGGAAATGCAAATGGCCAACAGACATATGAAAAAATGTTCAACATCACTTGTAATCAGGGAAATGCAAATCAAAACTACCATGAGATACCATCTCACACCAGTGAGAATGGCACATATTAAAAAAACTGCAACAACAAATGTTGGCGAGGGTGTGGAGAAAAAGGAACTCTTCTGCACTGTTGGTGGGAGTGCAAACTGGTCCAACCACTATGGAGAGCTGTGTGGAGATTTCTGGACCTACTAAACATAGAGCTTCCATATGATCCAGCAATTCCACTCCTAGGTATTTACCCAAAGGACACAGAAACATCAATTCCAAAGAGCACCTGCACCCCCTATGTTTATAGCAGCACTGTTTACAATAGCTAAGCTTTGGAAACAACCCAAAGGCCCAAAAGTGGTACATATATACCAGAGATAAATCTTGTTCTTAAAGCAGAACATGTGAACCTCATTAAATTAGAAGCCTATTTTACAGAGATTATTATTCAGAATGTTTATTTAGTTCTAGTGTGGCTGTCATAAAGGAGATCAAAAAAATATAACCTCATTTCAAAGATGAAGCAACTGAGGCTCATTAAGTTTGTTTACCTCATTTATTGTCAGAATCCAACAAGAAAACAACATGAGAATTCAACCTTAACACTCTCTACTCCAAAGTCTTCTGTCACACCATACTGCCCCAATTAATAGTGCTCTATAACAAGTATACTTCGAATTAGTAAAATCAACACTTATACTAATGACTTTAAAGTAATATTGGATTTCCTAAACTATTTTAAAATTATTAAATGGTTGCCAACTGCCTCAGAATCATAAATCTCTTAAAATACTGTAGTAAAAGGGCAGGATTAAGAAATAATCATTCAGGGGCCCTCCCTGGTGGTGCAAGTGGTTTAGAAAAGCGCTGTGAAGCTGTCTGCAGCCTCTACAGCACAAGTTTGATCCCCGGCCAGGGAGCTACCCACATGGCCCAGCAGACCTCTCCTGTCTTGCCTGCTGCTCCCCTCAGCAGTGTAGTTCAGTCTATCTGCCTGTTTTGTTCCCTACTCTGTCTGTGATGAATCCTCTCACCTCCCGCACCTCTGGCCTGTACTCCAGTTCTTGTATGCATAAATAAATAAATCTTAAAAAAAGAAACAATCATTCAGAAGAAATATCTATTTCTTTTCTCTATATTCCCTTTCCTTTTTCCACTTACTACAGATTTAATAAAAGTGGACAGGCAGCTACTAGTAGCATTCTAATTTTCTTTCTTAAAAATTAAAAAAAAACAGAAAAAATGTTATTTTATGAACACTGATCATTCTCACTTTCATTGTTGGCATTTTTGAAGGAAATTTTTTTATTATTTTATTATATTTGTCTCTTAATTTATACCATCTGGTTCATTAAATACTTATTAAAACATTCATTCGTCTCCTGTATCAAAGGTCTTCCAGGATAAGATACTGCTCTGTTTAAAAAAAAAGATGAAGGATGCCTTAACAGAAGCAGCTTTTAACCAGCAGACCCATAAATAAGATAGTAACTGGTACTATGCAGGCCTGGTATTGACACTGAGATTAGCTAGACATTCTTAACTTGGAGGCCAACAACTTGGTATGTGAAGGGTCTCTGAACCCCTTGAAATGTTTGTAAATGTACATAAATATTTTCCTGCATACACTTTAAAAGAGCCTGTAATGTCTACTACCTAAGAACCACTGTTTCTCATTACTAAAGCTAATTGCAACATTTTACTCTTTTTTATTTGTCTTAAATATCATTGAAATATCAAGTAACTAATAAATGTCTGTTAGTTGCTCAAGAAAGAACTAGAAGCTTCATTATGTTACAGATGTCATAATCAAAAGTGTCAGATTTCTAAAAGCAAGATAGCATGATGTATTCAGAAAAATTACCTACCTGGGTTCTTGTCTCTGTTCCTGTGTGGGCTACTTGTCCTCTCCAGGTTGCTTTTACTTCATCTGTGAAATGAAGATTTCAATTACATAAAAAAGATGGCTTCAAAGTATAGAGCAATTCTGTTCTATATAAAAGATTATTAAACCTCTCAAATGGACAATCTCCCACAAAATTCTAGAGGACATTGTAGAAACAAGGCATGAAATATTAGCTTGACTTAAAAATTATTGTTAGGGGAGGTTACAGTTGAAGGACATGCCACTGACAATTGTATTTCCAAAGAATACTGAGGACTATAGTGTATCACATTACTATCTGCCACAGGGTTGAGGAGTGGCCTGAGTGGGACAAAGAGACAGAGGTTAACTATCTTCCACTTCTATCAGACTGGCCTGCCCTTATATCTGCTTTATATATTGTGTTTCTAGATAACATTTGTTTGTAGAGAATGTTTCTTGATTTTAAATAATCTCTTAACATTTATGGTAGGGGGAAGAAAAATATGTTAATCTCTCTTTGAAAAAGCACTGGACACAGAGGCAAAAGCCCAAAGGTTATTTCCTATTTTGTGATTTATTAGCTGTGTCACATCAGGCAAAACAGAGAATCTTTCAGAATATTCATCATTATATATAGAATAATGATGACATTAACTTATTCACAGCATAGCTGTAAGAATAAAATGAAACAAGGTTTGTGAAAGTGTTTGCAATTGATGAAGCATCATAAAGATGAAGAATAGGTATTTATTTATTTATTTTAAGATTTTTTTATTTATGTATACAAAAGCTGGGGTGCAGGCCAGAGATATCGTGAGTAAGAGGATTCTCCAGAACAGTAGGGAGCAGAACAGGCAGATGTACTGAAATACACTGCTGAGGGGAGCAGCGGGCAAGGCAGGAGAGATCTGCTGCACCATGTGTGTCACCTCCCTGGCCGGGATAGAACTCGTGCCGTAGTAGCTGCGGATAGCTTCATAGTGCTGCATCTTAACCCCTTGCACCACCAGGGAGACCCCAAGAGTAGGTATTTACTGGTGAACTCCAGGTTTCTGCATGTTGTCCTGATCATTATAGCATAGATATCCATCTGAATTAACTCATAGAAAGTGTGGAGGATCAAAACTGCAGATGAACCCAAGTTATCGGGTGGAGTTATAAAAGACAGTAGATTACAGAGTCTGAGAATGACTGAGGGTAAAACTTTAGGGGAAATAAAAATAATGTTCTTCAATTCAAATGTTAATTGCCCAAGAGTAAGGGTAACATGTGGCTTCTGCAGTTTAAAAAAAAAAAAAGAATAAGGGATTTTATTTGACTTCAAATTTACTATGAGTCAACAGTGTAGTGATATAAGTGGCAAACAAAAAATTAAGTGATCCAATTGTCTTAGTCCAGCTGGACTGTTATAATAAAATACCACAAAAACTGGGTAGTTTATAAAAAACAGAAACTTATTTCTCACAGTTTTGGAGAATGGGAAGTTCAAGAGTAAGATGCTAGGCATGGTTGCATTCTGGTGAAGTTCCTCTTTCTGGTTCATAGGCAGCACCTCTCACTGTGTCTTAACATGGTGGTTGGATTCTCTTTTTCCCCATTAAAATACTTTAAGTTTATTAATCTTATTGATATATCTTCCTGAAATATATAGGAAAATATATAAGTAAGCTAACAATGGAGCCACTTTTATAATCTCATTCATGAAGCATCCATCTTCATACCCTAAGAAACTTCCAAAGACCCTCGTAATATCATCACCTTAGGGTTAGGATTTGACATATGGATTCTGAGATGACATATCAGATCATAGCACTGATATTCTTACACATTTACAGAAAAACTGTGCCACAGGTGAGAAAGGAGGCTATAGCTCTTGACTTTGATTACCATCCCTCTTCTATTTGTTAAAAACAATCATCATCTATTTATAAAATAACAGATGCAGCAAGTTGAGCCTATCTGTAAGAATCTAGATAGAAAAAGTCTGGAAGGCTTCCAATGGAAAAAGTTGATAAAAGATTTGGGGGAAAGAACATGTCAGATTTAAAAGATTTAGTATGTTGCTACAGGCTGTCAAAGAGAGGAAGGTTTGGAATTATTTTACTGTTTTCCATGGTGAATCTCAAGAAAAAGTTTAAGCAGTAAGATTTCCATAAAGGGAAGGAGATTGCCTAGTTGAAATAATGAGGATTCCAATAGGAATACCATTCAAGCAGAGACTTTTGAGGGTTGTTAACAATTGGTAGGAAGGTTTGAAGAGATTACTAATATTTCATCAGACCTAAGATCATATTTCTACAGTAAAATTCAATATCCCACTGGAAAATGGTTTGTGTATTAATTTTTTTAACCACACTAGAAGAATGTGGATTTTTAAATTGACAAACTAGAACTTGCCATTGTGTAATACTCAAAATGTGTTTTAACTTTTGTGAACATTAGCTTAATTACTTCTGCAATGTTGTTAAGAATACTCAATACAATAATGATAAAGGATGCTGGGTGATGCCTAGTCTTAGTAAGGGTTCAAAATAGGTAACTTTTGGGCCTTCCCTGGTGGTGCAGCAGTTGAGCGCTGGGCTGTGAAGCTGCCTGCAGCCTCTGCAGTGCCGGTTTGATCCCCAGCCGCCGGTGAGTTCGATCCCCAGCCGCCGGTGAGGGTCCCACATGGCGCGCAGACCTCTCCTGCCGCCCGCTGCTCCCCTCAGCAGTGTACTTCGGTCCCTCTGCCTGCTCTGCTCCCCGCTCTGGCTCTGGTGAATTCTCTCACTCTCCTGCACTTCTGACTGTACCCAGTGTTTGTATAAATAAATAAATAAATAAATAAATAAATAAATAAATCTTTTTTTAAAAAAAGGTAACTTTTATCACAATTAATATTTATTCCTCTTATTTTTCACATGCATTTTATTACCTTTTCTAAGAAATTACTTTCAGATGACTGTAGAATCCTTCAGCAATGTATGATGTAAGTGGGCAAAATGATGACTTCCATTAGTCTTAGAGTAAGAATTCACCCCAAAGGTCATTGGGGTAGCATATCATGTAGCATAGGTGTTGGTTTCCTCCCAAGTGGAAGAAATCTATGGAACAAGTTTAAATTATACCTTGATTTTTCTGCCTACCAAAACCAGAATCAAGCCAAACTGATTGATTTTTTTTCTTTACTTAAAATTTTAGGCAGTAAAACATCCTATTAAAAATTTAAGAACCATTTATCCCTTGTGGAGTAGATAAAGAATTTGTAGCCTCGAGGAATAAATAAAGCTGTAGCTGAGTATTGGATCAGTTACATATTCTTTCTATGTCTAATTTTTTCTATCAATAAAGTGACTTTAAGCTAATTTTGGAAGATGCAAATTACTCTTCTATGAATGAGGTAGTAAAGGAGAGGCAGTTCATTATGCTTAGAAGATTAATAATAATAATAACAATAATAATAAACAGAATCCCCCATGGTTGGGGAAGAGGCCAAGAGAATTCTTTCTGATAGAAGAACAGGAAGCATTAAAATCACTTGGTTTGCACAGGTTGGTCAAAGATCAAACATTTTACTTCCTTTAGAAGAGAAAGTGATAGATAACTGTATATGAAGTTCTTATTCAAAAAAGGGGTTCTTAAAAAAAGGAAACAAAAATATAACAGGTTTAAATAAGACTCTATAATATTTCCTTCACTTTTCTTTCTTCTTCTGCATCATTGATGCTTATTAGGCATGGCATTCTGAGGCACAGTAAGTGTACTCCAAAATACAGATGAACCGGTAATTTGGCTATTTGTGGAGGAATGTGGGTACAAAGGCAGAAATGTTGCTTTGGAATGCTTTCTTGAACTTTTTCCCTTCCTTCTCTGTTATTTTATTTCTTCTTCAATGTCCTATTTATATTTATTCCCAGTTTATCTTTTTAATCTGCTTAGAAATCTTGAACTCAAAATGCTCTTTACTTGAAACTTCTAATAGAAAACATTTGATCTTATCATAAATTTGAAATGTCAGGATGAACTATTTGAATAGCAAACTGTCAACCAGGAAACTGCCATTCTAGATTAGTAATAATCGCAGATTTTTTTTTTTTGATCAACAATGTCCCTAACTTTCAAGAACTTTCCTAACTAATCTCTATATGTTCATTTACCAACACTATAATGGGAGCATTATTTCTTCTTTTAACCTTTTATTATTTTTAATTGATTTAATATTTCTATACCCATTTTATAAATGAGGAAATTTGAAGTGGGATATTTTAAAGCTTACCTAAACTCTCATAGTACAGCACACATTCTTAATAACTGCCAAACTGCCTTTCTGTGCAAAGAGTCCATAGCCTAAAACATCATCCATCCATCCAGTCATTTGTCTATCTACCCATCCATCTACTCACCCACCCTACCCACCCATCCATCCATCCATCCATCCATCCACTCATCTAATCAAATATTCAACAGGCAGGTAGGAGAAACTATATAAACTATAAATACAAACTAAATAAACTATGAATAATACTGATATGGTCTTTGTCATTTTCTAGATGGGGGGTTAATAGTTACATAAGCATCCTCACACAATGTGATAAATATTATGACAGTGAAGAGTGGGGTACTCAGAAGCATTAAAGTCCCTTAACTCAGTCTGGAAGGGTGCACCAAAACAGGCAGGTCAAAAGGTTCTTGTTCTCATCACTGTGTACTTCAACTATTTTGCAGCAAAATGCATATAATGAAACCTCTAGAAAGAAATGTATGTTGAGGGGCCTCCCTGGTGGTACAAGGGGTTAAGACACAACCTATGAAGCTAACAGCAGCCACTGCAGCAAGAGTTCAACCCCTGGCCAGGGAGCTACTCACATGGCACAGTAGACAGCAGAACTCTCCTGACTCTCCTGCTGTTCCCCTCAGCAGTGTATTTCAGTCAATCTGCCTGTTCTGCCCCCTACTCTGTCTCTGGTGAATCCCTTCATCCCCACTCCTCTGGCCTGTACCCCAGTTCTTATATGGATCAACAAATCTTTAAAAAATAAAATAAAATAGGACCTCCCCTGGTAGCGCAGTGGTTGAACGCTGGGCTCAATCCCCAGCCACCAGCGATTGTCCCACATGGTGCGACAGACCTCTCCTGCTGCACCTGCTGCTCCCTTCGGCAGTGTATTTTGTCAGTCTGCCTGTTCTATTCCCCGCTTTGGCTCTAGTGAATTCTCTCACCCTCCCGTGCTTCTGACTGTACCCAGTGCTTGTATAAATAAATAAATTAATTAATTAATTAAAAATTAATGAAATAAAATAAAATAAAATAAAACAGGACATTTTAAAAAAAGAAATGTATGTTGAAGAAATATCCTCCTCTATATTATTACCTCAGTACTTGGCACATAGTAGCTGCTTAACAAAAATCTGTTGAAAAAATAAATTCTAAAGTTCCATAATACGGTCACAGTAATAGGGACTCTACTGATTCATTTTAACTTGATTCTGGACATTCTTAAAAGGTAATACTCTATGCCTAAAATAAAATATTCCTTTTGATTAAAAAAAATCAACTCCCCACACTTGTGGGATCTCACACCCATGCTGGTAGAGGCTTCAGAGGGGCCAGAAGTTATGTGACTTCCCATGATACCACTCTAGCACCTGTTTGGACTGGTGAGACCCTGGACCTGCAACAGAGGAGAGGTTCCAGAGTGCCCAGAGTTCCTGTAACCTCCTGTAAGACCCTGTAAGGAGCCACCAAGACAAGTGAGACCCTAGCCCTGTACTTGGGAAGGTGTTATAATAGCCAGAGGCCTCTCAAGCTACCTTGAAACCTTGCCAAGCTACCTATAACACCTGTCCAGAGCAGTGACACTAGACACACACATGGGAAGGTGCAGGAGTGGCCAGAGGTCTCCTGACTTCCTGTGACTCTTCAAGCTGCTTGTCCAGATAGGTGAGACTCTGATCACTGAGGGGAGAGGAGCCATGGCCAGAGAAGATGGTCTCCAGAACCTATCACATACAGAATTTAAAATTGCAATGATAAACAAATTTTAAAAAAATGAAAAACATAACCCTAAAAAACAAACAAATGAATGTCCTCAAAAAAATGAAATCAATGTATTAAAGACAGAAAATGAAGTTTTAAATAAGATATAGATGGAATGTCAGGATTTAAAAAGAAAAAAAAAGGAGCTGAAAAATTCGGGAGAAAGTCTTGGAAATAGAGCAGATCAAGTGGAAGAACGAGTCAGTGTAATTGAAGATACAACTGTAAAAAGAACCCAGGCAGAGAAGGAAAGAGGAAAAAAAAATGAAGAAGAAACACTCTCAGAAATTACTCAATATAGAAGAGTAACATAAGATTAACGGGAATACCAGAATGGGAAGAGTGAGAGAAAGGAACAGCAAATGTATTTAAAGAAATAAAGAAGGAAATTTTCCTGAACTTAGAACAGGGAATAAATACAAATCCAAATAGCTAAAAGAACACTGCAGGGCCTCCCTGGTGGTGCAGGGGCTTGGGTGCTGAGCTGTGGGGCAATCTGCAGCCTCTGCAGTGCATGTTCAATCCCCAGCCGGCCAGGGAGAAACCCATATGGCGAGGTAGACCTTTCCTGTCTTGCCTGCTGCTCCCCTCAGCATTGTGTTTTGGTCGGTCTGCCTGTTCTGTTCCCCACTCTGTCTCTGGTGAATCCTCTGACCCCCTGCATGTCTGGCCTGAACCCCAGCTCTTGTATGCATAAACAAATGTTAAAAAAAAATACTGCATACCTAAATAAAGTGAGACTGACACCAAGACACATAGTAGAAAAACCTCCAAGAGTTCTGAACAAAGAAATAATATTGAAACTTGGAAGGGGGAAGTAGCAGATAGCCTATAAATGTACGCTGACCAGGTTAGCCTCAGACTTCTCAGAAGAAATACTGTGAAAGAGTAAAGACTGAAATGAGATGCTCCAAATACTTAAAGATTAAAACTGTCAGTTGAAAATACTCTATCCTGAAAGACTCTCCTTCAGATATGAGGGAGAAATAAAGGCATTTTCAGAGACATACACAAGGAGTTTGCAAACACTAAGCTTGCCTCCAAGAAATGTAGAAAGGACCTTATAATGTAAACCACAGAGAGGAACATACACAGCTGAAAAAGGAAATAGATTGACACATGAAAATTAAGAATAAATTGGCAGCCACAGACTATTTTATATAAATAATCACCTTAAATGTAAATGGACTGACCTCACCAGTTAAAAGACACAGAGTATCCAGTTGTCCAGAGCAGAATCCAAATTTCTGCCATCTCTAGGACATATACCTAGTTGCCAAAGATATCAGGCTCAAAATAAGGGTTGGAAATCAATCCTACAAGCAAATGGGACTTAAAAGAAAGCAGGGATACCATACTTATGTCAGTCAAAATAGAGTTCCAGCTAAAAAAGTTAACACTAGACAGGGAGGGACACTATATAATGATTAAGGGTATGATACATGAAGAAGACACATGTCAACATATATACACCAAATGAAGGAGCATGAAAATATACTAAGGAAGTACTATCAACTCTGAAAACAAACATTGAAAAAATATCACATTTCTAGTAGGAGCTTTCAACACCCCACTCTCATCAATGGACAAATCAAGTAGATAGAAAATAAACAGGGATACACTAGTCTTAAACAGAGAATTAGATCTCGTGGACCTCATAGACATTTACAGGGTACTTCAGGCCCCCAAAAGCAGAATATGCATTTTTCTCATGTGCACATGGAACATTCTCCAGAACAGACCACATACTGGGACAGAAAACAAATACCAACAAATTCATGAATATTGAAGTTATACTTAGCATCTTCTAAAATCAAAAATGAATCAAATGCATATATTGTGCAAAAATGAAAAATGATGTAAGAATTATATAAAATAAAATATTAATTAAAAAAAGAAAACAAAAAAAATTAATCAAAATGTAAATCAGCTATCAAAAGAAAGCAGGAAAATCCTTTAATACATGGAGACTGAAAAACATACTACTGAAAGACTATTGGTTAATGAAGAAATCAAGGAAGAAATTTACAAACACCTTGAGAAAAAGGAGACGAGCATACATGTATCCAAAACCATGGGATGCAGCAATAGCAGTACTAAGAGGGTACTATATTGCAATACAGGTCCACATCAAGAAACACAAAAGAGGGCCTCCTTGGTGGCACAAGGGGTTAAGCACCGCACTATGAAGCAATCCACAAGCTCTGCAACATGAGTTCGATCCCCATATGGCCAAGGAGCAACCCACATGGCGCAGCAGACCTCTCCTGTCTTGCCCACTGCTCCCTTCAGCAGTGTATTTCAGTCAGTTTGTGTGTACTGTTCCCCACTCCTCTCACCCCCACCCCCTGCATCTCTGACCTGTACCCCAGTTCTTGTATGCATAAATAAATCTTTTTTAAAAATTGTAAAAGAAAACACAAAAGAGCACAAATAAATAACCTTCTCTCTCAACTTAAGGAATTAGAAAAAGAAGAAAAATCAAATCCAAAGGCAATAAAAGGACAGAAATAATAAAAAAAACACAGCAGAACTAAATGAAATAGAAAATAAAAAGATCAACAACATCAAAATCTTGTTATTGGAAAAAATAAAAACAGACAAAACTTTTAACAAGACTGACAAAGAAAATAAGGGAGAAATCTCAAATAAATAAGTTAAAAAACAACAGAGGTGAAATCCAACAACAGAAGTTGCAGAAATTCAGAGGATAATTAAAGACTACTATGAACATTTATACATGAACAAACTCAAAAACCTTGAAGAGGTGAAAAAATTCTTAGAATTATACAACCATCTGACATCGATTAGGGAAGAAATATAAACCCTGAACACAACAGTCACAAGCAAGGAAATTGAAACACTAATCAAATCTCTCCCATAAAACAAGTAATCAGGAACACATGACTTCATAAGCAAATTCTACCAAACCTTCAAAAATGAACTATTGTCTTTTTTGTTCAAACTCTTCCAAAATATTGCAAAAGAATGGATACTCCCAAATAGATTTTTATTTTTTAAAGAGGCATGTTTTATTTATTTATTTGTTTGTTTGTTTGTTTGTTTGTACATGCACTGGGTACAGTCAGAAGCGTGGGTGGGTGAGAGAATTCACCAGAGCCAGAGCGGGGAGCAGAGCAAGCAGAAGGACCGAAGTACACTGCTGAGGGGAGCAGCGGGTGGCAGGAGAGGTCTGTGCACCATGTGGGACCCTCCTCCAGTGACCCGGGAGCAGCGGGGGATCGAACCGGCGCCGCAGAGGCCGCGGGCAGCTTCTGGGCAGCTTTGCAACCCAGCACTCAACCGCTGCGCCACTGGGGAGGCCCCCAAATAGATTTTATACATAAATACCAAAAAAAAAAAAATCACACACACACAAACAAAAATATTACAGACCAATCTCCCTAATGAACACAGATGCAAAAATTCTTTAAAAAAATCCTAGTAAGGGCCTCCCTGCAGCCAGTTGAGCACAGAGCTGTGAAGCTGTCTGCAGCCTCTGCAGTGCTAGTTCAATCCCTGGCCGGCCAGGGAGATGCCCACATAGCAAGGCAGACCTCTCCTGTCTCGCCCACTGCTCCCCTCAGCAGTGTACTTTGATCTTTCTGCCTGTTCTGCTCCTGCTCTGTCTCTGGTGAATTCTCTCACCCTCGCGTGCCTCTGGCCTGTACCTCAGTGCTTGTATAAATAAATATATCTTTAAAAAAATCCTAGTAAATTGAATCCCACAATGCATTAAATGAATCATACACCATTACCTACTGGGCGTCATACCAAGAACACAGGATGGTTCAAAACCTGAAAATCAACAAAGGTAACTCATCTCATCAATAAGAAGGAAGATGAAAAACTTATGATCATATCAATAGATGTTGACAAAGCATTTTATAAGAGCCAACATCCACTTGTGATGAAAACCCTCAAAAAACTGGATATAAATGGAACACCCCTTAATATAATAAAAGACATTTATATCAAACCCACAGCTAACATCATTTTCAATGCAGAAAAACTGAAAGCTTTTCCACTTAGATCTGGAGCAAGACAATGATATCCACTCTCATAATTACTATTCAACATAGTATTGGAAGCTCTAACCAGATCAATTAGGCAAGAGAAAGATATAAAAGGAATCCAAACTGAGAAAGAAGAAGTAAAGCTATCATTATTTGTAAATGACATGAGAATATACACAGAGAAGCCTCAAAATTTCAATGAAAAACTAATTAAAACAATCAATTCAGGGCCTCTCTGGTAGCACAGGGGGTTAAGACACAACCTATAAAGTTGTCCACAGCCATTGCAGCACAAGTTTGATCCCCGGGCAGGGAGCTACCCACATGGCACAGCAGACCTCTCCTGACTCACCTGCTGCTCCCCTCAGCAGTGTATTTCAGTCAATCTGTGTGTTCTGCTCCCCACTCTGTTTCTGTTGAATTCTCTCACTCCCTGCACCTCTGGACTGTACCCCAGTTCTTATTTGCACAAATAAATAAATCTTAAAAAACAAAACAAAATAAAACAATCAATTCAATAAAACAGCAGGGTGTAAAATAAAACACACACAAATTAGTTGTCTTACTATAGACAAATGATGAGACAGACAAGAAAGAAAATAAAGAAAGTGATCTATTTACAATTAAACAAAAAAAGACCCTGAATAATTAGACATTGTCCTAAGAAAGGAGGTAAAATATATTCAAAGAGAACCATATAACATTGAAGAAATAGAAGAAGAGACAAAGCAATGGAAAAATATTCCCTGTTTGTGGGTTGGAAGAATCAACATTGTCAAAATAGCCATCCTATCAAAGTAATCTACAGATTGCAAAGGGGAATACAGGTATCAGATGTTCCTATCTCAAATTATTTTATAAACCTATAATAATTTAAAGCCTGTCACTGTAACAGACACAGACACTCAGATCAATGAAATAGAACTGAGAACCCACAAATAATCCCACACATATATGGACAGTTAATCTGTAACAAAGGAGCCAAGAACATACACTGGAATATTAACATCTTCAACATCCCCACAGGGGTGAGATGGCCCATATTGAAAAGTCCAGAAACTAGTGCTGGTGAGGATGGGGGAAAAGGGAACCCTCCTTCACTGCTGGTGGGCATGCAAACTGGCCCATATCTTATGGAAATCAGTAGGGTAGTATGTCAAAATTTTAAAAATGAATCTGCCATTCAATCCAGTACTTTCACTCCTAAGCTTCTATCCAAAAAATTAATAACACTAATTCAAAGGGAAACTTGGCATTCCCATGTTTATTGTAGCACTATTTACTATAATTAAATTATGGGAACAACCTAAGTGCCCCAAAACAAGTAAGTGATTCAATATGAAGTGGTATATATTCAGCAATCAAAAAATCTAAACTCACACCATTTGTACCAACATGGATGGAGCTGGAAAGGATAATGCTAAGTGAAATGTCAGAAGGAGAAAGATAAAAACGGATGGTGTCACTAAAATGTGGATTATTATTTAACTAAACTAAGGGTCAGATAAAGATAAACTTAAAATCTAACCTTTGATACCTGACTATAGAATTGGAGCACCAAGGAGGGCAGGGGATGGGGGAGAGGTAAGATCAAAGAGGGAAAGAAGCACAATGGACTATAGTGGTGGACTACGGGTGGTGTGGTAATAGGTGCATGATGGTGTTACTATCTAATGGGGGTATCTAAATATTATCTCTATTAAAAATAAATAAATTTAATAAAGCAAAAAAAAAATCAACTCATGCCATTTGCAGCAACATGGATGGAGCTGGAAGGGATTGTGCTCAGTGAAATAAGCCCAACAGAAAAAGAAAAATACCAGATGGTCTCACTCATAGCAGGAATTTAGAAGACCCAAATAAAGGATCAGGAAAAGTATTAATCATAATAAAGTAAAATCAAAATAAACAAGCAATTATAAACCGAAGACACTCTACTGGGAGGGGGATTGGGGGGTAGGGTAGGGAGTAGTATCAAAGCAAGGGTGGTGGGAATTTTATGGGGACTATAACTATTTTATACATTGTATACATTGTACAAAAATGAAAAATGATGTAAAAATATATAAAATAAAAAAATCAAGTCCTTGTTTCTTTTGCTTAAAGTTCTATTCCAGAAAGCTACTATACCCATTGCATTTTTCTAGAACAATGTGTCCTCTGGTATCTTTAAATTCATGTTCCCGGTGTAAGGATTCCAGGACAGTCTGGGAAAGTGAAGACTGGTTGCTTTTCCTTCTTTTTCTAGTATATATATATATATGTGGGATTCCATACTGTTATATATATTCTGAAAGATTTGGTCTCCCTTCACCTCTCCAGAATGGCCTGGAATTTTTTTTCCCTCTCAACCTCTATCCTACCTTCTCACTCTTCAAAAAGTATTAATTTTTGGAAAAGGAGTTTTGATTATTTTCCACATACTTCTCTGGGAGACTATAAGAATCCAGTACAAAGTGACAGAGAATGGCTAGAAGAAAACTAAAAGCCCAGGCTGATAATTTCCCTGCGCAAGAATTTTTGTTATTATAAAGTGGTGTTTTACATAAGTCATACTTTTTAAGAGAAGGTATTAGGTTATGTCTTTCCTGTGCCTGCTTGGAATGTGTTGGGCCTAATATAATATTTTCCTTAGAGAGACAGCAACAAATTCAAGGAAGCAATATAATGCTATGGGAACAGAGAACCAAAGCTCCTAGGGGGCAAGGTTAAATTAGAATTGGTTAACCCTTATAGCATATTCCAGAGTCAGAGTGGTCAGGTTTGTTCATAATCTTTACATTATCTAATTATATAACCTTACTTTTTAGACTGATGCCCCAATTTAAAATTGTACCTCATTCTCTTCCCTGTTTATTTTTTCTCCAGAGCCCTGATCTCCCTGTCTATGCTGCATAATTTAATTGTTATTATCACTATATTATTATTATTATTTTTAAATGTCTGACATCCCTCTAGAATGTAAGTTCCTCAAAAGTTGACATTTTGGCCTGTATTGTTTTTTACCCATCAAGAGTCCTGAATTGTCCTGCTATAGGGCAGATGCGCAATAAATATCTGTTGAATAAATAAGTAATCCCGATCAAAGCACTGTTAGTAAATAACTATGACCATTTTTTCCTGTATGTGTTTATTTTATAGACAACTGGTTGGACATTTAAAATTATTTTTTTTGTAAATCTAATTGTACAAAATATGACAAGACAGCTCAAAAAACTTCTATGGCGAAAAGCCACACAGAGCCACTCCACCTTTTTTTTTTTTATCAGTATGGTATGCTTTTTATTTTTTTATTTTTTTCCCCTTTTTTTTTTAATAGAGGCATGTTTTATTTATTTATTTGTTTGTTTTTTTGTTTATACAAGCACTGGGTACAGTCAGAAGCGAGGGAGGGTGAGAGAATTCACCAGAGCCAGAGCAGGGAGCAGAGCTGGCAGAAGGACCGAAGCACACTGCTGAGGGGAGCAGCGGGCGGCAGGAGAGGTCTGTGCGCCACGTGGGACCCTCCTCCAGTGGCCTGGGAGCAGCCAGGGATCGAACCGGCGCCACAGAGGCTGCGGGCGGCTTCGCAACCCAGCGCTCAACCGCTACGCCACCGGGAAGGCCCTGGTATGCTTTTTAAACTATATACATGGAAGAATAAAGCTCTACTGGAAAATACTGAGGTCATGGACTTATAACTGTTTCTGGCAACAAGTTCAGGTTCTGCTTACCACCAGGAAACTCAGAGGCTCACTAATTTTATATTCCATTTTTGGACAAAGTATTATCCTTAAATTCCATGGTTCTGAGTACAGCATAAGCATTTTATGGGAACTCAAAACATAAAAGATGAATAGAGCAGCATATTGATTATTGGGCAGTTCCTCCTTTATTGAAATAGTCACAGGAGACACTTCTTAGTAATTACATACTGGTATGCTATGAGGACTAACTATAGTGGCAACTCTTGATTCCCTTTTCACCCCAAAGACTCCTACTTTCAGGACCAATCTAGTCAGTGAAACCAGGCCTATCGGACTGGCAGACAAGTACATTTTGACTGAGATTCAGGTAACCTCCCTCTCACACCCAGTGCAGCTTCTCTCAACAACTGGTCTATGATCTGATAAAGAACTATACTTACCTAGGAACAAATGGCCTTACTGGGCTTGGAATAAGAAAATGAATGATGACTCCAAAAAGACGAAGAACTGCATTAATGGCATTTGACTTATTTCTAAAAACTTGGGCAGCTGTGTAAATATATTTAAATGACATAATTGTCTCACTTGTGCCACTCTTAATTATTTTATATATTTCAATGTGACTCAACAGAAAAAGTCTCATGCAGACTACATGGAGTTTCATGAACTCCAAGTTCTAAACCCATCTTTAAATTTCTTTTCATGCCTTGGATAATTTATATTAAAAAAATCTGTTAAGATATAATTCACATCCCACACAATTTGCCCATTTAAAATACACTATTCAAATGTTTTCAGTATACTTAGTTATGCAAGCATCACTATAGAGGGTGCTCTATTTCTGCCACATGCAACAACTAATCTCTTTCTCACCTCTGTAGGTTTGCCTATTGTGGATGTTATATAAAAGGAAATATTCAATATGTGGTCTTCTTTCTCTTAGCATAATCTTTTCAATGTCCATCCATGTTGTAGAGTGTACCAGTTCATTTTTCCTTGTAATTGCTGAATGTTATTCTATTGTTCCATTCATTGACACATTTTAAAAATCCATCATCAATCAATGGACATTTGTATGTTTTCACTTTTGGGCTGTTACAAGCATTGAACATTAGTGTACAAGTTCTTACATGGACTTAAGTTTTTAATTCTTTTGTTTATATACCTAAGACTGGAATAGCTGAATTATAATTCTATTTAACTTAACTATCAAGCAATCTTCCATAGCAGCTCGCCATTTTTTTTTTACATTCCCACCAGCAATATATGATGGTCCCAATACCTCCACCTCCTCTCCAACAACTGTAATTATCATTCTTTTTGATTATAGTCATTTTGGTTTGTACATGGTATCTGTGGCTTTGATCTTCATTCCCCTAATTACTAATGACAGTAAGCACATATTCATGTGCTTACAGCTGTTTATAAATATTTGGAGGAATGTTTGCCTATTCAAATCCTTTGCCCATTTTAAAATGGGTTATTTGTGTTTATTTGACTTCCTTCTTTTGCCTCAAGAATGAGTGATGGTTGGAGGAAGAAAGTCTCAGACCTCTCACTTGCTTTTGCCTAGAATAGAGCTTCTATAAAACAAAGTTGAGGAGGATAAGATTCTCGTGGCCTGCTTTTCCTAAGAAAGCCCTAGACTGACTGGGAGAGGAGGTTGAGAGGAGGTTGAGAGGTTGATAGGTTTAGGTTGAGAGGAGAAGCCTCCTGTGTTTACACCGCTTGGATCAGTGCACCATCACATCCAGTTAGAGGGGGCCAAGGAAGCGGATTTTGGTTTAAGTGCTTCTAACTTTTGCTGTTCATGCTGAAATGAGCAGGTTGTCTGGAATAAATTTTTCTTCATACTTGTATTCCCTCAGGTCATTATCCAGAGACTTTAAATGGTTTTTAATCTAAAATTTTTACTAGTTATTATTGTTTGGCTAAGGAGGGGGTTCATGGAGCTCCTTCATGGAGCAGTACCATTCTGGAGATTGAGTTTCATTTGGATAACTTTCAGTGATGATGTTTATGATGATATAGTAGCTATAGAATTATGAAGGTCAGTTTTTACAAAAAATTATTTGTAAATTTACAATGTACTAAGAAAACCAATGAAATTGAGAAATAGTTCAATTTTAGCTTCACATTCAATCAAATTTTAGAATCTCCATGTATTTGCTCTAAAAATAATGCTTAATTTATTGTTATTAAATAGCCATAGAGAAAAATTTGAATAATAAGGGTGGCATTACATTTCACATGAGAATTTGTTGCAGTAATCTAAAATCAGGCCATTTTTTTGCCATTGAAATAACCATTTAAATGATGCCTATTTTTACTTCATTTTAATTTTTATTATTTATTTAAATTTCCTCCACCAAACCGCACTTACCCATCTGCCTCTCTCCCCCACCCCGCCACTCTTTCTTCTGTTCCCTCTGATAACCAAAAATGATTCTATTTTTAAAATATAGAAATAATTCAGAAGTTGAAATCAAGTTATTAAAAACCTCATCAGTTTATGCAATATTCTAAAAAGTACAAAAGCAAAAATAAACATGAATTTCTTAATTTTACTTAATTCAAAAGTGCTACAGCACAAATTATTTTAGAGAAACTACTTTCCCAACTTCGCTGATGCATTTATTTGCATTTATTTATTAGTGCTAATATTTACATTTAACAATTCTTCAAATTGAATGACACTTTAGCTGAAAGTTAGAATCTCTGCTCATATCTGAAACCCTTCTCTTTAGATTCTCCCCGCCACCCCAGCAAAGTTAATACACCTTTCTCTTTGGGTTTAGAAGTTTATAAATGCTCATTTTAGTATCTTTGAGAAATTACATACTGCTTAATAATCATGAGAAAATATTAAAATATATTTCTAACGTAGTAAAAGGCAATTGGAAAAATCTACTCAATTCTTAAAATTTTAATGCATCTAACTAATAAACAGGAATTGCTTTAATTGCATTAAAGCCCAGCATTAATTTCTCCCCTTTAAAAACAGGAATTCTTTCCTACTAAAGCTACTTTATGGTTCAAGCAGTTAATTTTGGAAGATGCTTACCTTCCCCTTGGGTGTATGTCGCCGCGGCTTAGGGGAGCACGGTGGCTTTGGCTCCTCCCCAACTGCTGGAGCTTCCTTCTGCGCTGGGCAGCTAGAGCCTCAGAGAGTTAGGTGCTCGGCCCCGCCCTCTGCACTATTGCTAAAACTCCAATTCTACCACACTGATTCCGGTGATTAATTATTGACAAAAGAAAAACACTCCCACGCAAACTTGTGTCCGACCGCACTGCTCCAGCAACTCCTTGCAGAAGAGAACGCCGCTGCACCGCTCCCCTTCCCCTCCCCCGACACCCACCCCTGTGCTCTACGCCTCAATTTCCCACACACTGCCGCCCTCAGTCCTGTGTGATCAGACTCGTCCTCTGAGGAATGCAGCCCCACAACTTCTACATTTTAAAATTTGGTTTTCTGCAGTTCATTAGCATTTCTCCGGGGACCAACCTCTCAGAAAGGGGGCGCCTTCGGAGGCTGGGGAAACCCGGGTTCCAAAAGCAACCCGGGAGGCAAAGGCGTTGCTGTCACCTCCGGCTGCTGCAGTAAAGCCCAGAGCAGAGGCTGGGATGGGGAGGAGGGACAAGGAGGAGCCTCCCCTTCGCCGGGGCTGTGAGCCCGACACGTCCTTTGCGGGGCAGGCAGAGAAACAGTAGGTGCCAGTTGGCAGTTTTAGGGCTTTATCCTAAACCAACGTTCACCTGCCCAAGAATACCCTGAAGCCGGCAGCCACCCCCTGCAGAGCGGCGAGGCCGAGCAGAGGGCCCCGCTCCGCCGCCGTCTGCGAGGGGAACCCGGGATCTCTCGGCCGCGGTAGCAGTGGCCGAGCAGGCTTTCTTCTGCGGTTGTTGGTTAAAAAAATAAATAAATAAATACAATTGAAAACTAAGAAAGCAAACCCTTTTAGAGTTGGCAGCACATTTCGGTGCCTTTGATCGTACAAAACGTCTCTCCGGCCCTGCTCCCTCCCTCGGCCCCTTCCTCCGCCGGGTGGCCGGGGCTGCGTCGCGGAAAGGCGGCCTCCCCGGAGGAAACAGACGAAAGGGTCGTGCCCAGGGTACGAGTGTGTGTGTGTGTGTGTGTGTGTGTGTGTGTGTGTGCGCGCTCACTCACAAATGCGGCGAACGAACCTGGCCTGGGAATGCGGGCTGCGGCAAGAAGGCAGCTGGGACACACCGGCTGGGGAGCTGCCGCGTGACGCGCCGCGCGCGGACCCCCGCGGCTCGGCCGGCCCCGCGCTCGCTCCAGGCGCTCAATTTTCTTCCCCAAAAGACGCGGGAGCGCGAAGAACACCTTCCCTGCATTCCTGCCTCCGAGACACTATCAGACCCTTTCCCTACAGAGGGCAGAGCACTTAGATTTAAAGCGGCGGCTGCTTGCTGACAGCTCGGAGGCGCCAGCGGCTCCCCAGGCTTATCTCCGCACTCAGGTCTCCACCCGCCCCAAACCTAGGAATAGGCGAAAGCCTCTTTTGGTTAATAAACATCTGGACAACACTGCTAGTCAGCCCCCACTGCCGAAGGAGAGGTTTTGCACAGGTTCCACCAAGGCTGATTGTGCTACAGCGAAATTTTCAGCTGCTCACAGGTTTCTGCTTTTTTTTTTTTTTTTTTTTTTTAACAACCTTCCAGCAGGTTCCAAGCTGCCAGTACTATGAAGAGGGCGACTCAAGTTATTGGGCGGGGTTTCTCTACACCAGAGGGAGGATGTTGCAATTTTGGAGGATGTTGTAATGTTGTCAAAGCAAGTATGACCAATCCCATTAGAGATATGAAGAAATAGAAACCCTGAGACGTGACTTGTCCAGGGTCATCAAACCCATTCTGTATAAGGACCTATATTATTACACTTGTTTTTATATCCCATTTTTCATTATCTAGTTTTCTACCTAGATCGTGACACCCACCCCTCTTCACTATCCAATTGTACATTTATACAAGTATAGAAATAAATCTTGTCCCTAGCGAAGATTTGTGATGTGGATTGTTAAGGCCTTGCAATTACTCCAACCGGTATTTGGGGGAGATACTGATACAACTGACAGAAGTACCTAGATCATTAAAAATAATCTTTAACGATATAGTGCAACATAAAAATACAAAGACTCACATTTATCTTTGCACCTTGAAACGGAGAAAAGATATTCTCTCTATACAAACACAAAACTGTCTCAAAACTGAATCAGCTCACAAAATAAAAACCAGTAATTTTAAAAGACAGAGTTCATATAGATCACACAAACCCTCAAAATATAATACGCATAAAATTAACAACATTCCACAATTGGAAATTGTAAGTTTTCTAAAGCCCTTATATCTGACTCTGGTGGCATGGTGAAGAGTATGACTTTGGGATGAAATAGCCCTGGGCTCAAACTCCAGCTTTTCTACTAATAAATTCTAGAGTCTGAGACAAATGATCTAGTATCTAAATCTTAGTTTTCTCATCTATAAAATGAGATTAATATTTACTTCATAGATTTCTTTCTAATATTAAGTGAAATAACATGTACAGAGTACTTATAGAGAATTTTCTCTTTCCCTTTCTTTTTGTCTTCCTCCTTCCCCCCATTCTGCCTTCTCAAAAATACTATTATTCAGGAACTTCCCTTCTGTACATTTGCTTTTCCCCTATGTGGTCAGCGGCATTCAACCTTTCTCTTAGCCTTTTCTGTGACCTAACAGCTTCTCCACAACTCTAACAATCAGAGAAATCCAAGTATCATGACTCAGCACCTTTGGAATGCCTTGGAGAGACCTCCATCCCCCTATACAGTTTAGAAGTAACTCAGTCCCTCCATATTATAAGGTGGTAGATGGCAAAAGCATGATTGTCCCCACCCTATCCTTCATCCCTCCTCTCTCTCTTTTTCAGTTAATACAGCTTTTGAGTTTGTATGTGACAATGCTCTAGAAGCATGAAGGACACTACTCTGACTTACTTATTCCACTTGAACAGATAAGAGTTCAGGCTGAAGTCTTACATTGTGGAGCAACCCTAACCCTTAAACATTCTAGAATTTAATATTAGAATAAAGATTACATTATTAATAACAAGAACCAATAGTTCTAAAAATTGGAAAAGCATTGTTTTATTTAGGGGTTAATGTGGCTGTTTCATTTATCAGTAACAAATTTCTGAGATGTCTAATAGACACAATTTTCCATTGACAGGCTAACTCTTCTTAACAATAAGAGACCCTGGGAAAACAAGATAAAAACCTCCTGAATAGCAGTTAAGACCAGTTTAGCAAAAGATTTTCTCCAGCATCTATTCTAAAGCAACCGCAAACACTATGCTAACAGATAATGCCTTTTGTGTATTTGAATCTATTCATGGAAGACAAAAAAGACAATGGAGAGTCAATTGAAACAAGAGAAAGAAGGCGGTTTCACCTAATCAGCAACATCTCCCTTTAAGTATCAATGCTTATTCTCTTATATTGATATTAATATCACAAGAGGAAAAAGAAAACCGGTAGCAGATATGAGTATTTAAAAGCAAGAACAAAAATTTGAGGAAAACTTTTACTTTTTTCTGGTTGACTTTCACATTGCGCAAATGATATCTTATTTCTTTTAAACCTTGTTCATTCACCACTACTTATTTAATGATGGCATAAAATACTATTACTCTCCCATGGTAGAACACTTCATAACACTCAATAGAATTTAAAAAGTATTTGAGGGGATTGTCTTACATATTCTCTTCTTCACTGAGTCACTAAGCTTTTCGCTTTTGCTAAAGCAACTAAGTGCTAAGAACCGTATCACTGTTAAACCCAGGGACTTGACTAAATTTAATTAATCAGTGAATGAAATTGCTCTAATTTTCTTCTGGTTTTGGGATACAGATACCAAAAGTGAAAACTTTTTTGGTTAAATTTATCCCAAGGTATTAAATTCTTTTTGATGGGAGTATAATGGGATTGTTTTCATGAGCTCTCTTTCTGTTATTTCATTATTTGTGTATAGAAATGTAACGTATTTTTGGTATTTTAGTGTTATAATCTGCCATAAAATAGACAAAACTTTAGCCAGGCTCACAAAAATTCTGAGAGAAAGATCAAATAAATGAAACCAGAAATAAAGAAAGAGAAGTGACAACAGATATTACTGAAATGCAAAGGGACATGAGATCAATTATATGGCAACAGAGTATGAGATCAATTATATGGCAACAAATTTGACAACCAAAAGAAATGGACACATTCTGAGGAGCACAACATTCCCAGACTTAAACAGGACGAAATAAAAAATACCAAACAGACAGGTCATGAGCAATCAAATAAAAACAATAATCAAAACCTCCTAAAATATAAAAAGCCAGGACTAGATACCTTCACTAGTGAATTCTCCTATGCTTTCAAAGAATACCCATCCTACTCAAACTCTTCAATAAAATGGAAAAGGAGAGAAAACTTTCAAACATGTTCTATGAGCCAACATTATCCTGAATCCAAAACCAGAAAAGGGCATCACACACACACACACACAAAACAAAATAAAACAAAACCAAAAAAATACAAATTTTGTATTTTTTAAAAAAAAGATTTGTTATTTTTATTTATTTATGCATACAAGAACTGGGGTATAGGTCAGAAGTGTGGGGTGAGAGGATTTACAAGAGACAGAGTGAGGATCCGAGCAGGAGGATCTACTGAAATACACTGTTGAGGGGAGCAGGAATGAGACAGGAAAGGTCTGCTGTGCCATGTAGGTTAGCTCCCTGGCTGTAGTGTCTGTTGATAGCTTCGTAGTGCTGAGACTTAATCCCTTGTGCCATCAGGGAGGACCAAACTTTTTGGTTTTTGATATACAGATGCAAAATTACTCAACAAAATCATGACAAACGGAATACAGCAATACATTAAAAGAGTCGTACATCATGATCAAGTGAGATTTATTTCAGGGTTGCAAGGATGGTTCCATGTGTGAAATCAGTGTGATACATCATCAACAAAGGAAAGGACAAAAATCACATGATCTCTCAACAGATGCAGCAAAAGCACTGATAAGATTCAACATCCTTTTATGGTTTCAGCCCTCAATGAAACTGGTGTTGAAGGGTGCTTGTCTATTTTGTTAATCTTTTCAAAGAGCCAGCTTCATAGATATCTTGGATTTTTTTAATCTTTATTTTGTTAATTTCATGTTGTACTGTGTATGAGTCATTCCTCTTCATTGCTGAGTAGTATTCTACTGCATTGTTATACCAAATTTCATAGATCGAGTTGCCAATTTATGGATAGTAAGGTTGTTTCCACTTTGGATTTATTATTAATGCTGCTATGAACATTTATGTAAACATTTTTGTGTGAATATGTTTTCATTTCTTTCTTTTTTTTTTTTTAAAGATTTCTGCATACAAGAGCATAAAGATTTATGCATACAAGGGTACAGGCCAGAGGTATGGGGGTGAGAGGATTCACCAGAGACAGAGTGGGAAGCAGAACAGGCAGACTGACTGAAATACACTGTTGAGGGGAGCAGCTTCCTGGCTGGGAATCGAACTCATGCTGCAGTGGCTGCACATTTCTTTATAGTGCTATGTCTTAACCCTTTGTGCCACCAGGGAGGCCCCTGTTTTCATTTCTTTTAGGTATATATCTAAGACTAAAATGGCTGGATCATATGATAACTCTACATTTAATTTTTTTAAGTAATGTCAAACTATTTTATAAGGTGGTTACACCATTTTATATTCCTACCTGTTGTGTATGAAGTTCCAATTTCTTAACATCATGTTGAACACTTATTATTAATTTTCTTTGTGATCTTAGCCATTCTGGAAATTATGAAGTGGTTTATCATTGTGGTTTTGATTTGTACTTCTCTATTGAGCATCTTTCCATTTACTAGTTATTTGTACATCTTTGGAGAAATGCCAATTTAATTTCTTTGCCCATTTTAAATTGGGGTTATTAATTGGATTTTTTATGTTGCGTTTTAAAGTTCTTATGTATTTTAGATGTACCACTGCTATCAGATATATGATTTTCTGATGTTTTATACAATTCCTATGGATTGTCTTATTCATTTATTTATTATTTATATTTTCTTCCATCATTGCCCATCCTAGTACAGTGATTTGCTTCTCCATCCAGATGTAGTCCCCATAGTCCTTCTATCACCACATCACCCTCATACCAACACCACACTGCTCTGTGCTCCTCCCTTTCCTCCTTCCCTCCCCCTCCCCTGCTGCATGCCAGGGATCCATGGTCAACTTGCATGTCCTGTATTTTCTTTTGTTAAGTTTCTTTATATTCTGCATTTAAGTGAAACCATCTGATATTTTCTTTTTACTTCTGACTTATTTCTGTTAGCATAATGCCTTCCAGTTCCATCCACGTTGCCAAAAATGGCATGAGTTTGTCTTTTTTTGATCATTGAATGATATTCCATTGTGTATACATACCACAATTCCCTGATCTACCTGTCTCTTTTGGGGCATCTGGGTTGTTTCAATAACCTGGCCATAGTGAATAGTGCTGCAACAAGCACAGGGGTGCACCTTTCCTTTTGAACTAGTGTTTTTGTGTTCCCTGGGTAGATTCTTAGGAGTGATATCACTAGATCACATGGCAGATCCATTTTTAGTGTTCTGAGGAATCTCCACCCAGCTTTCCATAGTGGCTGGACCAGTTCACACTCCCACCAGCTATGTAAAAGGGCCCCTTCTTCTTCACATTTCTGCCAGCATTTGTTTTTTCCAGTTTTTTAATGTGGGCCATTCTCACTAGTGTAAGGTGATAATCCCAATGTGGCCCTGACTTGCATTTTCCTGATACTTAGTGATGTTGAACATTTTTCATATGCCTGTTGGCTGTTTGCATTTCTTCTTTGGAGAAATGTCTCCTTAGTTCTTCTGCCCATTTTTGACTGGGTTGTCTTTTCACTTTTTTTGGTGGTAGTCTTTGAAGCACAAAAAAACAATTAATGAATTTGAAGTTTATCTTCTTGTGTTTGTTCTCTTGTGGTGTTAGTGTTGTATGTTGATCTTTTAAATCTTCATTTTCTTTGTTGAGTTTTAGTGTTTTAGTTTCATACATTTGGGCATATGATTCATTTTTAGTTAACTTTTGTGCATGGTGTGAGATAGGTATCCAATTTCATTATTTTGCATGCAGATATCAAGTTGTCCCAAGTTGAAAAGATTATTATTTCTCCATTGAATTGTCTTAGCACTCTTGCTATCTTCAGTTGACCATTGTTATGAATTGATAGTGTCCTCCTCCACAAATTTATTTGTTACAGTCCAATTACCAGTGATGGTATTTGGAATCAGAACTATGGAAAGCAAATAGGTCAAGAGGGTGGAGCCATCATGAATGGAATTTGTAATTCTTAATTACAGTGAATTCTTAATTACTTTAATTCTTAATTACTCTGAATTAGAAGAGTGCAAGAAACTAACTAGCTCTCTTTCCACCCTTTGAGAATACAAACTAGCAGCCTGCAATCTGGAAGAGGGTCCCTAAAAGAACTGAACTATACTGTTCCCTAATATTGACCTTCCAGTTTCTAGATCTAAGAGAAATAAATTTCTATAGTTTATAAGTCATAACAGTTTTGAAATTGGAACATATTGATTTTCCAATTTCATTCCTTTCTTTTAATATTTCTTTGGCTGTTCTGGATCCCTTGCATTTTCATATGAATTTTGCAAAAGCTTATCTATTTCTGTGAAAAAAACAACTGAAATTTTGATAGGGATGCTACCCCTTTATGCAGTTTCAATTTGTAGGTCAATTTGGGGGTTATTCTGCCTTAACAATATTAAGTCTTGTGATCCATATATGAAATGTCTTTCAATTTATTTAGATCTTAATTTTTTTCAACAATAATTTGTAGTAATCAGTGTGCATGTTTTGCACTTCTTTTGTTGAACTTTTGTTCTAAACACCAAATATGTTTATTTTATTTTTTAAATTTACTTTTATTTTTTAGAAACATCCTTCTTTATTTTTTCACAATATAGGATTTATCCCCTCAGGTGTGGTCACCATAGTTTTCCCACCACCAAAGAACCCATAGTCCTCCACCATAGTCATTGTGCTCCTCTCTTCCCTCCCCTGTTTTCAATTCTTCTCCTCTCCCTCCCCCTCTTCTTCTCTCCTGAATTTCTCAGATCTATTGTCTGCTTTCAAGTGTCAATCTTACAGTTTGTCTTTGATCCTTTGTTTATAAAACCCATATGTGAATGACACTTCCAGGAAGTATGTCTTGGTCAACACTGTATCCCTCCTACTAGGCTTATATCTTATATTGTCCTTAGTAATCCTATACCTGTAGAAAATTTAATATCATTTCCTTTGTATTGTAAAATCCCATTAAGGAAACAGAGGAAGTATTAATCCCATATAATAGGAAACTTAACTGATGCATAAAATATTAAGTCAGAGAAGGCTAATTGACACTACCAAAGATATTCAGCCCATGTCAAATATAAAATTAGAGCACAATTCAACACCCCTTCTGCCCACATGTTGTATTAATTCAGAATGCATTTAAACCAAGAAGTACATTGATAAGATCAGGGGAAAAGGGGGATGGCAGTGATTTTCACTGAATAACATTAAAAATGTATATTGTCATGTTTGCAATGGAATGAAACAGTATACTTGAATTCTAATTTTAAGATTGTAATGAGAGAGCAAGTTGCTTTGTTAGGAAGTAACCTAACTATTGAATAAGAGATAATCTTTTAAAAGTCATGAAATTTGTTTTGTTTTGTTTTTAATTTGCTAGTAGGTCTGGTAAAATTAAGTAGATTTTATTTCATATTAGCCTTATCTCCTATTAACAGATAATTGGGCTTATTTGGAAAAGACACAATGATTCTGCATTTCTATGTAGAAGGCAAATAGAAGGGAAAGACTTTTGTCATGAAGCTGCATTTCTATGGTAAATATCCAAGTTTAGTTCTAGAGAAAATTAAATAAAAATTGCAAAGTGCTTATTTTTCCATCTTAGTTTCAAGTAGCTTCATAGTTATCTTAGAGAGAAGAAACAGATTACTGTTGTTAAGGAAAGTTGAAATGCAATTTATAATAGATTACCAGGAATAACGAATATGTTATGAAGGATTTTTTCTTCAAACTGCTATGTGTATAACATATGATCAAATAATGAAAGCTATTTTTACTGAAGTGACTGGATATAACATAAATTTGTTCTGAAGCTGCAAAGAATCTTAGAGTACAAATTTTTGTTCTTTGATGTTTATAAGCAGGGCAAATTATATCAGTCAGCAATAGTTCATTTGTGTCCTGTCTTTTGAGGCTTTTGGCTCTGAGACTATCTCTAAGTTTAGAAGCTGGAGAGGCAAGAAGAAGCTATCTATTAGCTCCCCACCCTCCTTCAGACATTTGAGGTATAAACAAATGAATAAATGCTGACTTTTGAAATCAATAATAACAAAAAAAGGAACAATTAAGATGTAAATCAATAGTTGAAACAAATTGAGCACTCAAAATTTCTGCTTACCTTTGATAAATGTCATATTAAAACAAATAATTTTATTTCTTTAAAAGTTATTTTCTATGTCAGGTTTTCACTCTTCACACTAAAATAATGTAGTAGTCATTGTATTTCATTAATTGCATATTCTATTAGCACCATATTTTATACACTGACATCTCTTTCATTGTATCTTTTGTTTTTAAAACAATGATTAAGTTTACAAGTGGTTAAGCATTCCTATATACATGTGCTCTTTCAGTGTGTTCTCTGGGCCTGCAGAAATCATGCATTTCTTGAATTCATCTTAAAATTATCTTTCATAGAGGCTTAGGGCAAAGGTTTCTGGACTTAGCAGATTTCATGACAATTTTAGCAATTATAAAACTTTGAAGTCATAAACAAGATTTCCATCACTTGGGCCTCCCTGGTGGCACAGGCGGTTGAGTGCAGTCCTGTGAAGCTGTCCACAGGCTCTGCAGTGCTGGTTTGATCCCCTGCTGCTCCCCTCAACAGTGTATTTCCTTCGGTCTGCCTGTTCTGTCTCCCTGCTCTGTCTCCGGTGAATCCTCTCACACTCCCTCACATCTGGCCTGTACCCCAGTTCTTGTATAAAAATAAATAAATCTTTAAAAAAAAAAAGGAAACTCAGTTAAAAATAGCTAAGGCATGTTAAGGGAATAACCTATATTTTGAAAATTTTATAATTTTTCAATCAAAAAAAAAAAAAACTGAACACTTCAGTTTATAATGTGACCACTGGGAGAGAATTACTAGTTAACAATGACAAAGTTCTGCTGTTTTTGTATCTACTGATATAATGAAAAACCAAACTGCTCTTGTAAGTTAAATAGAAATAGGAGATGTATTTGATTTAAAACCTTGAACTAGATTCTGGTTGCTGACTCATCATAGAAAACTTGAAAATGTATCTACCTTTTATGTATCTACCTATATATATATTATAGGTACATATGTTATATACAATATATATAATATATAATATATATAATGTATGTACCTTCATATATATGTGTGTGCGTGTGCATATATATATATATATATAAAATAAAGACTTTATTTCTGTTGTATAATATTTTGCATTTTGTGTTTCTCTCTGGTAAGCCACACATTGACTGGCACTGAGAAAAAGCAGTGCTATGGTTAGGATGTTCACACAGACTTTGAATACAGGCTGCCCAGACAATGATCCTGGGTCTGCTATAATATTTGCTATATGTGTTAGCTGGGGGAAGTTCCTGTACTCTGCTTTGTCAGTTTCTTCATTTGTAAAACCAGGATAGTAATAATGTCTACAATAAATGTTTGATATTACTGTTGTGGATTTTGTGTAATGAGATAAAATTACCTATACCTGTGAAGACAACTAATTAAAACAATAAGTGAGACAGGAAAATATGATCTGTCAGCAAAGTGGAAAGAAGCTATGGGGTCAGGTAAACACTGGTTTGAATTATTGGCATGTATTTATCACAAGTAACTTACATGGTGTTTCTTTATTTGTATGTTTTTCCCTCCGCTCCCCCCCCCCGCAAATTCCTATGTTCACATCCAATTATAAATCTTGGATAATAAAGCAACCTCAATTCAGTACATTTTTAAAATAATCACAAGTCTCTCATGCAAAGTTGTCTGTCCAAACACTGATATAAAGAGGACTAATATTTCTATAAACATCTGTGGAAGTTTACATTTGTACAAAGCTGTTCCATTTACAAGGTTTTTAAATTTTATTATTTTTATTCCGGTACAATTTACATATGGTGATAGTTGTGAATCTTAAGTGCGCATTTTGTCAATGTTAACAAATGCATACAATTCTATTAAGGTATAGAACATTTCCATTACTCCAGAATGTTTCCTTCTCATTTAATTCCTGCCATTTCAACCCCAGGAACCCAGTATCCTAATTTCTGTCATCATTGGTTACCTTTTCTTAAGCAAAAACTTCATAGAAATGGAATCATGCACACATTTTTGTCTTTTTTCCTCTTAATATAATTTTTATTTTGTCATCTGTATTGTTGTATGTATGAATATTTTTCTTTATTGCTGAGTAATATTCTATTGTATGGAATTGTTTATTCATTTTCCTGTAAAGACTGTTTCTATTACTTCTTTTGATCATCAATATAATGATGTTGTAAAGTCAGAATGTATCTGGGCTTTGGGGCTCCTCGGTTTTTGATTATTGACATTAAATGATTCATGTCTAGGCAAAGTAAAGTTCATTTAAAGACAGTACATCTGGGAAGAAGTCTGAATGGCCAGAGTCCATGGAAGAACAACTTCAAGGATAATGGGGGTGTAGGATAAGTATCAGGCTTTTCTGCCCTCCCACCATTAAGATTGATGATGGATCCCTGTGGTCCTGAATGCATGCCTGATGGCAGGCACCTGGAGTAGGGTGTGGGCATACATAGGTGGGTACGCCTGAACTGAGAGACTGGGCTTATAAGTGTTAGGGGGAAAAGGATGTCCCAAAGCAAATTCCATATAGGCTTTGTGGACTCCACCCCCACCCCAGGTCAAAGTCAAAGACACTGGGAACTCCAAATCCCATCACCACCAAAGGGAAGGTGGCTGGGACCTGAGGGTGGGGTTAAGCAGCCAGGTGGATACAAAAGGCAGACACGTGGGCTTTGGGGATCCCCCATTTTGGCTCTCCACCAGCTCGCAGCGTCCGGCCAGCTCTGAGAGTGACTTTGGGTTTCCAGGTCCTCAGATCGGGTAGGACGCATTAAAGACTTTATTTCCCTATTTTCTCCCTGAGTTGTACATTTTCCTTATTTCCTTTTCTCTTGTAAATAAACCTTTTATTAACCTTTTGTGTGTGTCTGTAGTAGAGTATTCATAAGTCCCTTTAAAGTGTGCGGGTGAGGACCCACAGCCAGGAACCCGTTTAATATCGGGGCTGCTCTATAACATAAGGGCGGCATCATGGGGAAGCCAGCAGAGCAGAAAGAGAATGAAAGAGCGAAAGGAACAACAGAGCGAAAGAGAAGCAGAGAACATGAGAGAATGTAGGAGAGCCCAGGAAGAGTAAAGACTTGCTGGGGGCTGGGAAGCTCCCAGGCCCCTGGCACCCCTACCTGCCATTTACCTGGTAAATCCCAATAAATGCCTGAAAAACCCACCAAGGGCTCCAGGATTCTTCCTTCACCCGTCTGCTAGATCATAGTGATCCTGCCCCGTCCACTCCTGCTGCTACAGTTGGCATCATTCAGCAGAATGATTTGAAGCAGATGGGTATGGAGTCCTCTGAAGACCTCAGGAAGGACTGACAAGTAGCAGACTGAGCCTGTGACAATGCTGGAGGTATCATGGCAGCACAGGATATGGACAAGGTCGGGGAACTGTGAGACAAAACCTCACCTGGAGGAGGAGACAGCCTGAGAGGACTAGCCCATGACCCCTGAAGCAGCAGAATCATTGGGAAAGAAAGGACCACGAATGAGAGCTTGCTAATGCTAACGCAGGGAAAAAAGCCGATGGATGGACTTGGATTGACAATCCAGCTGGAAGGCAGAGGAACCTTGGCAGGTTGATGTTATGTTTTTGGAACCCTGGGGGTAGATGGTGATACCGGAATTGTCAGGCCTAGTCTCCCAGCCAGGATTGGATTTCAGGCTGCAGGGCAGCGCTGAGCCCCATCCCCTAGACCCCCCGCGGGTTGGTGTCTCACGAAGCCGCAGCAGGAACTTCGCAGACGCTCAGGCAAGCAAGTGAGAAGTGCAGGTTTGTTTAGAAGAAAAAAGTTTATTGAGGAGGAAAAGAGCAGAAATAAAGTGGGACTCCCAGGCCAGGGAACCAGGCCTGGGAGGGGCAAGGAAGCCAAAGTGGAATTGTGTCTCAGGGAATATATACCTTTTTTTCCCTCATTATTCTAAAGTTCCACCAGTCTCTTTGTGATTGGTTAGTTCTCGTCTGTCTTACTTAATTTGCTCCTGAGTGGGGATCTTTACATTCCTTATCTAACAGCTTTCTCTTTCCCCATAAGTTGTATCTTTAAATTTATGGCCCAGTCTTCTGGATGGGCATCCCTGCATTGAAGTTACACAGCTGCCCTTCTAATGTGTCCATAAATTAAACCACTCTCCATTACTCCAATCTCCACCTCCCTTTATCACCTGAAGGAAACCAGGACTAGCATTAACAATGTTGTCCTTGGTGCTGGGATGTTTGTTTTTCTTAGTGGAATGGGTTACTTTTCCTTGGTTATCCTTATCTCTGAAGCCACCCTAAATTCTTCAGAGGTCCCCTCCTGCACTATCCCTAAAACTGCATAATTCCTAGCTTCCCCTGTGTCTCAATGGTATCATTTGTAAACCCCAGGAGATTTATCAAAAGCCAACTTAGAAAGGCAAAAGCTAGTGCTGAGATTGGGAAGCCCTGAGTAGCTGTTGAGCAGCCTGAGCATGTTGAAGAAGGTCAGTGAGTCTCTTGAAATCACCTGTGGGTGATGCCCTGTTTGTTGTTGAGTAAGGATGAGGAGCTGAGGAACTCAACCTTGGGGGACAGTTGGGGGATGTGGCTTGTAGTGGAGCCCAAGCCAAAGAGGGGACCCAAAAGAGGCTGCATGTAGAGCTTGTATCCATGGATCCCTGACCCATGTGCATATGCAAAGGATTGGCCTGAGTGTAGGGGTCTGCATGCCACCCTCATGGTGGCTATGAAGGCCAAGTGTTGGAGTGGCCGCAGACGGAAACTCTGAGGGTTGGGTGATTACCCTCAAAGTACAGAATCACCAATCCAAAAGTGAGTGCCACCTGGGGGTGAATGCGGTGTGTGGCTTGTGGCCGAGATCATAGTCAGAGAAGGTCAGGAAGCCTGACGGCTACTGACGTGTGATGGCAGATGCCTGAGTGGTTCCCCCCTTGCATGAGCAGTGCCTTCAGCAGCAGAAATGGTAAATCATCTGCTGGTGCCAATAACCTTTTCTTTTGCCACTAGGTTGGTGCCCTGCCTGGACAAATTTGTGTTCTGTTGTATTCTGTTATATTGTGATGTATTCTGTTTATGTGGGCCATGGCTGCTGTGTTCATATTGCTAAGAGAAAGGTGTATGTAACTTGAATATAGACTCTATGGCAGAAAACCCTGAGGGGGTGGATTGTAGAGTAAGTAAAGTATCAGGCTTTTCTGCCCTTCTGCCGTTAGAATTGATGATAGATCCCTGGGTTACTGAATGCATGACTGATGGCGGACAATGGAGTATGGTGTGGGCATACATAGGTGGGTACACCTAGGCTGAGAGACTAATTATAAGGGCAGCATCATGGGGACACAGTAGAGTGGAACAGAACGCAAAAAGAGCTAAAGGAGCAGAGACGCAAAGGCCATGAGAGAACGGTGGAGAGCCCAGGAAGAGTGAGGACTTGCTGGGGGATGGGAGGCTAGCAGGTTAATGGTGAAAGGGTGGAAAACAACTGATAACTTGTATTTACCCTACAATTTGCTTCTGGCCTTTACCAGAAGTTCTGCCAGGTTAGACCCCAGAATTTGATCTTCTTTGAGAAAAAACTCAGAACATTAAAATTCAGGGATTAAAATTCAGCCCTACTCTGGGGAAGACCTTCATGAAACCATAGTTTCTCAAGTGAAATGAATTGATTTTTGAGTCTAGCCTAAGGGTTGATGTGGAGCACGGGATCTGAATGCCATTAGGTTAGATTATAGATCTCCAGATGTTCTGAAAATGCTCTGGAAGAGTTTTGTCTTCCATAATGCAAAGAGGAAATTGGGTGAACGTATAATGGAATGGGCTTCTGTAAGTCCCAGGTCTGTCACACATTAGCTATGGGGGTTTGGGCAGCTCAGTCTTTCTGTTTCTACTTTTGTGAAAGAGGTAGTTTAATGTTTCTCTCTAGGAATCTTCTGGGGAAATTCCCAACATAAAACCTGACATTTCTAGTACCTCTCAATGATGGACTTAGACTTAAGGGAACATTACAATGTGCTGTTGACGTGGCTGTGGGATTTCCATTGTATGTAAGAACCAATCTTTAACTTTATCTCTGAAGACAACTCATTCTTTATATAAGGGAGGGTTAGAGGGACAAGTCTTTAAGAGGGGTGGGAAATTGAATACAGCTAAGTGTGTCCTTTGAAGACACTCTTTTCTTATTCCTTCTCAAGAAAAAAAGCAAACCTTTTCAGGAGGTTTGTTCAGGATGATTAAGCCGCAGGGTTAAAGAAAGATGGTAGGAGAAAACATTTTGTATCAGACTTCCATCACAATAATCTGTTATGGGCTTACCTGTAACTTTTAAATAACAGCCATATACCTCAGGATTTGATAGAAAATTAGATGTTTTCCAATAGTTTACATGAATAAAAAAATTTGGTTAAAAAATGGCAGTATTTAGAGGTTAAGTATGCTGTCCAAGAACCTTAATGATTTGTGGGGGGAACTGATTTATTAATGAATTAATGGTAGGATATTAAACTCTGGGAGGAGTCTTAGAAGAACCTAGGGTTGGATGGTTAACTTGGTTATTGAGAGCTTCTAAAGGAGATTTTACATAGCTCATGGCATTACTCAGTTTATTCAACCAAAATTGAAAACAGCTGATATTAAATGCATGTCCTGTCACTGCTCTGCAAAGCAGCCCTGCTTCACAGCATTTATCTTTCACGTTTCTCTAAAGAAAGGACATGTGTATAAAGACTCAACACTTGAGCTTGAAGTGGAACAATATTCCTAAAAGTTTCTAAATCAAATGCTTGAAATTTAAATATGCTTCATTTATGGATTTCCATAATTAGCATTTAAACACCATCACTCCACTGGCTCAGGTTTCTAATATAACAAATCACTTGTGTGTAGGAGGAAAGAATATGTCTGTAGATGTAGCATGCAATTTTCAATAAATAATACTTGAAAGGAAAGAGATGGCCATAGACAAATATAAGTTAAAAGCCGTAAGAATAGGGTAGGGAAAATGATGTCCCATGCAGTTGATGTTTACATGACAATTGGGAATTGTCATATAATTGGGAATTTTTTGGAGAACATTTTATTTCAGAACTTATATGACTTTAGGTACTCCCAAGTATATTATGAATTTATGTATTTCTATATATGTCTGTCTGAATTCCAGACATAAAGGAAAAAAAAATTCAATTTCAGGTGATAATAGGACATACAATTTTAGCTACTTCTTTAAAAGTTGGCATTTATTTAATGCTTTTTTATGTGTGTAGGGTAAATGATTGAATGATTGTCAGGATTTTCTGCCCTCCCTCCATTAGATTAAATGCATGCCTGATGGCAGACACCTGGAGTAGGGACACCTGGGTTCACCTGGGCTGAGACTGGCTTATAAGAGCAGAAGAACCAGAAGAAAACAAGTTAGAAACCATTGGAGAAACAGCAGAGGAGAGGCCATGAGAGAATGCTGGAGAGCCCAGCAAGAGTGAAGATTTGCTGGGGGCTCAGGAGGCCTGTCAGCCTCCTGGACCCCCAGCACTTCTGCCTGCCATGTACCTGGTAAACTCAATAAAACCTGAAAAAGCCAGCAAGGGCTCCAGGATTCCTCCTTCACATGTCTGCTCGGGTCATAGAAAACCTGCACTATGCTCTTCCTTGCACTACAATGTGCCACATCTTATAATTATTATATCTATATGTGTATCTATATTGGCATCTATATACATGTCTTTGTTTCAGTCTCAAAACATTCAGATGAGAAAAATAAAATTATTTTTATTATCCCCATGATATAGATGTGGTACTTGATGGCAAGAAGTTTTCAAATTCAAACAATTAAGTAGCAGATGTCAAAGCCAGACAGTTTTGACTCTATGTTGTACTGATGGGAAGTCCCATCTCACCATTCTTGTATCTTTTGTGCTTTGTTCAGCCTACATATTTCTCAAGTACTTTTGCAAAAAAAGATTTCAGATCTTTTCAGTCCTGGTGCACATTGTCAAGAGATGGAGATTATTAAGGAAAAATTTGGGATCCCTTTTGAAAATGTTAGTTGTGAGATGCCAAACTGACTATCAAATATGGCTTTGGTTAAATAATTTTCTTTATTGGTCCAGAACTTAGAAGTTGGGCCTAGAGATTAAGATATGGTCGTCACCATAGAATAGACTGCATTTAAAATCATGTGCATAGGTGAGATCTCCGGTGGAGGTATGGTGAGATGGGAGAGCTGTTTCATGGGCATGGTGGAGATGAAAGATGATTAAAGTGATTGGGGAGAGACTGGAAAGTAAGAGTCAGTCAATTCTTTAGAGTTTTGCTGTAAAAAATGAATTAAGGGATATGCCTGAACTGAATGGAGATAAAGAGTGAAGGGAGAATTTTTGCTTTTGTTTAAGAATTGTTTGTGAATTTCATAATTTGAGATAATTATAATTGCTGTACAAAGGGGTATGTGGTTTTTAAGTACATTTAATATATATTTTGTTCTTAAGAAAATATGCTAATTTTCAATCTAGCAGGTCCATTCTTCAATCTTGCAATAAAATGAGTATTAACCTTTTAAATTGTTGCCAACTGGAATTCTGAAACCGGTATCTTCTTTTAACTTGCACTCTGATTATTTACAAGGAGAATATTTCCATTGAACATTTGCATTTCTTTACCTCACCTGGTTTGTTAGGTTGAGACAGATTCCAGAATATATATTCTGGAATAAATAAATATATGTATTATATATAATAATTATATATATTATATGTATTATATATATTATATATATATATATTCTGGAATCTGTCTCAACCTAACAAAACAGGTGAGGTAAAGAAGATGTGGTACATATACACCATGGAATATTACTCAGCATTCAAAAAAGATAAACACATGCAATTTGCAGCAACATGGATGGCGCTGGAAGGGATCATGCTCAGCGAAATAAGCCAGAAAGAAAAAGAAAAATACCGGATGGTCTCACTCATAGCAGGAATCTAGAAAACTTAAATAAGGGACCAGGAAAAAGAATAACTATAAGAAAGAAAATATCAAAATCAACAAGTAACTATGAATCAGAGACACTCTATGGGGAGTGGAGGCCAGGGAAAGGAGGGATTGGTGTCAAAGTAAGGGAGTTGTAATTGTATGGGGAATATAAAAATAAAATTTAAATAAAAAAATAAAACAACATAAAACATACAATTATTATACAACAACCATAATATAATCTTTTAAATCATAATATAATCATAATATAATCTTTTTATGGGGTAAGATTTTCTAAGTATAATATTCAGTACAACAACATAAAAAAATAAGGTGTCAGATTTACCTATATAAAAGTTTGAAATGTAAGTAAAATAAAAAAATTCTTCAAAAGATTAAAAGACTAACCATAAACATTGAAAATATTTACAGCATACATAGGAGAGGTAATTTGTGTTCAGAGGTACAGGATCACCACTCTTCATATGCATGTCACCACACCATAACCACCACCAAGGTATTCATAGTCCTCCAGCTGAGTCCATTGAAACCTGCCCCCACCCATACCTTGTTTCCCACCCTCCCCTACCACTCTGTTAGGCTTAGTTCTTGTGACAGATTTCTAGGTTTCTTATTCATTGGGTTTTGACACTGACTGCCCGTTCAATATTTAGGTGAAATCATGTGATATTTGTCTTGCTCTTTCTCACTTATTTGCTCAGAATTATCCCCACCAGTTCCATCCATGTTCTCTGGAATAGCAAGAGTTTGGAATAGTATTCCATTCAATCCACATCTTTTTTATTTATTTATTTATTTATTTATTTATTTATTTATTTATTTATTTATTTGTTTGTTTGTTTGTTTTTGTTTGTTTTGTTTATACATGCACTGGGTACAGTCAGAAGCGCGGGAGGGTGAGAGAATTCACCAGAGTCAGAGCGGGGAGCAGAGCAGGCAGAAGGACCGAAGTACACTGCTGAGGGGAGCAGCGGGCGGCAGGAGAGGTCTGCGCGCCATGTGGGACCCTCCTCAGGTGGCCAGGGAGCAGCCGGGGATCAAACCGGCGCCGCAGAGGTTGCCGGCAGCTTCGCAACCCAGCGCTCAACCACTGCGCCACTGGGGAGGCCCTCAATCCACATCTTAATCCAGTCACCTGGGATGATTAGTTTGTTTCCATAGTTTGGCTATTGTATATAGTGATACAATAAATGTAAGAGTGCATATAACCTTTCGTATTAGAGTAGTTGCATTCTTCAGGGATATATTTAAGAGTAGAATTACAGAACCATATGGTAGATTTTTTTTTTTTTGTTAATATTTGGAGAAGCTCCACACTTTTCCATAATGACTGTACCTATCAGCAGTATACAACAGTGTACACATGTTCCTTTTTCCTCCATATCTTTGCCAACACTTGTTTTCTGTTAATTTTGATAGGGGTCATTCTGAAAACAGATATCTCATTAGTGTTTTGATTTGTATTTCCCTAGTAAGTGATGATGAACGTTTTTTCATGTGCCTTTTGAACAACTCTATTTCTTCTTTGGAGAAGTGTCTATTTAGCTCTTTTGCCCACTTTGATTGGGTTATTTGTGTTCATTTTGTTGAGTTGCCTAAGTTCTTTAGGAAAACCTGAATGTCAGCCCCTTGTCAGATGTGTGATGTGCAAATATTTTCTCCCATTCAGTAGGATGCCATTTTGTTTTACTGATAGTTTTTTCACAGTGCAACAATTTTTTCATTTGTTGTAGTGCTATTTGTTAAATGTATACAAAAAGACAACTTTGAAGACAAAGTCAAGTGTTTTTCCTGCTTTCTTCACTATATTTTATGGTTCAGGTCTTACATTCAAGTCTTTACTGCATTTTCAATTATTTTTTGTTTAAGGTGTGAAATGGTGATCTAGTTTCATTATTTTGCACGTGGTTGATCAGTTTCCCCAAAACCAATTGTTGAAAAGACTTTCCTTACTCCAATGTACAGTGTTGGCACCTTTGCCATAGACTAACTGCCCATATATATTTGGGTTTATTGCTGGTCTCTCAATTTTGCTCCATTGATATTTGTCTGTTGCTAGTCTAGTACCATACTGTTTTGATTACTATAGATTCGTAATATAATTTAAAGTCTTGGAATGATACCACCTTTCATCTTTTTTGTCACAATTATTTTGGCTATTTGGAGTCTTTTGTTGTTGCATATGAATTTCAGTCAAATTTGTCCTTTTTTTTTTTTAAGTATGTCATTGAAACCTTGACAAGAACTGTGTTGAATCTGTATAATGCCTTGGATAAGGGCCATTTTAACAATGTTAAATCTTCCAGTCCATGAGCATGGGAGTGTGGCGTTGGTGGTATAGTGGTGAGCATAGCTGCCTTCCATGAGCATGGGATATCTTCTGCTTGTGGATTTTTTTCTGACTTTTTAACTTTAAGCCTATACATCTGTATCTTTGAAGTTTAGCTGGGTGGCCTGGAGGTAAAAGAAAGTTGGGTTCTGTTTTCTGATCCAACAAGCCATTCTATGTGTTTTGATTGGTGAAATTAAGTCATTTAAGTTTAAGGTGATTATTGATATATGAGGATTTGCTACTTCTACTTTATCTTTGATTTTTCTGTTTCTATCTAATCGTTCACTTTTTCTAAAAATATTTATTTATTTATGCATACAAGAGCTGGAGTATAGGCCAGAGATGTGGGGGGGTGAGATGATTCACAGGAGACAAAGTGGGGAACAGAACAGGCAATCTGACTGAAATACACTGCTGAGGGGAGCATCAGGCGAGACAGGAGAGGTATGCAGCACCATATAGGTTGCTCCCTGGCCTGCCAGGGGATTGAACTTGTGTTGCCGAGGCTGCAGATTGCTTCATAGTGTGGTGCTTAACCCCTTCAGCCACTAGGGAGGCCCCTTATTGTTCATGTTATTACTAAAATTTCAATTTAAATAGGAGCGCTACTTCCAGCATTTCTTTTAGGGAAGATCTAGTGTTGGCAAACACCCTCAGCTTTTGCTTATCTGGAAGGTCTTTATTTCTCCTTTATATCTAAATGAAAGTCTTGCTGGATATATTTTTTTAAAGATTTATTTATTTATTTATGCATACAAGAACTGGGTTACAGGCAGAGGTGTGGGGGTGAGAGGAGACAGAGTGGGGGAACAGAACATGCAATTTGGCTGAAATACACTGCTGAGGGGAACAGCAGGAGAGTCAGGAGAGGTCTGCTGCACCATGTGGGTTGCTCCCTGGCCGGCCCGGGATTAAACTCGTGCTGCAATAGCTGTGGACAGCTTCATAGGTTGCATCTTATCTCCTTGTGACACCAGGGAGGCCGTGGATATAAAATTTTTTCTGACAGTTTTTATATTTAAATACTTTGAATACTTCATTCCATTCTCTTCTTCCCTATAGAGTTTCCTCAGAGAAGTCTGATAGCCTGATTGGATTTCCTTTGTAGATTACCCACTTTCTTTACTTTGCCATCTGCAATACAATTTATTTGTCTGAATTTTTGGTAGTTTCACAAATACTTGGCTTGGTGTAGGTCTCATTACATTTAGATAACCAGGCATCTTTTTAGCTTTATGTTTAGTTTCTTCTCCAGGTTTGGGAAATTTTCCTCTATTATTTTTTTGAATAAATTTTCTGGTCCTTTCTCTTCTCTATCTCTCTCCCTCTCTGGAATATCCATTTTCCTTATGTTGCCTTTCTGTTACAGAATACATCTCAGTGACAGGAGGAGGGGTTTTGCAGTGCAGTGAATGGTTCCATTTTCCCTGCCCCTGCTTACAGATTGTCACCTTGGACTACAAATCCCAACATGCCATGCTGAAGTGTGGGGAAGCTGGAAAGGAGCAAAGCAGATGCATAAATAGAGGTGGAAAAAAGAGGGGGATAGAGACAGGTAATGGAGAAACACATTAAAGAAAGACGTGTTGGCAAGAGACATGTAAAGATCTGTTCCTGAGACTCTTATCATTTTGGCAGAGACAATTGCAGCTATTATATTGACCTCATGATAGATTTTATGGTACATTTTAAATATTAGGCCTTTCCTTTTGTCTCAGCTCTATGGACCTGCCTAAACCTTTTCTTGTAGAACCCTTACAGAATATGCTGCTTAACATGTAACTCTTCATTGCATGCTCACATTTCTTAATGGACTTGAATAGATCTTGAAGATTTTCTTCCTTTTTTCTTTCTTTCATATTTCTTTCTTTTCCACTTGAGTTCTTTGTGCATTACGATTTTAAAGTCACAAATTCAGTCATCCAATTTGCCTAGTCTACTTCCATAGCTTTCTGTAGAACTTTTTATCTTTTCTATTGATCTTTCATATCCTTCATGTCTTATTTAAATCTTTAATTTCTACTTTCTGTTCATTAATTGTATTTCATGTGACATTGATTTTTCTTTTGTTGTATCTCTTTGATTAGCTTTTCATAGTTTTCTTGTATGATTTTTTCTACATTTTCTTCCATTTCTTTCAATTTCTTTATTGTGACAATTTTGAACTCTCTATCTAATGGGAACATTAGATATTCCATATATTTACAGTTGGAATCTTGAGAGTTATTTTCTTCTTGTGATGTCATATGCCTTTGAGGTTTCAAGATCCCTTGTGTTGTGATTTTTTTTTGTCTGTCCAATTTACTGTTTTAGATCTTCTCCCCAGGATTTCTACATTCTCTAATAGTTTCAAGTTGGGAGCTTAGAGGAAGTTTGAGAAAGCATGCAGGGGAAAGGCAGATAACACTCCATATTCCCCAAACTAGCCATAAGTAACTATGATGCTATTTGCTCCACAGGCTCTACTCTCTAGGGAAGCAGCATGCTTTTGATTATACAGGCTGGGAGCAAACTGGGAGATCATATATGGGGAGGGCATGTGACTCCCTTGGTCTCTAAAACTAGTCTAAGAGCTTGCAGATATGGCTGTGAGTGATATGCTTGGCAGCCAACACTCTGGCTATGGCAGGGAAGCACAAGAGATTATTCTAGGTTTAGGCAGTTTCCTCTCTTGATTTCCCAAGATGGATGCAAAAAAGTGTGTGATTTTCTTGTGTCATATATACATTGTGCTCACTGTGGTTACAGTTTTTGGCTAGATATGCTGGAAACTGGCTCACAGGTCATGTGGGAGAGAAGGATAGCTGCTATCAATACACCCTAGGGACCTACATTTTCTGGTTCTAATAGGGGAATCCTAGAGATCATCTTGGGGATTAATGGGCACTGCTCCAGACTACCCTAATCAGGCACAGACAATTTATGTAGCCCGGAGATTATGCAGGGAATAGGTAAGTTATTCTTTCTACTGCTGAAACCTGTGTCAGCCTGCCAGGATGCCTTTTGTTGCGCAGACTAAGTTCTCATTGAGAAGTGGCACTCTCAGGCACAGTTCAGGGCTATAGAAAATCCAGGAGATCCAGGGGGGGAAGTGTAGGTATCTCCTGGTGTACTGGCACAGTTTCTGACTTACAGGAGAGTTTTTTTTTTTTAAGTAGGTGATGTTAAGGTGATCTTATTTTATGCATATGAAATAATCTAGTAGGAAGGGAGAAACTGAAGATGCAGGAGGGAAATGGGAGAATCTTTGAACTGTTGTCCTCAGGAGATAAAGAAGGAAGGGGAGCAGAACTCTAGTATAGGTTAAGTGCTACCAAAGGAGGAGGGACATTTCTCCAGTTACTGGAGGAAAGGCAGGATATATGATGCTGATGATATACACTCCTTTATATTCATATTTTAAACTTTTAAGTGCTCACAGATTTTGCATATACCATGATGTAAGTTATTCTTAGGATAAAAATATGCATAGAAAACATTTGGATAGAAGCTGGTCTAAGAATAAGGTAAAATTTAATAGTCAAGGAAATGTCATCATCAACTGTGCATATAATATTGAACTTTAAATTGCTTTCTATTTAACTGCCCTCTGATTAAAAGAAGGAATTTGCTGTAAAAATGAATGTAATTGTAAAACAGGAACATTTTAAAATCAAGACTTGTTTCTGTTTTGTTTCTCAAAGAATTTAAATCTTTGCAGAATAGAAATGTTGTCTATGGTCAACTGTAACTTTTGTGTGCAGAGAATGCATCATATTCGTGACACTTATTTTTTTCTTCCTCAAATTTCATTAATTTTTCTGTCATTTGCATAGGTATATCATTTGGGGGTACATTTTTACTCCTCCATATGTATGCATGCTTTACTCACCCTCCACCAAAACTTCTGTGCCAGTTTTCTATCCCCTTCTTTCCTCTATCCCCTCCTCCCTAGCAACCCTTTCCCTCTGTTAACCAGTCTATTTTTCACAGAGTCTAAGAATTATATTTTCTGTACTTTGCCAGTTTGTTTTCTGGGGTTATTTATTTTTCATAAGTGAAATGATCCAATATCTGTCTTTCATGTTCTGACTTATTTCACTTAGCATAATTATATCAAGGTTCTATTTTGTCCCAAAAGATACTATTTTATCTTTTAATAGCTGAGTAGTATTTCATTGAGTAAATTGCACAATTTCTTTATTCAATCTTGTGTCATTGAACACATAATTGGTTCCATGACTTGACTATAGTGAATAATGCTGCTATGAACATAGAAGAATGTAATCTTTTCTTATTAGTATTCATATTCTTTGGGAAAATACCTAGCAATAGCTGAATCATAAATACCAGCAATAGCTGGATCACAAGGTATTTCTATTTTTATGTTGTTAATATATTTCCATATTGTTTTCCATATAAGCTGCACCAAATTAATTCTCACCTACATTGGATGAATTTTCTTTTTACTTTCTACATCTTCACCATTCTTTTAGATATAGGACATTTCACAGGTGTGAAGTGATATTGTGGTTTTCCCTTGTAATGAGTGATGTTTGAACATTTTTTTTTTGCTGCCTGTAGGTCATCTGTCTAAAGAAGTTTCTTTTTTTAAATTTTATTTTTATATTCCCCATACAATTGCAACCCCCTTATTTTGACCCCAACCCCTCCTTACCCCACCCCCCCATAGTGTGTTTCTTGTTCACAGTTGTTTGTTGATTTTGATTTTTCTCTTTCTTAAAGTTTTTTCTTTCTTACAGTTTTTCCTTCTTATTTTTTTTTCTTTTTTATTCTTTTTCCTGGTTCTTGCTATGAGTGAGACGATCTGGTATTTTTCTTTTTCTTTCTGGCCTATTTCGCTGAGCATGATCCCTTCCAGCGCCATCCATGTTGTTGCAAATTGCATGTGTTTATCTTTTCTGAATGCTGAGTAATATTCCATGGTATTTATGTACCACATCTTCTTGATCCAGTCATCTATTTTTAGGCATTTGGGCTGTTTCCAAAGCTTAGCTTTTGTAAATAGAGCTGCTATAAACATAGGGGTGCAGGTGTTCTTTGGAATTGATGTTTCTGTGTCCTTTGGGTAAATACCTAGGAGTGGAATTGCTGGATCATATGGAAGCTCTATGTTTAGTAGGTCCAGAAATCTCCACACAGCTCTCCATAGTGGTTGGACCAGTTTGCACTCCCACCAACAGTGCAGAAGAGTTCCTTTTTCTCCACACCCTCGCCAAAATTTGTTGTAGCTAGTTTTTTTAATATGTGCCATTCTCACTGGTGTGAGATGGTATCTCATGGCAGTTTTGATTTGCATTTCCCTGATTACAAGTGATACTGAACATTTTTTCATGTGCCTATGGCCATTTGCATCTCCTCTTCAGAGAAGTTTCTTTTTTGATGGGATTATTTTCTTTGTTGTTGTTGAGTCTCATCAGCTCTTTGCAGATTTTTGTGATCAGTCCTTTATCATTAGTGTTGTGTGCAAAAATGTTCTCCCAGTAGGTGGGGTTTCTCTTTCTTTTTGTTATTGTCTCTTGCTGTGCAAAAGCTCTTTAATTTGATGTAGTCCCAGCTGTTTATCTTTGCCTTCACTATCACTGCTTTGGGTGATGTGTCTGTAAAGATGTCTTTGATGTGCATATCATGTAGTGTTTCTCCTATATTTCCTTCTATGTATTTTATGGTTTCAGGTATTATGTCTAGTTCTTTAATCCATTTTGAGTTGATTTTTGTGTATGGTGTGAGGTAGTGGTCAAGCTTCATTCTTTTGCATGTAGTGTCCTAGTTTTCCCAGCACCATTTATTGAACAAACTTTCTTTGCTCCAATGCATAGTCTTTGTTCCTTTGTCAAAGATTAGTTGACCATAAATCTGTGGATATATTTCTGGATTTTCTATTCGATTCCATTGGTCTGTATGTCTGTTCTTGTTCCAGTACCATGCAGTTTTGATGATTCTGGCTTTGTAGTATAGTTTGAAGTCTGGGAGTATGATGCCTCCATTCCCTTCTTTTTTTTTCAGGAGAGCTTTGGCTATTCGGGATTTTTTGTGATTCCATATGAATTTCATCAATAATTGTTCTATTTATTTGAAGAATGACATTGAAATTTTGATTGGAATAGCATTGAATCTGTAGATTGCTTTTGGTAGGATGGTCATTTAAATAATGTTTATTCTTCCAATCCATGAGCAGGGGATGTCTTTCCATTTCTTTGTGTCTTCTTCTATTTCTTTTAACAGTGTTTTATAGTTTTCTTTGTATAGGTCCTTTACCTATTTTGTTAGATTTATTCCCAAATATTTTATTTTTTTGTTTTGATAATAAAAGGGATTTTTTTATATTTCTTCTTCTTCAGATTTCTTGTATGTGTATAGGAAGGCTACTGACTTTTGCATGTTGATTTTGTATCCTGCCACTTTACTGAACTGATTGCTGAGTTGAATTAGCTTTTCAGTGGAGTTTTGGGGTTCTCTATGTATATTATCATATCATCTGCAAATAGTGATAGTTTGACTTCTTGTTTTCCTATTTGGATTCCTTGTATGTCTTTCTCTTGTCTTATTGCACTGGCTAGGACTTCCAGTAATATATGAAAAGCAGTGGTGAGAGTGGACATCCTTGTCTTGTTCCAGATCTTAATGGAATTGCTTTCAGCTTTTCACCATTGAGAATGATACTGGCTGTCAGCTTGTCATAGATGGCCTTTATGATGTTGAGGTATGTTCCTTGTATCCCTAGAATTTCAAGGGCTTTTATCATGAATGGCTGTTTCACTTTGTCAAAAGCTTTCTCAGCATCTATTGATATTATCATATGGTTTTTATATTTCTTTTTGTTGATGTGTTGGATAATGTTGATTGATTTTCGGATGTTAAACCATCCTGTGTCCGTGGAATGAATCCTACTTGGTCGTGGTGAATTATCTTATGGATACAGTGTTGGATTCTGATAGCTAAAATTTTATTGAGGATTTTGCATCAGTGTTCATTAGGGAGATTGGCCTGTAGTTTTCCTTTTTTGTGTTGTCCTTGTTCGGTTTTGGTATTAGTGTAATGTTGGCTTCATAGAACGTGTTTGGTATTGTCCCTTCCTTCTCAAATTTTTGGAAGAGTTTGTGAAGGATAAGCACTAATTCATCTCTGAATGTTTGGTAGAATTCATTTGTAAATCCATCAGGTCCTGGGCTTTTGTTTTTGGGGAGGTTTTTTATTACCATTTCAATTTCACTGCTTGTAATTGGTCTGCTTTGGTGTTCTATTTCTTCTTTATCTAGCTTTGGGTGATTGTAGAGTTGTAGGAATTTGTCCTTCTCCTCTGGCCTATAACTCAGTTCTTGTATGCATAAATACGTAAATTTTAAAAAATAAATAAAACAAGATGTCTTTTTTTTTTAGAAACTTCTAAGAAAAAGAAAAGCATTTAATTATATTCCTCATAGAAAATGGCATACTATTGTCCAATTCTGTGCAAGACCCTATTAACTTACTTTTTTTTATAAATTTTATTTTTATATTCCCCATACAATTGCTACCCCCAGTTCTGACCCCAATCCCTCCCCTCCCGCCCCCCACACACCAAAAAGTGTCGCTGGTTCATAGTTTTTCGTTGATTTTGATTTACACTTTCTTATAGTTATTCATTTTCCTGGTCCCTTATTTAAGTTTTCTAGATTCCTGCTATGAGTGAGACCATCCAGTATTTTTCTTTTTCTTTCTGGCTTATTTCGCTGAGCATGATCCCTTCCAGCGCCATCCATGTTGCTGCAAATTGCATGTGTTTATCTTTTTTAAATGCTGAGTAATATTCCATGGTATATATGTACCACATCTTCTTGATCCAGTCATTTATTTTTGGGCATTTGGGTTGTTTCCAAAGCTTAGCTATTGTAAATAGTGATGCTATAAACATAGGGGTGCAAGTGCTCTTTGGAATTAAGGTTTCTGTGTCTTTTGGGTAAATACCTAAGAGTGGAATTGCTGGATCATATGGAAGGTCTATCTTTAGTAGGTTGAGGAATCTCCACAAAATTTTCCATAGTAGTTGGATCAGTTTGCACTCCCACCAGCAATGCAGGAGAGTTCTAAAGGAAAGTTTCTTTAATTAAATGATTCTGGGAAACCTGGGCAATCACACGCAAAAAAATAAATAAATAAATTCCCACATAATTTCAGAAAAAAAATTAATTAAAAGTATATTAAAGACTTTGATACAAGATCTGAAGTCATAAAATACTTAAGAGAAAACATAGGATATATACTCCTAAGCATCAATTGCAGATATATTGGGGTGCAATCCAAAAGGCAAAGGAAAAAAAGCAAAATAAACAAACTAACGAACATTTGTACTTCAAAAGAAACGACCACAAAAACAAAAAGGCAAATTATGGGCTGGGATTTGCACAGTATGTGTTTGAACAAGGAGTTAATCTCCAAAAATATACAAAGAAAACACATAAATCAACAATGAGAAAGCAAACAACCCAATCAAAAAAAAAAAATCAGAAAACCTAAATAGACACTTCCCTAAAGAAATTCCTGGCACTTATTTAAACAATTTGCTTATCTTCAAAATAAAGCAAACAGAGTGGTTTTATTTATAGTTCAACAAGTGAAAAACCTGCCAGTGAGGTTCTGCAAGGCTTAATGATTTGCTCAAGCTTGTCCAACTGGTAAGATGAGATTTAAATTAGAGTTCATTCTGAATTCAGAGTTATTTTCCTTCATACACTCTCTTGAGATAGTAAATATTTTGATGTGAATAATATTTAACATTTGGCTCAAAAAATTAAGTTCCTCAAAGTATCTAAAGATATTGAATTTATTTGCATGTACCACTCCTACTTCTCTTATAGTCTGGTACTCAGACCTAAGTAAAAGGAAGGAAAAAGAGAAGGAAGAAGGAAATATATGCAAAATAGAAGAAATAGTATCATGAACCCTCATATTCCAAACCCAAGTTCAATAGGAGTCCATTCCTGGCCAAACTAGTTTCACCTCTATCCCCACCTGCTCTTGCTTGCCATAAGATTTTTTTTTTTGAAGTAAGTTGACATCATATTTTTCATTCATTAATATTACAGTGTATGTTTCTAAAAAATAAAGATTATTTTAAAAATATAACTTCAACTGTAACAACACTGTTAAAAATAGTAATTCCTTAGATTTCTCAAATATTTAGTGTTTAAATTCTTCCAGCTGTCTCACAAATGGTAGTTACAAATGGTCATTACAGTTCTTATTCCATTCTGAGTAAGAGCTGTGCAGTGCAGCTCACTGAATTGTAACAGGGTGGTCCCCAGGAAAAGTGGAAGTTCCAGGTTCCTTGCCCCACCAAAGGAAGGGTGAAACTGAGCAGGAAGGAGAAGAAGCTAGAGAGGAAACTGGAAGGAAGGAAAGAAGGAAGGAAGAAAGAGAGATTGAGAGCCAGAAGGAGACCTGGAGGAGACATCTGGAGCATAGAGAGACATATGAAGAAGCTACACTTGCTTCTTGGTGTAGGACTTCTTGGTTTGGACTGTTTGGAACAGATGTGGGTGAGACACCCATGGGGAGGTTAACAATGGCAGCTTTTATCTTGATTTTGAATTTGTTCCTTCTGCCCAAAACATGCTGGGCCCTTTCTGTCCCTTTCTTATAGGTCCCTCCAGGAGGTACCTTAGACTTGTGGCAAACTTTAAAAATATATATATTTTTTCTTTTTTTTTCCTAAAGATTTTATTTATTCATTTATATAAGCACTGGGTACAGTCCAGAAACATGGGAGGATGAGAGAATTCACCAGAGCCAGAGCAGGGAACAGAACAGGCAGACTGACTAAATACACTGCTGAGGGGAGCAGCAGGCGTGGCAGGAGAGGTCTGTGAGTCATGTGGGACCCTCACCGGTGGCCAGGGGTCGAACCAGCACTGTAGAGTCTGTGGGCAGCTTCGCAGCCCAGTGTTCAACCGCTGCACCACCAGGGGAGTCCTCCAAAAATATATTTTTAATTAATTTATTTATATATATTTTAAAGCCATGCTGATTTTTGTACAATGTTTGTTTTCTTCTCTCAGGTGTAGCCCTGTAAAATGTCTACCACCAATTCACCCGTGCATCATCACCATAGTCCCTTGTGATCTTTCCTTCCCTGTTTTGATCCCTCTTCCTTTCTCTCCTCTGCAGAATGTCTCTGATATATAGTTGCCTGTTAATTTTGGTTTTTTACTTATTATTTTTTTTCCTGATCCCTTATTTGTGTCCCCTATATTCCTCCTATAAGTGAAACCATCCCGTATTTTTCTTTTCTATCTGGCTTTTTGCAATGAGCATAATCCCTTCCAGCTCTATCCATGATGCTGCAAATGACATGAGTTTATCTTTTTTGATTGCTGAGTAGTATTCTATTGTGTATACATTCCACATCTTCTTGATCCAGTCATCTATTTTGCGGTATTTGGGTTTTTTCCATATCTTACCTATTGTAAATAGTGTTGCAATAAACATAGGAATGCAGGTATCCTTTTGAATTAATGTTGTTATACTCTTGGTTAGTTTCCTAAGAGTAGAATTGCTGGGTCATAATTAGCTCCATTTTTAGTAGCTTGAGAAACCTCTATGCAGCTTTCCATAGTGGTTGGACCAATCTGTATTCCAAATCCTTGCCAACATGTGTTTTTGCCTGTTTTTTTTTTTTTGTTTGTTTTTTTTTTGTTTATTTGTTTTTTGGTTTTTTAGTATGTGCCATTCTCACAGGTGTAAGGTGGTATCTCATTGTGGTTTTGATTTGTATTTCCCTCATAAGTGATGTTGAACATTTTTTCATATTCTTATTGGCCATTTGCATTTGCTCTTTGGAAAAGTGTCCTTTAAGTTCTTCTGCCCATTTTTTGACTTGATTGTTCACTTTGTTTTTGCTAAGTCATGTGAGCTCTTTGTAGATTTTTGTGATCAGTCCCTTATCAGTTGTTTTGCATGCAAAGTTTTTTCCCAGTCAGTAGGGTGTCTCTTCATTTTGGTTAATGTCTTTTTTGCTATATAGAATCTTTTTAATCCCAGCTGTTTATCTTTTTTAAAAAAAGATTTATTTGTTTATGTATGCAAGAACTGGGCTACAGGCCAGAGGTGCGGGAGGCAGGGGAAGGGGGTGAGAAGTTTCACCAGAGACAGAGTAGGGAACAGAACAGGAAAAATGACTGAAATACACTGCTGAGCTGAACAGAGGATGATGAGTCAGGAGAGATCTGATGTGCCATGTGGGTAGCTCCCTGGCTGGGGATCGAACTCATGCTGCAGTGGCTGTGGATAGCTTCATAGGTTGTGTCTTAACCCCTTATGCCACAGGAAGGCCCACAGCTTTTTATCTTTTCCTTCACTTTCTCTGCTTTAGAGGATGAGTCTTATGTTACTGAGATGTATGTCATGTAGTGTTTTACCTATATTTTCTTTTATATATTTCATGGTTTCAGGTATATGTGCAATTCTTTTTATCTTTTTGAGTTGTTTACCATTTACTGAACAAGCTGTGCTTGTTCCATTGCATGTTTTTGCTCCTTGTGAAAGATTATTTGTCTATATATGCGCAGATTTATTTCTGGTTTTTTAGTTTGATTCCATTGTTCTGTGTGTCTGTCTTTGTTCCAGTACCATACTGCTTTAATTATTATGGCTTTGTAGTATAGTTTGAAGTCTGAAAGTGTGATACCTGCATTCACCTTCTTTTTAGTTAGGAAAGTGTTGACTATTCAAATTTTTTTGTGTGTGTCTCCTTAAGAAACACAATTCAAGTTTTTGGTGTCTCCTATTTCTATGAAGAATCTCATTGAGATTTTTATCAGGGTTGTGTTGAATCTGTAAATTGTTTTTGGTAGCATGGCCTTTTAATAATGTTAATTCTTCCAATCCATGAGCAGGGGATGTCTTTCCATTTCCTTGTGTCTTCTTCTATTTCTTTTAACAGTATTTTATAATTTTCTTTGTATAGGTCACCTTTGTTAAGTTATCCCCAGGTACTTGATATTTTTTGTGCCAGTTGTAAACAGGATGGTTTTCTTAATTTCGTCTTCAGATTAATTGTTTGTATATAGGAAAGCTACTGATTTTTGTGTGTTGATTTTGTATCCTGCTACATTACTAAACTAGTTTATTATTTTAATTATTTTTCCTATGGAGTTTTGTTGGCTTCATAGAAAGTATTTGGTAGTATTTCTTCTTTCTCTGTTTTTTGGGAAGAGTTTGTGTTGATAGGCACTAGTTCATTTCCGAACATTTGGTAGAATTCGTTTGTGAAAGTTGTCTGGTGCTGGGCTTTTGCTTTTGGGGAGGTTTTTGATTACTGTTTCAATTTTTCCTTTTTTTTTTTATAGAGGCATGTTTTATTTATTTTATTTATTTGTTTGTTTGTTTGTTTTGTTTATACATGCACTGGGTACAGTCAGAAGCGCGGGAGGGTGAGAGAATTCACCAGAGCCAGAGCGGGGAGCAGAGCAGGCAGAAGGACCGAAGTACACTGCTGAGGGGAGCAGCGGGCGGCAGGAGAGGTCTGCGCGCCATGTGGGACCCTCCTCTGGTGGCCGGGGAGCAGCCGGGGATCAAACCGGCGCCGCAGAGGCTGCGGGCACCTTCGCAACCCAGCGCTCAACCGCTGCGCCACCGGGGAGGCCCTCAATTTTTTCAATGCTTGTACATTCATCTTTTTAGGTGTTCAATATCTTCTTTATCTAGCTTTGAATGATTATATAGTTCTAGGAATTTTCCCATCTCTTCTAGATTATTGAACTTCTTTGCATATAAATGTTCATAGTAATCTCTGATTATTTTTTTTATTTCTACTGAGACTTGTAGCAAGCTTTTGGGCCTCAGTGACCCTGCTTTGGGCCAACCCTATTTGCTAGGCATTTATCCATGAGAAAAATAAGTAACTTTGGGTTCTTAGTTTGGAAATTTATTCTTCCCCTCTTCTGTCTTGCACACTAATTTTATTAAAGTTCCTTATACTAAAGGTCTTACATACTATATTATATTTTGTTTTGATGTGATGGATAGAAGAATCTATTTAAAATGGGCAGGTTTGGGGATTCTGGGATTCCCCTCTCCCTGCCTGGTAACAGATTCATTTCTGAAATAATTTTTGATCTGTAATCCATAACCTCCCTTTCCCTTCCCCTTGCAATTTATGTGTTATTTTTTCTGTGGCTTTCATTTTTTTTGATTTTTGATAGTAGGATTTTGCTTCCTTGACTTAGTATTTCTTGGAAATTGATTACTGACATGATCAAATTCTCGATATGAAAGAAGACCCCTGTAATATCATTATTTTAAAGTTGTAAACTAAGCTATGTCCACAGTCTACCCTACTTTTCTACTTATAGTCCCTCTCCACCTGGAGCTAAAGGAATCTGAAGCTACTGGGGACAGGCCTTGTCCCCTAATTACCTGAGAAGTTGCCAGATCTGCCAGAGGCCAGGACAGTATGGGTCAGGGACTACTCTTGGAGATTACATCCATGTGGGAATTAACTATGTCAAGATCTCCAGGAAGCAAAGTGGGTAAGTTACCCTGCCCCACATTTTGCTTCCCCAACTCAGGAATTCCAGTTTAAACACCTCCCAAAATTTCACCACCAAGTAGAGGGTTAGGGAGGGCATATAGTTGTCTAGGAAAACCAGTCTTTTGAAACTCATTTCATCAAAGCTATACTCTCCTCATATTCAGTGTGGGCAGTGATAGCAGTGGTCCTCTTCCCTCTAGCCACACAGTTATCCTAGATTGATCTCTATTCTATGAATTTTCTGGATGGGGGATTGGGCCCTGCTCTGCATTGAATCTTGTTAAGAAGGTTTTCTAAGTAATGGATTTTTAGCTGTTGCTTGCTAAAGACACCCCTGTTGCTGCACCCAAGTGGACTCAACTGCAAAATATTCCAGAAATCTGTTATGAGAGCTGCCAAACTCAGGGGAAATCACATGTCTATTTTAATTAAATGCCACAGAGAACAGGTTTAAATAATTTTATGTTTAATCTTTTGAATCGATCACCTTTAGCATCAAAAATTTATACAGTTTGAGCCAGATTTTCTAACTTCAATTTAAGAGATAAAAACCACTCATGTCTAGATTTATGTATGGTTACTATGGGGATGGCTCTCTTTATGTGGAGATTTACATAGATATCCTAGAAGAGCAAAGAATTTGGGCCACTGAATTCTTTAAAGGTCTTGCAAGTTGGGGAAGACCAAAAATAGACAATGTGAACAAACCTTGTATTTGAACTGCTGATCTTTTAGCTGAGACATGTCTGTGAACTCTCACTGGTTCATGTATAATGAGGGGAAGTTCCATCTTCATAGCTGTTTTAACCTCATAGACACCAATGTCAGCTCCAAAGTAGTTAATCTGTTCTTGACTTGTTTTTGATTCTAGAGTAGTTGAGTTTGTAACATATAGCAATAAACTAAGATTTATAAAGCAATTTAGGGAATTTAAATTTAGGGAATTTAAAAAATTTACTGAAGCCCAGGAAGTCTAAGTTTTGGAGCTCACTGAGGGTCCTGGATTGTTTTTTCATCTTAATGCATATTAATTATTAGGCTGGCCTGGATGTAATTGTCCTGGTCCCCATGACTTTTCCTTGGATTACATCTATGAATCAATATATTTCCCATACTCTCTCTTCTCCTCCAGTCTCTTTCATAAGCTTCCAAACTTCCTAGAGCTAAATTTAGTTTTAATTCCTTGTTTAAAATTTTTAAAAAGTGCAAAATATGAACTGTACATTGTTTTAATAATAATCTATTTGATATCAATTCCACCTATATTCATAGCAATGTACAAAGTTCTGTCTGAGAAATAGTGGAGAAGAAAAATTTTGCTAAACGTTGTATTTAGCCCTCTGACATTTCTGAAATTCCATTAGAAATGATATTCTTTAAGTTCTCTGTTCTTGACAATGCAGTTAGAATGGGAAGCATGATAAATTATTAGAATAATTATAAATATTAGAAATGGCTAGTGATGACTCAACATACATTTCAATAATCATAGGTGCATAATAATTGGTTATGGGGCAAACATTGAGTGAAAATTGAGAGGCATTTCTATACTTTAGAGATGAGGAAACCAAAATAATTACTTGTAAGTCATGGATCTAGTTGATGGGCTCTTGGGAGGGGAGGAATCAAGACATTATTTAATTATTCCTGACTTCTTAATGCCTACCTACCACACAGGAAACATTAAATAAATGCTTTTTTAAAAAATATTTATTTATTTATTTATTTATACAAGCACTGGGTACAGTCAGAAGCTCGGGAGGATGAGAGAATTCACCAGAGCCAGAGCGGGAAACAGAACAGGCAGACTGACGATACACTGCTGAGGGGAGCTGCGGGTGGCAGGAGAGGTTTGTGCGCCATGTGGGACCCTGGCCCGGTGGCTGGGGATCGAACTGGTGCTGCAGAGGCTGCAGGCAGCTTCTCAACCCAGCTCTCAACTGCTGCACCACCGAGGAGGCCCTAAATAAATGCCTTTTAATGAACAACTAGGGAAAGTAGGATTCACATCTCAGACTACTGTGATTTTTCTTCGGGGAAACCAGAAACTCTCAGTGCCTTTGAAAGGGATTTTCATCAACTCAAAGAGGATTTCTGATTTTTTTTACCATTTACTCTCTCCCTGGAATCAAGGTTGAAGGCTTGACTTTATTGCTTTAATCCTTTCTTTGTTCTGTTCTTGTGACTTCTATTGCAAGATCTTTAATATTTCTTAATTTCCTTACCTTTCTGTTTCAGGCCCTGGTGGTTTCCCTGTTGGATAATTATATTAGTCTTCTAGCTGGTCTTTCTGTTAGTATGCAGACTTAGGGGTACTCTGCCCCCCAATTTGTACACTCTAAAGAGTTTTTGCCATCTACTGCATAAAGACAAAGCATTTTCTTAGTGTGTGAGAACATTGACAGATTAGTGTGCATAGAGAGGAAAGAAGGAAAAGGATATAGTTTTCTAATAAAACACCCAAAATTATCCATCATCTAATGGGTAAATGCCCAATGAAACAGGGCTGGCCCAAAGCAAAACTGTTGAGGCCTGAAAACTTGCCACAAGTCTAAGACTCCTTCTGGCAGGGCACCACAGGAAATTAGCAGAAGGGGATAGGCAAGTATAAGTATGGGATAAAATGTGAAAAGTTAAAATACAAATCAAATCAAAGTTCAAATACAAATTCCCTGGATGTCTCTCTCTCTCTCTCTCTTTTTTAAAAGATTTATTTATTTATGCATACAAGAAATGGGGTACAGGCCAGAAGTGTGGCAGGTGAGAGGATTCACCAGAGGCAGAGTGGGGAACAGAACAGGCAGATTGATTGAAATACACTGCTGAGGGGAGTAGCAGGTGAGTCAGGAGAGGTCTGCTGCACCATGTGGGTAACTCCCTGCCTGGGGATCCACTCATGCTGCAGTTTCATAGGTTGTGCCTTAGCCCCTTTTGCCACCTGGGAGGTTCCCCCTCCCAAGTCTCTTGTTCATATCTCTTCTAAGTATCTCTACATGTGTCTCCTTCCATGTTGTCCAAGTCCCTGTTACAAGTCCCAAGCTGAGAAGCAAGCAGACCCTTCTTCACATGTCTCTGTTTCCCACATATCCCTTCAAGTCTTTTCCAAGTCTTCTGTATCTTCCCTCACCCAAACTCCACCAATCATCTCTACCTGTACTTAGGTGGGGCAGGGAACATGGAAGCTTCCCTTTTTATGGGGAGGTTTTCTCTGTAACATTTCTGCTTTCAGATATTCCCAAAAAACTATTGTGGTATACTCTCTGTAGAGTAGAATTTCTACTGAGTGTAATCTCCATAAAAAGGGGAACTTCCATGTTCCCTGTTCCACCTAATGCATGGTGGTACTGAGGAAGACTTAGAAGAGATTTGGAGAAATAACTTCAAAGAGACCCATAGAGCAGAAAAATATTTGAAGAAAAAGCTTTGCTTAATTCTCAGCTTTGGACTTGCACCAGAGACTTGGGGGACAGGGAAAGAAATGTTACAGGGCAACCCCAAGAGGAAATGGAATGGCCTGGGTGTGAGTCCTCACCTGCATACTTAAAAAACATAGAACAAGACCCAAGTGCAGGCACATATAGAAAGGTTAATAGGAGGTTTTTTGCAAAGGGAAATGCAAAGAAGGGACATCCAGAGAGGAGCAGGGGAAGTAGGGGATGGAGTGGGGGAGAGAGGGGGGAAGGAGAATGAGAGAAAGATTAATTGGTCAATGCATCCTACTGGTAATACTGTCTGAGCTGGGACCATGAGAGCATGCTGAAGGCAGGCAAAACCAAGAGATCTCAGGCCCACATATCTTTGGTTACATACCAAGCATGACTGCTTAACTCCACCTTTAGTTCCCAGTTATCCCCCCTACAGGAAGTCAAGAGTCATGGCAGATTCATGGCATGATGAAATTTGTAAGCCTCAGCACTTGGGATCTCTTTGGCACAGAGGTCAGTGTGGAATGCATAAAACATCCATGAGTAGAGTTCATTCAGGGCATACACTTTCCCCAACACAGAGTAGAGAAATGTAGAGACACTAGGAAGACATGTGGTGAGAGACCTATGGAGATGCTAACAATGGCAGCTGTTACCTTGATTTGGCTCCTTTCATCCCAGAGTTGCTTGACCCCTTCTGTCAATTTCTTATGCTTCCTGCCAGAAGGTGCCTTAGACTTGTGGCAAGTTTTCAGGTCTCAGAAGCCTAGCTTTGGGCAGACCCTGTTTGAGCATTTACTCATGAGAGGATGAGAAACTTTAGATGTTTCATTGGGGAACTTTCTTCTCTCTCTATGCATACTATCCTATTAAAGTTCTTTAATACTAAAGGTATGCTTTGTCTTTATGGTACTGATGGCAGAATCTATTTAAAGTGTGCAAGTATGGGCTTCCTGGGGTGCCCCTCAACCTTCACACTAACTGATTTACTAATTCACACATCATTTGTATTACTCCCTATGACTTGCAAACCATTAAATGCAGTTTAACTTCTTTCCTTGGTATTGAAAAGCTTTCTGCTTCCGACTAACCTATCTTTAGGTTTTTGGGTTTTTTTTTAAATAAAGTCATTGATATAAAACCTATATTCTTGACAATGTACTTATTTTTTATAAGTCAGAGAGCCATATATATTTATAATAACATGTGTATCACCTATATACACATGAGAGACCCAGCACTACCAAGTAACTCACCCACACGGTTCTAGACACCATTTAAAATAACTTAGCTGGGTCTCCCCTGGTGGCTCAGGCAGTTGAGTGCCATACTGTGAAGCTGTCCACTGCCTCTGCAGCTCTGGTTCTATTCTGGCCAGCCAGCGAGGGTCCCACATGATGCAGAAGACCTCTCCTGTTGTGCCTGCTGCTCCCCTCAGCAGTGTATTTCAGTCTACCTGTTCTGTTCCCCACTCTGTCTCTGGTGAATACTCTCACCCTCCCACGCATCTGGCCTGCACCCTGGTTCTTGTATAAATAAATAAATAAATCTTTAAAAAAATAGCTAAGTAAAGGGAGGTTGGAAGAAGAAAGGAAAAGTCAGTTTGGGCATTTAGTAGGAAAAACAATGGTACTTCTGACTTCTAGGAAAAAAAGAAATAAGGGGTTAGGTCTTCTAGGAATTGACCCTTGCAGAGAGAAACTTAGATATAAACATCAAAGCAGCCTCCACCCAACCTTCAAAACATTTTGGGGTGGCAGACTTATGCTTCACTATAATGCTGCCTTTGGATCTCAAGAAGTTCCACAATTTAGAGGTTGAGTTGTTCAATTATTTCATAGAACCAGTCTCCCAGTCCTGAAAATAAATCAGTCAAATCGAACAGTTGTGTTCAGTCTGGAGGCCTTCTTCTAAATAGATCCAAAGTTAAACTCATATTGTGGAAGCAATAAGAGGTATTTCTATGAACACAAAAGAAAAATAGGTTAAAAGATTGAAGTTGAGTGCAAGTCCATTCAGGAGCCCCGAGGGAAGCTAGTCAGGATTTCTAGACAGGGTTGAAGCATCTTTAGATGGGGTGAGGGCAACTAGTAGTTTTCTTGTTTGCAGTTTTATTGAAAATCTTGCTGTTTAATTCATTTACACAGGCATATAATTTTTTTTTAATTAATAAATTTTATTTTTATATTCCCCATACAATTGGCATATAATTTTTGGAGTAAAACTTCACACTTCAACATGCATGTGCTTTACAAATGCAAACCAGAATGACAATGAAATATCATCTCAATCCTGTGAAGATAGCCCATATCTAAAAGTCACATTTTATCTGCTTAAACTTTCTGGAAGTGTTGATTCACTATGAGCAGTTCTGATGTTCTCTAACATGTGGTGAAGCAACAGGCTTGTAGATGGCATAAGAATGAAACACACTGAGAAGAGTTCAAACAAATATTAGGTAGAGAGCTCAGGTGAGTAAAAACTGATGCAGAGGTTGTTAGGCTGGGAGCTGGAATGGGGAAAATAAACTCAGCTGATGACCAGCTTTTGGAGATTGAGAACTAAGACATTTTTAGGAAAAGAATGGCTTAGCAGGCATTGAAGGAGCCTAACACTTCATCTGCATGCAAAAACTGTTCTGAAAAGTTGGTATGCAAAATTTGACTGTTGCTTGAGAGAGAGAGAGAGAGAGAGAGAGTATTTAGGTGGAACCTTAAGAGAAAATGATGCTAGGACTTGCTGTAGTTACACATGAAGAAGACTTGTGAAAGAGCCTATTAATTTCAGAGTCAAAACTGAGGTCTAGGATAGTGCTGCTGATTTTGAAAATTCTATTAATTCTAAAATAACATTCATATTTATTTTACTATATTCCTTTATTTCAGGTATGCCATATGTAGGTCTTTTCTATCACACCATCACTGTGGTGGAATTTTCTTTTTCTTTTTTTTTCCCTAAAGATTTATTAATTCATGCATACAAGAACCGGGGTACAGGCCTGATGTGGGAGGGTGAGAGGATTCACCAGAGGCAGAGCGGGAAGCAGAACAGGCAGACTGACCAAAATACACTGCTGAGGGGAGCAACGGGCAAGACAGGAGAGGTCTGCCGTGTCATGTGGGCATCTCCCTGGCCGTCCGGAATTGAATCCCCATACTGTGCTCAACTGCCTGCTCCACCAGGGAGGCCCTGTGGTGGAATTTTCTTTGAATAAAAATAGAACATTTTTCCTTCACCTTCCCTTACACTGCATTATGCCTTCTTTCATTGCTTCTTGAGAATATTATTTTTCACTTTGCTAGAAGTTTCAGAATCCAGTGAAGTTTTATGGAACCCAGCATATAAGAATTCTTTGGTTTTTAGCTATGGGTTTTGTAACACAATAATGAGAATGCTAAAAAATTAAAAGAATTAAAATCCCTTGAGAAATTTTCAGGTATGGTAGAACAAAAGTCAGCTGATGCCAATGAATGTCACTAAGAATAGAATATTTTTCAGTTCCAAAATTTTTTTCCAAAGCAAATATGTAAGTATGATAACTGCAAGTGTTGTATGTGCAAACATTGACTCTAAATGGGTGAATCCAGGTTGAACATGCTGTGTTTCCCTGAAGGAGTAGGCCTTTTATGACTCTGACCAAAGATTATACAAAGGTTATATAATTCTCTCCTCTCCAATGGATGAAATTTCTAGAATGTTATGGTTTTCTACCAATGTCTTTAAAATATATACTATCTGTGGAAAATGCTAAATAGAATTTTTTCACCCAGGGACCCTCTTTGAACATTTATTTTATGGTTTATTTATTTTATGAAAATTTATTTTGAAGTATTTAGTCTAAATACCTGGTCTCACTCCATCACATATTCCTCCCTCCCTCTCACGCACCCTCCTTTTTTTTTTTATTGAGGTAACATTGGTGTACAACATCATTGATGCAGAGGTTTAGAATCACACTTTTTAGATGTGTGTTACCATGCCACACTCACAACAAGGCAACCAGTGTTCCCTTGGGTACCCTTCACACTTTTCTCTCCATTTTCCCATCTCCCAAACCATCACTTGTATAATGAACCCTCCTTATAATTTATATCAGGTGACTAGGAGATTTGATAAGGATCTCCAAGTTGTTTTTATTCATTTGATTTTTAGCTATCTCATTTTGATACTGGTGAAAAACTGATGGGATTTCAAAGTGTTTTCAGAATTAGTTCTGAAGATAAATATGTACATAACATTCTTAATTGTAAGGCAGTATATTTACATAAAATCATAAACTGTAAGTCTGTATGCAAAGTTAGCTGTTCTTTTTTAAAAAAAAATTATTTCTTTATTTATTTATGCAAGCACTGGGTACAGTCAGAAGCATGGGAGGGTAAGAGGATTCACCAGAGCCAGAGCAGGGAACAGAACAGGCAGAAGGACCAAAGTACACTGCTGAGGGGAACAGCAGGCGAAGCAGGAGAGGTCTGGGCACCATGTGGGACCCTAGCTGGCAGCTGGGGATCGAACTGGCACTGCAGAGGTTGCGGGCAGCTTTGCAGCCCAGCGCTCAACCACTGCGCCACCGGGGAGGCCCCAAAGTTAGCTGTTCTTCAATACTTTGTTAAAGCAAAGTACTCATGTTTGAACCATGTCAACCAGTATTGTCATGGAGTACAATGATTTAACAAGATCTTTAAAGTGAAGAACAGGAAAAGAAATCATTAGGCAACTGACTTGATACAACATTATTTTCATAGAGTTCTGTAAAATAACTTTTGGAAAAGTTCATTGCCTTAAAAGGCATTTTTAAATGCATAATTTTAATATATTGCATCTACAGCGTTTGGCCCTAGGTGTGTTTATAGACTACCATTTTCTTGAAATCCATTGGAAACTCATATCACTGCTGGAGTTTGCCCATCCAAGCCCCACTGGTTTTGAACAGCATCTTCATGGGCCCCTAATTCCTGCCAGAAGAAGGCTACAAGTGAAGAAGGAAGGTTTTGATTTCCTCGTACATCAGGAATTTGGAAACTGAAGCTGCAGGAAGTTTCTTTTGCATTATTCTTCTATGTACATGTTGTCATGAGGATCTTGAATTCAAATAGGTAATAAAACAATTTATTTGAGTTAACTATGTTTTTAATTAACTCTTATGTATGTATACATAACATTACATTAGAAATTGGCACCTGCAGTGCAGGTGGTGTTAGCTTCCTTTGCAGATAGGGTTCATGGAGACCCAAACCGGGCAAGAAAATTGCCCAAGAACTAAGTTTAGGTTTATACACCATAATTCTTCTGATGCTTAGCTCCTATTAGGAAGATTTTACAGAATTTGGAATTCCTGACAGTAATTCTTAAAATATATATTCTGGAATATTATTTATGTAGTAAGTTGGTACTCTGGAAAGTTTTGAGGTTAAACGGAGGAATCAAGCATTTTTTGCAATGTCTCACCTATGTGTTGGCCCCATGTTACCCCCTCATGGTAGTTTCTGTATTTGCAAATTTCTTCACTGAAACAATCTTTCATTAACTGACACCAACAAAACAAGGTTTATAAACTTAGCCTTTCTCTGGGTTACTGTAATGCAACCATTCCAAACTGGGTAGGTTCATCACTGGATCAAGCAGCCATGTTGGTGTCATAGTTGTTTTCATGTTCTCCACTGTTCTCCACTGTTCTCCACTGTACTCCACAAGACACCATCCTGTGCCGCCCTGGCCTTATATGCCCAGTCTCTTGGCTCAGGTGCTCCCTCCTGTGCATGACCACACCCTACTCCAGGGGTCTGCCATCAGGCATGATTTTATTCTAATGGCAGGAGGGTGGAAAAACTTGATACTTTTTACTTAACCTATAGTTACAAACTATCTTAACACTTTCATATACTAAACCAACTGCTAACTTTTGCCAAATTTAAGGAAATATGGTATGGATAGGTCTATAAAAAGCTTTGTATGCATTTTTAACTATATGCCATTATTTTATAACTCCCTTCACTCATATTCTCTTAGTATGCATCTTTTAAAAATGTATCTGATCAAATGGGGTATGAAGCTGGGAGATAGCACTATTGCTTATTTTCATTTTCATGTGCATAAAATCACTGGAAAATTAGTTGTTTTTATTTTTGTTTATTTATTTTATAGTTAAAAAGATTTCTGACATCATTGTTCATTTCTGTACAAGATATGATTTCTTCCTTCATCTGTAGTTCCCACAGTTCTCCCACCATCTGGCCTCCATGACCGTCAATTTTGGTCACTTTTTAAAGGGTAGCTTTGAATTCTAGCTCTACCCCTTGTTGCTGCATAATCTCATGTAACACTTAATTTCCTTGAATGGCAGCATCTTCCTCTGTAAAGTGGGAAGTATGGTGCCTTTTGAGAAGCCTTTGAAACAGTTTCTAGAAGAGTATGTATACAAAAGTAAAAGTAAAATTTACATTTGTAGTGATGGAGACTATAAAAGTGGTGTTTGAACCATGGTGAATGTAGGCATAGTGGTAACTTCTGGATCTTAATCTCTTCAGTGATTATATGAATAGATTTCATTAAAGGAGTTTTGAGATCATTTAGGTTCTTACATTTCTGATTCTGTGGGCACAGGATTAAAAGGGCAAGAAGAACCACTTATAGCAGAGTTTTCATCTCCTCCTCCCTGAAAAGATATTTCCCTCCCTACTACACCTGGGAAGAGCAGTAATTTCAATAGTAATGGGTCATTAGGGATTCCTAAAATGGGCCATAGTTTCTGAGAATTTCAGAGAATTATATGTACTTCAGATTCTAGACCCCTTGCAGAGTTATAAAACTAGTTTGCCCCTAAGACCACTTCCCAGATTCCATCACTGATTAGAGAATGACTCAACAGGTAAATGGGGGCTGGTGATAAAAAGTAACAGTGGATGTAAGGAGGTTGGACTATAAGGCACTAATTAATGCCCAAAGTCCCAAAGCCTTAACTTTACATTGTCAAATATAAATAAAGTCAGATATTAGTTCTAGCAGTGAAAATAGATTTCATTCAGTAACTATACTGGGAGGAAGAGTTATGTTCCTTTCTGATTTGTGCAGAGCGACTGGCATTTTAAAGTAACAAAGCAGTGACTGGGGAGTACAGGGGGTGAAGTGAAATATGACAATGGGTTGGTCAGCACAAATGTTGTGAATCCATTCAAGCGTGCTAATTGGCAATTGTGGAAGTTAGGAACCTATCCTCCCAGAGACTGGGAGACCAATGCCCTTCCTGATTGTTTAATTTCAAAGGAATGGCTCTCAAGGCCTTGAGTAATGAAATCCTGAGTTGTAGGAGATACATATAGATCACAAAGGGATGTGGGAAGTATACACAATAGTAAGCCTTTTTTAGTAAATGCTCTAATAAAGGGAGATTGGCCCTAGCCTCAATCATAGGCTAGAAAACCAATAAATTCTGGCAGTGGTGAGTTCAGTCAGAAAGGCACTTTAATGAAGAGTGAGATTGTCTAGGGACATAGCCTTATACTGCTTAAAGTCATGCTAGTGTTTGGTCATGTCTTAGTGCAAAACTTTGGGTGGAGCTCTGTAGTTCTCACCATGGAGCTTTCCATGATGGCATTTGTAAACTGGAACATTAAATTTAGTGATACATTAAGTAATTCCACAAAGATTGATTGGGAGTCTTCCATTTATTTGGCAAAGTTCAACCATCAGTGAGTCTTAGAGCTGTTTGTACCGTCATGTGCTGCATAATAACTTTTCAATCAATGATGGAGAGCATGTACGATGGTGATCCCCAAATTCCTATTACCTTATGATATTGTAGCCATCCTATGTCATAGATTTTATGTCGGTGGCAATTTCATACAACTTGTGTTGAAGGTATCATTTTCCTTTGTGCTTTAATTAATCTCATGTTGCTCATTTTCCTCATGGATGAACCATACAAAAATCTACTGCAAATGTTGTCAGTGAAAGGCCATGTTAAATGACTGACCTAAATATAAAATTAAAAGTGATTAAGTTTGGGGCCTCCCTGGTGGTGCAGGCAGTTAAGGCAGTGCTGTGAAGCTGTCTGCAGCCTCTGTAGTGCCTGTTGGATCCCTGCTGGCCTTGGAGCAACCCACATGGTGAGCAGGCCTCTCCTGTCTCGCCTGCTGTTCCCCTCAGCAGTGTATTTCAGTCAGCCTGCCTGTTCTGTTCCCTACTCCATCTCTGGGTAATCTCTCACTCTCCTGCACATCTGGCCTATACCCTGGTTCTTGTATAAATAAATGAAGCTTTTTTTTTTAAAAAGTGATTAAAGTCTTTGAATGTGGAAAATTTGTGGCATTTATTGTCACTTATCAGGAATGTTCCATATTACATAGCTATGATTTTGAAGAATAAGAACAAGGAATTATTAAAGGGCCTGTTTCATTGAAAGCAGTAAGGTTAACAAAAAGTTGAGAAGAACTTATATAAGATATGGAGAAACTTCAAAGACCTGGATTGAAAATCAGACACAGAATTATTTTCCTCTCAGCACCAGAGAGATCACAACCACAGCGAAAAAAATTTGTTTGCAGTTAAAACACTGGACAAGACTATGATGGTGGGTTTACTGGTAGCTCTGGGTAGCTTAAATGATTCAATAATTGTTATTCATTACATAATATAAAATTGAGTGGTCTGTGAATGATGATCCGTTTTTATCATTGTAATTTTTTATCATTATAACTTTTTGACAATCTAGATAAGCTGTGGGAAAAAATTACTTGCTAGAGCAAATCTTCAATATGGACTTAAACCTCCTTATTCTGGAAATGTATGTCTGAAAGGAGGCCACAGCCTTTTAAAGCCTTTTAAAGACAGAATAACAATTTTTCTCGGGGGCAACTAAAACCCTTTGTGATTGCACACTGCTAATATACTACAGGAAAAGTAAGAAATTATTGATGACCCAGCCCCTCTTCCAAGGTGCCTTCCTGAAATGCTGTGCCAGAAAAATGGAGTACTGTTTTGAGAATAACACTCTCTACACTGTTCATACAATGACAAAAAACAGCCTAATTTTTCTTCTCAAGCAACGCATAACTGCATTGTTTATTAGTTGTGTTATTTGTATTAGTTTTACCTTAAATAAATAGCTAAATTCTTTGAGCTTAGATTATACCATTTTATTCTTCTGTCTCACAAGAGTTTGTAATTTTGTGGAACCCAATAAAATATTCAGTTAAATTTATTTAATATAATTGGACAACACAGTGAATAAAAAAGGGTAAAAGAAAATACTTTTAAATAGAATTTGATTAATTTTGGAGTTAAGTGGCAAGAAGGAGAAAAAGAAGATGAAAATAAATTCACCCTAAAGACCATGCTAACTTCTCCTATATGTCGCAAATAATCTAAAAAATATATTTGTTATTTGTTTCCTTAAATATAAGGAAGGAATGAATCTCTAAGACATAACATATAGGGGATATGAAAAATATATTTCATGGGTATTTGACTGAAATTATGAAAATAGTTTAAAATTTATCTAAACTCTAGGAATAGGGTTAAACAATTTTAGTAAACTAAAGCAATTTGTAGCAACATGAATGGAGCTGGAAGGGATCATGCTCAGCGAAATAAGCCAGAAAGAAAAAGAAAAATACTGGAAGGTTTCACTCATAGCAGAAATTTAGAAAACCTAAATAAGGGACCATGAAAAAGTCTAATTATAATTAAGTAAAAATCAAAATCAACAAGCAACTATAAACCAGAAATACACTATGGGGGGTGGGGAGAAGGAGGGATTAGGGCTAAAATAAATAAGGGGGTGGGAATTGTATGGGGAATATAACCAAGATGAAAATGCATACATTGTGCAAAAATGAAAAATTATGTAAAAGTTATATAAAATTTAAAAAAACAAAAAAGAATTTTAGTAGCTCTAGATGCTAGAATTATTTTCAGATCTTGCAAGCTCTGCAGTAAATGGAGGGAGTGATTCTTGGATAGCAGGTTTTCCTTGGAGGGATGCTAGGCTGCAGTTGGCAGAGTTGCATTGTTTAAATATGAGGTATACGAGTTCTATATCTGTTTTCCTACCTGTTATTTCTAAAGGAAGACCAACACTGAGTCAAGTTCAGGGTTGATGCAGAAATGAAAGAAACAGCTGCTTAAATGAAAATCCATGCATTTTACTAGCAGCCCCTTCCCTTAAAGTAGCCTTAATATGTTTTGTATATTATTTTATTTTTTTAAAGATTTATTTTTTTCTTTATTTATTTATACAAGCACTGGGTACAGTCAGCAGCATGGGAGGGAGAGAGAATTCACCAGAGCCAGAACGGGGAACAGAACAGGCAGACCGACGAAATACACTGCTGAGAGGAGCAGTGGGCATGGCAGGAGAGGTCTGTTGCACCATGTGGGACCCTTGCCCGGTGGCCAGGGATCGAACCAGCACTGCAGAGGCTGTGGGCAGCTTCACAGCCCAGTGCTCAACCGCTGCGCCACCAGAGGAGGCCTTGTATATTATTTTAGTGGTTCTTTGCTGGTGTGATTTTGCCTTCCAGGGAACATTTAGCAGTATTTGGAAACAGTTTTTTTTGGTCATAATAAGGGGATTTGCTACTGTGATTTAGTGGGTAGATGACAGGGATGCTGCTAAAACATTCTCAAAACAAAGAATTATTAGGTCCAAAATGTTATTAGCACCGAGATTGAGAAACCCCATTTTTATATTTTAAGACAAGAGTATCAGTTTCTTGCTCTGTGGGCAAACTAACACCTTATTACTCAAAGTGTGGTCCCCAGATGTCACTAACATAACTGGGACATCAGCCATCCTGTGGGGAATACAGTTTCAGGACTGACTCCAGATATATTGGACCAGAATCTGTATTTTCATAAGATCCCCAGATGAGTTATATGCACATTCAATTGTAAGAAGCATGGCTAGCATGATTTGATAACTAGAGGGCAAGACTGCAACAAGTGCTTCAGGGTAACCATGTCAAGAAGAGACATAATGGAACTCCCCGGTAGCCTAGGAGTTAAGTCTCAGGGCTTTCACCACCATGACCTGAGTTCAATCACCAGCCAAGATACCAACCCACATGTACACCAGATCTCTCCTGTCTCGCCCACTGCTCCCCTTGGCAGAGTATTTCAGTATCTCTGTGCTGTTATGCTCCCCATTCTGTCTCTGATGAATCCTCTCACCCCAACCTCCACCCAACAACTCTGGCCTAAACCCCAGTTCTTCTAAACAAAATTTATTTATTTATTTATTTTAATTTTAATTTTAATTTTATTTTTATATTCCCCATACAATTACAACCCCCTTATTTTGACCCCAATCCCTCCTTTCCCTGCCCCCCACCCCCCATAGAGTGTCACTTGTTCATAGTTATTTGTTGATTTTGATATTTTCTTTCTTATAGTTATTCTTTTTCCTGGAATCTTATTTAAGTTTTCTGATTCCTGCTATGAGTGAGACCATCCGGTATTTTTCTTTTTCTTTCTGGCTTATTTCACTGAGCATGATCCCTTCCAGCGCCATCCATGTTGCTGCAAATTGCATGTGTTTATCTTTTTTGAATGCTGAGTAATATTTCATGGTGTATATGTACCACATCTTCTTGATCCAGTCATCTATTTTTGGGCTTTTGGGCTGTTTCCAAAGCTTAGCTGTTGTAAACAGTGCTGCTATAAACATAGGGGTGCAGGTGCTCTTTGGAATTGATGTTTCTGTGTCCTTTGGGTAAATACCTAGGAGTGGAATTGCTGGATCATGTGGAAGCTCTATGTTAAGTAGGTAAAGAAATCTCCACACAGCTCTCCATAGTGGTTGGACCAGTTTGCACTCCCACCAATAATGCAGGATAGTTCCTTTTTCTCTACAATCTCGCCAACATTTGTTGTTGCTAGTATTTTTAATATGTGACATTCTCACTGGTGTGAGATGATATTTCATTGTGGTTATGATTTGCATTTCCCTGATTACAAGTGATGTTGAACACTTTTTCATATGCCTGTTGGCCATTTGCATTTCCTCTTCAGAGAAGTTTCTTTTTAGCTCTTCTGCCCATTTTTTAAAGGATTATTTTCTTTGTTTTTGTTGAGTCTCATCAACTCTTTGCAGATTTTTGTAATCAGTCCTTTATCATTAGTGTTGTGTGCAAAAATGTTCTCCCAGTTGGTGGGGTTTCTCTTTGTTTTTGTTATTGTCTCTTTTGCTGTGCAGAAGCTCTTTAATTTGATGTAGTCCCAGCTGTTTATCTTTGCCTTCACTATCACTGCTTTGGGTGATGTGTCTGTAAATATGTTTTTGATGTGCATATCATGTAGTGTTTCACCTATATTTCCTTCTATGTATTTTATGGTTTCAGGTCTTCTGTCTAGTTCTTTAATCCATTTTGAGTTGATTTTTGTGTATGGTGTGAGGTAGTGGTCAAGCTTCATTCTTTTGCATGTAGCGACCCAGTTTTCCCAGCACCATTTATTGAACAAACTTTCTTTGCTCCAATGCATATTCTTTGCTCCTTTGTCAAAGATGAGTTGACCATAAATCTGTGGGTTTATTTCTGGAATTCCTATTCCATTCCATTGGTCTGTGTGTCTGTTCTTGTTCCAATACCATGCAGTTTTGATGATCATGGCTTTGTAGTATAGTTTGAAGTCTGGGAGTGTGATGCCTCCATTCCCTTCTATTTTTTTTCAGGAGAGCTTTGGCTATTTGGGGATTTTGGTGATTCCATATGAATTTCATCAATAATTGTTCTATTTCTTTGAAGAATGACATTGAAATTTTGATTGGAATAGCATTGAATCTGTATATTGCTTTTGGTAAGATGGCCATTTTAATAATGTTTATTCTTCCAATCCATGAGCAGGGGATGTCTTTCAATTTCTTTGTGTCTACTTCTATTTCTTTTAACAGTGTTTTATAATTTTCTTTGTATAGGTCCTTTACCTCTTTTGTTAGATTTATTCCCAAGTATTTTATTTTTTTTCCATAATAAAAATGATTTTTTTTTATTTCTTCTTCTTCAGATTTATTGTTTGTGTATAGGAAGGCTACTGATTTTTGCATGTTGATTTTGTATCCTGCCACTTTCCTTAACTGATTGATGAGAGGAATTAGTTTTTCTGTGGAGTTTTTGCGGTTCTCTATGTATATTATCATATCATCTGTAAATAGTGATAGTTTGACTTCTTCTTTTCCTATTTGGATTCCTTGTATGTCTTTCTCTTGTCTTATTGGTCTGGCTAGGATTTCCAGTATCATATTTAAAAGAGGTGGTCAGAGTGGACATCCTTGTCTTGTCCCAGATCTTAATGGAATTGCTTTCACCTTTTCACCATTGAGGATGATACTGGCTGTTGGCTTGTCATATATGGCCTTTATGATGTTGAGGTATGTTACTTGTATCCCAAGAATTTCATGGGCTTTTATCATGAATGGGTATAGCACTTTGTCAAAAGCTTTCTCGGCATCTATTGATATTATCATATGGTTTTTATATTTCTTTTTGTTGATGTGTTGGATAACATTGATTGATTTTCGGATGTTGAACCATTCTTGTGCCCCTGGCATGAATCCTACTTGGTCGTGGTGAATTATCTTATGGATACATTCTTGGATTCTGATAACTAAAATTTTATTGAGGATTTTTGCATCAGTGTTCATTAGAAAGATTGGCCTGTAGTTTTCTTTTTTTGTGTTGTTCTTGTTCGGTTTTGGTGTTAGTGTAATGTTGGCTTCATAGAACATATTTGGTATTATCCCTTCCTTCTCAATTTTTTGGAAGAGTTTGTGAAGGATAGGCACTAATTCGTTTCTGAACGTTTGGTAGAATTCATTTGTAACTCCCTCAGGTCCTGGGCTTTTGTTTTTGGGGAGGTTTTTTATTACCATTTCAAATTTGCTGCTTGTAATTGGTCTGTTTAGGTGTTCTATTTCTTCTTTATCTAGCTTTGGGTGATTGTAGAGTTGTAGGAATTTGTCCATCTCCTCTAGATTGTTGAACTTGTTTCCATGTAACTGTTCATAGTAGTTTCTGATTATTCTTTTGATTTCTACTGTGTCTGTTGTGGTTTCTCCTCTTTCATTTATGATCCTGTTAATTTGTGCTTTCTCCCTTTTTCCCTTTGTGATCTCTGCTAGGGGTTTGTCTATTTTATTGATTTTTTTTGAGGAATCAGCTCTTGGTTTCATTGATCTTTTGGATTGTTTTTTTTTAGTTTCAATTTCATTTATTTCTGCTTTGGGATTTATTATTTCTTTTCTCCTACTGGTTTTGCGTTTCTTTTGTTGTTCTTTTTCTAGATATTTGAGCTTCGAGATTAGGTTGTTATTTTGAGTTCTTTCTTGTTTCTTGTTGTGAGCCTCTATTGCTATCTACTTTCCTCTTATTACCCCTTTTGCTGCATCCCATACATTTAGGAAATTTGTGTCCTCCTTGTCATTCAATTCAAAGAATTTTTTAATTTCTTCTTTGATCTCCTCATTAGTCCAGTGGTTTTCCAGTAGTGTGGGTTTCAATCTCCATGAGGTAGATTTCCTTGCTTTCTTTTTATGGTTTATTTCTAGTTTGGTGTCTTCATGGTCAGAAAAGATGGTTGGTACTATTTCAATCTTGGTGATCTGTTGATGTTTGTCTCGTTTCCCAGTATGTGATCTATCCTGGAGAATGATCCGTGTGCTCTTGAGAAAAAAGTGTACTCAGATTTTTCTTTTTTTTTTTTTTTTAAGATTTATTTATTTATTATTCATACAAGCACTGGGTACAGTCAGAAGTGGGATGGTGAGAGAATTCACCGGAGCCAGAGCGGCGAGCAGAGCAGGCAGAAGGACTGAAGTACACTGCTGAGGGGAGGAGCGGGCGGCAGGAGAGGTCTGTGAAACATGTGGGACCCTCCTCTGGTGGCCGGGAGCAGCCGGGGATCAAACCGGCGCTGCAGAGGCTGCGGGCAACTTCGCAACCCAGCGCTCAACCGCTGCGCTACCGGGGAGGCCCAAAAGTGTACTCAGATTTTTCGGGGTTTAGTGTTCTATAGATGTCTGATAAGCCCAAGCGCTCTAGATCCTTATTTAGAGATTTAGTGTCTTTACTTATTTTTTGTCTCGTTAATCTATTCATTGTTGATAGTGGTGTGTTGAAGTCTCCCACTACGTATGTGTTTTCTCTGATATCTGTTTTCAAAGATGATAATAGTTGTCTGATATAATTTGGTGCTCCTTCATTTGGTGAATATATGTTATGAGTGTTATTTCTTCTTGAAGTATTGTCCCCTTGATCATAATGTAGTGACCACTGGGGTCTCTTTTTACCTTTTCGAGTTTGAAATTTGTTTTATCTGATATAAGCATATAAGTTCCTGCTTTCTTTTTTGGTCCATTTGCTTGTAGGATTGTTTTCCATCCTTTAACTTTGAGTCTATTTTTATCTTTTGTAGCCAAATGTGTTTCCTGTAGACAGCAAAAGTTTGGGTTTTGTTTCTTGATCCAGCCTGCGACTCTGTGTCTTTTTATTGAAGAGTTTAGTCCATTTACATTTAGAATTAATATTGATATGTTAGCATCTGTATTCGCCATTGTATTTTTTTTCTTTTCATTTTATTTATTTATTCTTTTAATAACTTTTTTATTTTTGGCCTTCTTTCGTTGTTATTCGTCCCTCTGAGGTTCTGGCTTTAGGACTCCTTGTAGTATTTTTTGGAGTGGGGTTTTGGTTGTAATGAAATTCCAGAGTTTCTGTTTGTCTAGGAAGGTCCTTATTCTTTCTTCATAGAGGAAGGAGAGCTTTGCGGGATAGAGTATTCTTGGTTGGCATCTGTTTTCTTGGAATCTGTTGACTATGTCCCTCCACTCTCTCCTTGCCTGTAGTGTTTCTTCAGAGAAGTGTGATTTCAGCCTGATTGGTTTTCCTTTGAATGTTATCTGTTTCTTCTCTCTTGTCAGCTTCATTATTTTTCCTTGTCTTGGATTCTTGGGAGCTTTACTATTATGTGTCTTGCTGTGTTTTTCCTTTCGTCATGGAAGTTTGGTGTTCTTCTTGCTTCTTGTATATCAATTTTCAGCTCCTTCTTCATGTTTGGGAAGTTCTCTTCAATTATTTCCTTGAATATTTTCTCTGTTCCTACATCTCTCTCCTCTCCTTCTGGGATTCCTATAACTCTTATATTTCCTTTCCTCATGGAGTCAGATAGTTCCCGAAGTCTTTCTTCGGGTCTTTTTCCTTCGTACTTCTCTTTCCTTTTCTGTTTTGGTTCTTTTTATTTCTGTGTCTTCAAGAGTGCTTATTCGTTCTTCCATTTCATCTATTCTGCTTTCATTGTTTTTCTCAGAGTTCTTTAGTGCCTCCATTAATTCTTTGATCTCCTGCATTTCTTTTACTTCCCTCTTTAGGGACTCAATTTCATTCTTCTGAGCGTTGTTTTCCTTAATGACTTCTATCATTTTTTCCATCACGGCAATTTTAAATTCTTTTTCTGGAAGGCCCAGAAGTTCTTCCAAGACACCGTAGTTGCAAGCTGGTGGGTGGTTTTTTTTTTTTTTGTGGTGTGTCTTTTTTCTGAGGTGTTGCTACTTTGCTTGTAGTTTTTCTTTTCCCTGCTGTCTGTCTTCTAATTTGCTTTATGCGTTGGGACACTGTGCCACTGGTACTGGCTGGCATCTTTTTGGTGTGTTCTTTTGGGAGTTTCAGAAACTGGCAATCCAAACGAGTCAAAAACCATTATGCCAGAAGTCTAGTGAGGCAGTGGTACTTTGGGTATGTTAATGGTCACTGTCACAGAATCTCTCCTCCTTCTGTATTTAGTTACAAATGTGCATCTTGAAGTCCCACAGACTTTCCTGCAGGTGAAGCAGCTGGATTGCACTCTGGGTTCCAGATCTCTGGATCCTCCTCTGGGCTCTGACTTCCTGCCAGGTGGAACTGGGCTTGTGTGGGCCTTTAGTTCACCTCTGACTGTGCAGGGAACCTTCTCCCTCTGACTCCATGGGGAGCCTTCTGCCAGATTCAAGCAGTCTTTATTGAAGAAAGATCCCTGTTCTAAAATGGCATTTTGTAGACAGGCACACTCTTCCGTGCGCTTGGTCTGCCCCGGCCGTGGGTGCCCGCTCCCGGGTTTGGACTGCCAGCCTGAAGGGTCCTGGCATAGGCAAACTTCCCAGCTCACCTCTGTCTCCTCCGGGAGCCTTTTGCCAGTTTCAAGCAGTCTTAATTGAATAAATGTCTCTATTCTAAAATGGCAATTTGCACGCTGGATCTGCCCCGGCCATGGCTGCCCGCTCCCTCTCTGGGCTCGGATTGCTGGCCAGAAGGGGCCTGGTGTGGGCGAACTTCCCAGCTCACCTCTGGCTCCTCCGGGAGCCTTCTGCCGGTTTCTAGCTGTCTTTATTGATGAGAGGTCCCTGTTCTAAAAAGTCGATGCGGGTACACACTCCCCTGCACACCCGGTGCCCTGGACTTGGGTGCCCACTCCTGCTCTGGGTTCGGACTGCTGGCCAGAAGGGTCCTGGCCTGGGAGAACTTTCCAGCTCACCTCTGGCTCCTTCGGGAGCCTTCTACCGTTTTCAAGCAGTCTTTACTGAAGAAAGGTCCCTATTCTAAAATGGCAATTTGGATACAGGCATACTCTTCCACTCGCCCGGTCCGCCCTGGCCCCGGGTGCCCGCTCCCTACTCTGGGTTCGGACTGCTGGACAGAAGGGGCCTGGTGTGGGCAAACTTCCCAGCTCACCTCTGATTCCTCCGGGAGCCTTCTGCCGGTTTCAAGCAGCCTTTATTGAAGAAAGGTCCTTGTTATAAAAAGACGATGTGACTATGCACTCCCCTGCGCACCTGGTCTGTCCCGGCCATGGGTGCCCGCTCCCCCTCAGGGCTCGGACTTCTGGCCAGAAGGGGCTTGGCACAGGGGAACTTCCTAGCTCACCTATTGCTCCTCCGGGAGCCTTTTGCCAGTTTTAAGCAGTCTTTACTGAAGGAAGGTCCCTATTCTAAAATGGCAATTCGGAGACAGGCACATTCTTCCGCGCGCCTGGTCTGCCCCAGCTGTGGGTGCCCGCTCCCCCTCTAGGCTTGGACTGCTGGTCAGAATGGGCCTGCCGTGGGCGAACTTCCCAGCTCACCACTGGCTCCTCCGGGAGCCTTCTGCTGGTTTTAAGCAGTCTTTACTGAAGAAAGGTCCCTATTCTATGGGGTGTTGGTGATTTTTTTTCTGGTCGCTAGGTGGCGCCAGAGATCTCTCCTAGTGTCCTTGGGGAGCTGTTTTTTTTCCACCCCGTAGGACAGGGGAACAGAGTGGGAGTGGTGGGGAAAGCCTCAACGGCTTTGGGGTGCTGTGTCTGCCTGTACCCCACTATCGTGGGGAACCCATACCCCGAATTTCATGCCCCGTGTCTCAGTTCCAAAGCCCTCAGGTCCAGGACGTGGGCTGTAGCCCAGTTCAGTGTCCGCAGAAATGGCGCCTTTTGCACCCCGCTCCCATGTCCGGGTAACTGGTTTCTGATTACTCAGGGAGGGACATTCACCTCAGTGAGGGCCCCTGCAGTCTCCCCGCAAGCCTAGGTCACAAGCGCGGGGACCTGGGCAGCCGAGATCCGCGTTTCCTTTTCAAGTGAGCCGCTTTTCCGCACAAGCTTACGGGCTGGCCTGGGGCTGTGTGTAGTTCTCCGGGAGTCTTTGTTTTTTTCTAATGGTGACTGGAGCCATTCACTCACCTCCAAGGCGAATCCTGCAGGGTTCTCCACAGCTCCAGTTCATGGGGTGTGGTGGCTGAAATAGTTCCTTTCCACTCACAGTCCTGCTTGATGTGTAGTTTGTTCTTGTTGGTTGTTTTAGTTTTTTTGTTTTTTCCCCCTTCCTGTTGGTCAGAGAGTGCCGACTTTGTGGGTGGGGGAGGGTAGCAGGGTTCTGAGCTTTCCTCCCTTCTAGTCCTCTTTTATGGCAACTTTCTTCTTCGGGTAGTTTTCTGGAGTCATCCTTTTATCTTCCGTGTCTCAATTCTCACTGAGACCTGCCGCTTTTCCTCCCTATTAACTTTTTTTTAATGGGAGATCTTACTTGCAGTGTTTCCTCACCGCCATGTTGATCCGCCCCGTCTAAACAGAAATAAATTTAAAAAAAGAGAGACATAGTGCCACCTACATCATGTTTTTAGATTCACACTCCTCCATTTATTTTTGTTTTTCATTTTCATTGAAGTCTCACTACTTTGCTCCTATTCCTTTCCTCTACTTTTCTTTCCCTTCTTTCTCTTTCCCTCCCTCCCTTCATCTTTCCTTCTTAACTTCTCTGTTGCTACTCTGTCTCACTTTTTGCTTTGCTTTGCCATCTTTTTCTCTTTTCTAGCCACTTTGCTTAATAACAGCTGTATCATTTGTCTTGATTCCATGCATGCACAGTGTTTTTTCTAGGTCTTTAATTTTGAGTCACTCTGATACCAAAAAATCCCAGATACTTATCTCTTCAGTTAAAGAAAATTTTCCCAGAGGGAAAGGTAGTTAGAATATGAAAGGACAGTCATATTTTTCTGAAACCTGGTATTACAATTAAATTCAACATAACTGCACTGCACATTCATGATGAGATATTAGAAATAAAGGCAAGGGCCTCCCCGGTGGAGCAGCGGTTAAGCGCTGGGTTGCCAAGTTGCCCGCAGCTTCTGCAGCACCGGTTCATTCCCCGGCTGCTCCCTGGCCACCGACGGAAGGTCCCACATGGCGCGCAGATCTCTCCTGCCACCCGCTGCTCCCCTCAGCAGTGTACTTCGGTCCTTCTGCCTGCTCTGCTCCCTGCTCTGGCTCTGGTGAATTCTCTCACCCTCCCGCGCTTCTGACTGTACCCAGTGCTTGTATAAATAAATTTAAAAAATATATATAAATAAATAAAAAATAAAATAAAATAAAATAAAGGCAATAACGCTCACTCAGTACTAATTTAATCTGAAGTCAGTGCAGAATCTTTGATATACTTTTTATAAACACAGCTTTATGTTTTGAATAGACAATCTAAAACCTTAGTTAATTAACTATCAGCAAAGTTTCTCATGAAGTATAATAATAAAATGGAGAAAAATAAAATTATTTTGCACATCAGACTAAATTTGTGTATGATCAAATTATGGAATCTTTGGATATCTTGTTTAGAGATTGCCCTCTCTTTTTGAAGTGTTTGTACATGTCATGTTCACAATCTATTAGCTCTGTATTTTTCTACAGAAAACATTAGTGAAAAATTTAAAATATTAAAACAAACTTCAGTTCAACTTGATAAATATTCGCCAAGCACTTACTGTATACAAAATACTAGAATAAGAATTGTGGAAGATTAAAAAAGATTAAGGATTTAGGCAAGATGGCAGAAGATGAAGAGGATGGTAACCCCTCCTCCAGAGGCTCATAACAAACTTTATGTAAAACAGAGTCAAAAACACCTGAGGGAAAAACTGAAGACCACAATAGAAGCATCAATATGGGGACTGAATGGGATAGGAAAAACGTTAAGTGAATTTTGTTCAGAGTGATAAATGGGCAGTACAACCCACAAAATTGAAGAGCAGCTGCTGCACAGAGTCCTCTTACAGATATTACTTGGGCACACACCATGAATATTGGAGATGCTAAATCCCAGCTCTGCACTGGATGGGAGGTGACACCCAGGATGGAGGTGCATTGCTGGAAAGCAGCAGTTATGGGGCACAGAGTGAGTCCCACTGGCTTGAATCTGAGGCTTTTAATGCAGAATAGCTCCGAGAACCTGAACTTCCCTCTGGAAGAGAATGTTACTTGAAATCCAGGCTGTGAAATTCAAAACATCTTCTAACACCTTACCTCAGGCTGAGATATATAAAATACCTGCCACCCCCCGGAGGATAGGTGCACTAAAGGTCACCACCAGACAACTCTGGCACCCACAGTAAAATGAAATTCAAATTACTAAGTCTACTAGAGGTGAACCTTTAGTGTCCACTGCCCTGGTGTTTTTTTATACCAGTACCCCAATAACTTCAATAGGTATGAAGCCAATAATTGAAAATGAATTCCTATTAAAACCCATAAAAATACAAATGAGGAGAGGGAAGAACATGTCATAAATTCCAAAGCAATATATATACATATATATACAGGGATCATTCAGTGCAATAATTCTGGCAATGCTGATGCAACTCAAAACAAACAAAACCCAGAGCAGAGGACTTTTATTTATTTATTTTTTTATCATTGTTCATTTTTAAACAATGTTTATTTCCCCCCACCTCAGGTATAGTCCCCATAGAATTTCCTTCATCAATGCACCTGTGTACCATCACCACATCCCCCTGTGTTCCTCCCTCCCTCCTTTTGATCCCTCTCCCTTCTCCTCCCCTGCAGGATTGTCTCTGATTTATAATTGTATGCTGCTTTTGTTTTGTTGTGTTTTGCACTGTTATTTTTTTTTTACACTGGTGTCTTATTTGGTTCCCCTATAGTCCTCCTATGAGTGAAACCATACAATATTTTTCTTTTACCTTTTTCTTTTTTCTTTTAACATTTCACTGAGCATAATTCCTTCTATATCCATCCACCTTGCTGCAAATGACATTAGTTTATCTTTTTTGATTGCTGAATAATATTCCTTTGTGTACATGTACAACATCTTCCTGATCCAGTCATCTATTTTTGGGCATAGGGGTTGTTTCCAGGTTTTACCTATTATAAATAGAGCTGCAAAAAGTACAGGTGTTTTTTGAATCAATTTTTTGTGTCCTTTGGGTAGATCCCTAAGTGTGGAATTGCTGGGTTATATGGTAGCTTCATTTTAGTAGACTGAGAAACCTCCAGACAGCTTTCCATCATGGTTGAAACAGTTTGCACTCCCACTAGCATTGTAGGAGAGTTTCTTTTTCACCATATCCTCACCAACATTTGCTGTTGTTAGTTTTTTGATATGTGCCATTATTACTGGTGTAAGGTGGTATCTCATTGTGGTTTTGATTTGCATTTCCCTGATTATAAGGGATGTTGAACATTTTTCATATGCCTGTTGGCCATTTGCATTTCCTCTTTGGAGAAATGTCTTTTAAGTTCTTCCACCCATTTCTTGACTGGATTGTTTACTTTGTTTTTGTTGAGTTGTGTGAGTTCTTTGTATGTCTTTGTGATCAGTCCCTTATCAATTGTATTGAGTGCAAAATTTTTTCCCCAATCAGTGGGGGGGGGTCTCTTTGTTTTGGTTAATGTCTCTTTTGCTGTGCAGAAGCTTTTCTGTTTGATGTAATACCAGGTGTAATGCCAGGTGTAATACTAGGTGCTTTCGGTGATAAGTCTTTAAAAGATGTTACTAATGGCCTCCCTGGTGGTGCAAGGGGTTGAGAACAATGCTGTGAGGCTGTCCGTGGCCTTTGCAGTATGAGTTTGATCACCAGCAGGCTGGGTAACACATGGCACGGCAAACCTCTCCTGTCTTGCCTGCTTCTCCCCTCAGCAGTGCATTTTGGTGCATCTGCCTGTTCTGATCCCTCCTCTCTCTGGTGTATCTTCTTACCCCCTGCAACTCTGGCCTGTCCCCCAATTTTTTTTTAAAGGTGTTACCGGGATATATATCTTGTAGTGTTTTACCTATTCTTTCTTCTACACATTTTATGGTTTCAGGTCTTATGTCCAGTTCTTTTATCCACTTTGAGTTGATTTTTGTGCATGGTGAGAGGTAGTGGTCTAATTTCATTCTTTTGTATGTGGTGGTCCAGTTTTCCCACTGCCATTTATTGAACAAATTGTCCGTGTTCCATTGCATATTATTTGCTCCTTTGTCAAAGATGAGTTGGCCATATAAGTGTGGCTTTATTTCTGGGCTCTCTATTTGGTTCCATTTGTCTGTGCATCTGTTTTTGTTCTATTACTACACTGTTTTAATTATTATGGCTTTGTATTATAGTTTGAAGTTTGGAAGTGTGATACCTCCATTCTCCTTTGTTTTCGTCAGTAGGACTTTGGATATTTGTGGGTTTTTTGTGACTCCATATGAATTTCATCAGTATGTGTTCTATTTCTTTGACAAATGTCATTGAGATTTTTATTGGAATAGCATTGAATCTATAAATTGCTTTTGGTAGGATGACCATTTAATAATGTTAATTCTTCCAATCCATGAGTAGGGGATGTCTTTTCATTTCTTTGTGTCTTCTTTTATTTCTTTTAACAATGTTTTATAATTTTCTCTCTTTTGTTAGGTTTATTCCCAAGTATTTGATTTCTTTTGTTTCAATTATAAAAGGGATCATTTTCTTCATTTCTTCTTCTTCAGATTGATTGTGTATAGGAAGGCTACTGATTTTTTGTGTTGATTTTGTAACCTGCTACTTTACTAAACTGGTTGATTATTTTGAGTAGTTTTTCTGTGGAGTTTTTAGGGTTCTCTGCAAATTGTGACAGTTTTACTTCTTTTTTCCATACTTGGATTCCTTGTATGTCTTTCTCTTATCTTATTGCTTTTGCTAAAACCTCCACTATTATATTGAAGAGCAGTGGTGAGAGAGGACATCCTTGTCTTTTTCCTGATCTTAAAGGAAAGGCCTGCAGCTTTTCGCCACTGAGAATAATGTTGGCAATGGGTTTGTCGTGTATGGCTTTCTTAAAAATACATATTTATTTGTGCATACAAGAACTGGGGTATAAGCCAGAGGTATGGGGCATGAGAGTATTCTCCATAGAGAATGGGAGAAAAATAGGCAGATCTACTGAAATACACTGCTGAGGGGAGCAGCGAGCAAAGTAGGAGAGGTCTGCTGTGCCATATGGGTTGCTCCCTGTCAGGCTGGGAATCGAACTCGTGCTGCAGTGGCTGGAGATAGCTTCATAGCACTGTCTTTAACCTTTGCGCCACCAGGGAAACCCTGTCATATATGGCTTTTATCATTTGAGGTATGATCCTTCTATTCTGAGAATTTCAAAGGCCTTCATCAAAAATGGATGTTGGACTTTGTCTAATGCGTTCTCAGCATCTATTGATTTGATCATATGGTTTTCATTTTTCTTTTTATGATGTTTTGGATTACACTGATTGATTTTTGTATGTTGAACCATCCTTGTGCCCCTGGGATAAATCCCACTTGATTGTGGTGTGTTATCCCTTTGATGCATTGTTGGATTCTGTTGGCAAGGATTTTGCATCAGTTTTCATTAGGGCGATTTGCCTGCAATTTTCTTTTTTGTTTTGTCTTTATTTGATTTTGGTATTAGTGTAATGTTGGCTTCATAGAAAGTATTTGGTAGTATTCCTTCTTTTTCAATTTTTTAAAAGATTTTGTGTAGGCTATTCATTGCTGAATGTTTGGTAGAATCCATTTGTGAAGCTGTCTGCACCTGGGCTTTTGTTTTGGGGGAGTGTTTTAATTACTGCTTCAATTCACTGCTTGTAATTGGTCAGTTTTGGTGTTCTATTTCTTCTTTATCTAACTTTGGATGATTATATCATTCTAGGAATTTGTCCATCTCTTCAAGATGTTGAATTTGTTTGCACATAAGTGTTCATAGTAATCTCTTATTATTCTTTTGTTTTCAATGAAGTCTGTTGTGATTTCTCCTCTTTCATTTATAATCCTATTTATATATGTTTTCTACCTTATTTTTCTTTGTAAGCCTGGCTAGAGGTTTGTCTATTTTGTTTATTTTTTCAAAGAACCAACTTTTAAAAGCCAGAGGATTTTTTTTAAAGATTTACTTATTTATTTATATAAGCACTGGGTACCGTCAGACGTGCTGTAGGGTGAGAGGATTCACCAGAGCCAGAGTGGGGAATAGAACAGGCAGACTGATGAAATACACTGCTGAGGGGAGCAGCAGGCATGGCAGGAGAGATCTGTCGTGCCATGTGGGACCCTGGACTGCGGCCAGGAATCAAACTGGTGCTGCAGAAGCTGCGGGCAGCTTCGCAGCCCTGCGCTCAACCGCTGCACCACCAGGGGAGGCCCAAAGCCAGAGGATTTAAAACAACAAAAGAATAAAGATAATATGAGGCAGCTGTATGTAGATATAACAGGTAAGAAATGCTATAATAGATATAAAAAATATTGGAGGGTCTCAATAGCAGATAAACAAGCAATGGAAAGAATTAATGTGTAAGGAAAATTAGTGAATCAGGCTATTTTTTCCCTCCACACAATAGAGAGCCCATACATTGAAATGCTATTTTCCACCATTTCAGACATCTAGCAAAAACAGATGGGTCTTGCATTTGCAACCATCTATCAGTTGTGTAGCTATGGGCATTGAACAGTGTAAAGGGGGCTAGGAGAGAGCTGCTATTTTGCCTCTCTCAGTATCAGAGTCTCTCTTGCTCTTTCTGTCTGCCTGTGTATGGTCCCCCGTCTCAGCATTAAAGGACTTCAAAATCTACCAAAAGTTCCAAATTCTCTTATTTTCTGTGAGAACTGACATGAACTTACCCAGCATGGATGGTTGCACAAGTGTAGACAGCAGGCAGGACAGTTCTATGTAGACAGATATGGAGTCCTCTAAGACCCTGGGTAGATTGAGGGGTGGCCAAACACGAGCATGTGGTACTTGGTGCCCAGTTTGCTCACCTGGTAGGTACCTTTCTAGGAATGGCCAGAGGTAGATGGAACCCCATGGCAGTTGGAATGGGCCCTGTGTAGAATAGAAGAGACCAAGACAGACATAGTGCCCACAAGGTGGCAGGAGCTGTGGGATGGGTGATTATTAAAGGTCCACAAGTGTATGTGGAGAGAATCCATTGTCTGGAAACTGATGGATGAGACGCAGGCCCTGCAAAAAGTTTCTGGTGGAAGACACCCAGCAAGACAGACTCACAACTCCAGAGATGCCAGACTCCTTCACAGAAGAGGAGGAGGCTGGCCCCTCGCTCCAGATTTACTCTAGAAAAACCTGCCACTCCAGAGACACCCAACTCTTCTTCCAGAGAGGTGAAGGCTGACTCCAAGATCCAGGCTCATCCCATGGTGACAAAGAAGATGAAACACCAGCAGCCCATGGCCTCAAGAGGTCAAACTGCTGGGCCACCATGGATGATGGAGTTTACTATGTATCACCCATAAACTTGTGGGCTTGGGTAAACAGTTTTGTCAGAAATCAGGAGAACCCTTGGCAGCCTGGCTACTGGGTTTGCAGGACCTGGGAGTGGATGGAATCATTAGCATGGCAGAAGAGGTGGGGAAACTGGCTTCAGTGACCCTGCACCCATTGTTGAGACAGAGACTGCAGAATAGCCATCAGTGAGTAAATGGCAAACATACACTGAGCTTGGATGAAGCTGAGAGCTTGCACACTCAAAAAGTGTTAAACAGGGGCCTGAAACCAAAGACTGTTACAGGTGGTGTCCCCTGGAGGGGGTACTAGTGAGGATTGAGGGCCCCAGGCAAAATATGAACAAAGAACTTGTGAGGGTGGAGACTCCCATAAGAAATATATAAGGGACTGCAGAAGCAGCCTCCAGGATTGAGCATTCACGATTTCAGATTTTTCAGATCTTCAGGGATTCTAGGGTCAGCCATTTCTGCCCCCCAAATACCGATCTTACAGAGAGCTGTTGTGGACCTCTCAAGGATGTGGAGAGGTTTCCAGCAGCCAAACTCAGAGAAGAAAAGTTCAGAGGCTTTGCAACTAGCCAAATGACTGAAACTGTTCCTGGTTTTGCTGCTGGGAAGGTGAAGACACGGAGCTGGGTGCCTTGCTGAGTTAAGTAAGTATGGTTGTTTTTTGGGCTGTTTTGCTGCTGCAGCTGATGGTTTGAGTGTCGCTTGTCCAGTGCTGTGCTAGGGCATCTTGGCAACTCCAGTGAGCATCTCCTGCTGTGTCTTCTGTTATCTTCTTGAGTTGGATCCTGCCTGCCACATTCTCCAGGTCAGCAGTGGTGGGAAGACACCTTCTTGGGTGTATTTGTGTTTACTGGACACTGCTTCAGGTGAGGTAAACAGCCATTTGTGGCATTAGTAAATCTTTGTTTTTCCTGGTTTGTTAAATAAATCACATTATTGTTGTTCTCTGACCCAGGGTAGCCTTGCAATTGTGCACACAAGTGAAAAACTCAGACAGTAACCAATAAACTCTTTGGGCACTGTCTTTCAATTTTAGTGACTGTTTCTGCTGTGTATCAAAGGGAGTATGTGTAGCTCTTAAGCAACCAAAAAGGATGCTAAGAAAGCAAGTAAGCCTCTTAAGGTTAGTCAGCCTCTTAAAATCACCCTTGCCTGAATGTGGGTGGATCTACTGAGAGTAAATATAGATGATGCCAAAATAGATGTATGGCCCAATACATATTTCTTAGAGTTATGGAGTTAACTGGGGGAGGACCAGCAGTTCACTCCCTATAGAAGATGGGCCACAGTGAAGAGAAAAGCTGGGGACTCCTGGCCCCAGGCACATGCCCTGTGCCTGGAGGACAATTTGCTGATGACTCCAGCACAGGAGGAAGACCCATTCACTTCCGAATAGGATGAGGGAAGAGGGACCTGTCCACACAGGAAGCAGAGGGACCAAAATGCATATGTGGAGGTTGGTAACCACTGGTTCCTAACCAATGTGCAAAGTGTCTTGGCCTTACGAGACACAGGGACAGAATGCACCCTGTTATATGGGAACCCAGAAAAGTTTCAAGGGTCTACTTGTCACATTGATGGCTATAGAGGCCAGTATGTCTAGATGACAGCTGTGAGAATACTCCTGTTGATTGCGTGACTACTCCCAAAGTAGTATAAAGTGGATGTGTCGCCAATCCCATAGTACATCCTGGGGGTGGACGTACTATGTGGCTTGTGGTTAGACACCACAAGTGGAGAATTATGCCCAAGGGTAAGTGTGGTGAAGGCAGTATTGTGTGCACATGCTGAGCATCTGCCCATACAACTGACTTCCCTAAGCGAGTGACCATTACAAAATACTGTCGGTTGCTAGGTGGCAACAGAGAGATTACAGACACAATAGCAGAAGTAGAGAAAGTGGGCATTGTGCATGCTGCCCACAGTCCCTATAATTTGCCCGTGTGGCCAGTGAGGAAGCCTGATGGTTCTTAGCATGTGATGGTAGATAAGCATGAGTTGAATAAAGTGATCCCCCCTTGCATACAACAGTGTTTTCAGTTACAGAATGATGAATCTGATACAGAACAGCAAGGGACACTAAAACTGGCCAAGGATGCTGCCCAAATAGCTTCCTAGTCATCTTGTGAGTTCTTCTCCTGTGTGCACAATTGCAAGACTACTCAGTTTCAAAGAACAACAATAATGAGATTTATTTAACAAACCAAGGAGAAAGAGTTACTGAAGCCAAAAATGGCTGTTTACCTCACCTGAAGCAGTGTCCAGTGTTTTAAAGTCTTAAACACAAACATTCCCAAGATGGCATCTTCCGGCCACTGCTGCCCTGGCACACGTGGCAGCCAGACTATAGGCCGGGTTCCAATTCATGAAGACAGCAGAAGACACAACAGGAGATGTTCACCAGAGCTACTGAGATGCCCCAGCACAGCACAAGACAGGTGACACTCAAAACAGCAGCTACAGCAGCCGAATGACCCAACAAATGGCCACATTCATGCAGCTCGGTGAGGCACCTGGCTCCAGGTCTTTGCTTTCCCTGCCAGGCTGTAAATATAGCGAAACTGGGAACAGTTTCAGTTATTTGGTTACTTGCAAAGCCTCCAAACTTTTCTTCTCAGAGGCTGGCTGCTGAAAGCCTCTCCATGTCCTTCAGAGGCCCACAACAGCTTTCTTGAAAATCAACATGGTGGGGCAGAAATGGCTGACATCAGAATTGCTGAAGATCCGAAAATGCTGAAATCCTGAAATCTGAATCCCTAATATGGAATCCTGAATATTGAATCCTGGGGGCTGCTTCTGCAGTCCTTACATTTCTTTTCAGAGTCTCCACACCCATCAATACTTAGTTCACAATTTCCCTGGGGTTATCCATCTTCACCAGGCTCCCTCCAGAGGGTGCCATCTGTAACAGTTTCTGGCTTCAATCACCAGTTTCAAATCACAGATCATCTGAGCCATGTGTGGGGCACATATCACTTTGTAACTGATCTGACAAATGCTTTCTTTTCCATTGCTATAGCACCAGAGAGTCAAGACCAGTTTGCCGTCACATGGGAAGGCTAGCAGTGGACATTCACTGTGCTCTCACAGGGATACCTGCATAGCCCTTCTCTGTGCTATGGGCTGGTGGCAGCTTATTTGGCCTGGTGGGAGAGACCATCCGTGGTGAACTTGTACCATTATATTGATGACATTTTGCTGGCCAGTGAATATCTTGCAGATTGGAAAAGGCTATTCCATTTTACAGGCTATGAGCATAGTGTCCATGCTCCTTTCCAAAGGAACTTGTGGAAGATTAACACATAGACTGTAAGGTGAAAAAACCATAATGGGGTAGAGTGCAAGGAAAATGAATGAATCAGGATATTTTTGCATTCTACACAGCAGAGAGCCCATATATTGAAATGCTATGTTTTCTACCATTTTGGACATCTGGTAAACAACAGATGGGTCTTGCATTTGCAACCATGTAAGTGTTGCATTCTCTCTCATTCTGTCTGCCCGCCTGTGTTATGGTCTCCTCTGTTAGCATTTAAGAACTGCAAAATCTACCAAAGACTCCAAATTCTCTTATTGCTTATGAGAACTGACAATGAACCTATCCAGCATGGGATGTTGCACAATATAATGATATCAAAAACGCAATTTGGGGGAACAAAAATAGAACAGTGCAGATAAAAGAATGAAAACAGTGTAAAAGAAATATAAAAATTATAACAAATCCAAAAGACAGTAGAAGGAATGAAATAATAAAAATTCAGGCAGAAATATATGAAACAGAAAATAAAAAGATAGCCCAAAAGAATTAAAGAAATCAAAGATGGTAAAGAAATATAAGAATCTACCAGGAAGGAACATTTTTATGCAAACAAACTGGACAACCTAGAAAAAATAGACAAATTTTTAAATTTGCAGACTCTACCAAGATTGAGACAGGATGAAGCAGTCAACTTAAACAGTCCAACCACAAGCACAGAAATTGAAAGAACAATAAAATCTCCATAAGAAAAAAAAAAAAGACCAGACAGCATCTTCAGTGAATTCTACCAGATCCTCAAAGAGGACCTAATACCTATTCCATTCAAACTCTTCAAAAAAGGTGAACAGGGTGGAAAAGTTCTCCAATAAATTCTGTAAGGTTAATATTATCCTGACCCCCAAACCAAATAGGAACAGTACAAAATAGATAAAGAAATCCTCAACATAATCCTAGAAAACTGAATACCACAATGTATAAAAAGAATCATTCTCCACAATCAAGTAGGATTCATATCAGGAATCTGTAGCTGTGTCGACATACAAAAATCAATCAGTGTCAGGGCCTCCCCTGGTGGCACAGCAGCTGAGCGCTGGGCTGTGAAGCTGCCCACAGCCTCTGCAGTGCCGGTTCGATCCCTGGCCACGGGCAAGGGGCCCACATGGCGTGCAGACCTCTCTTGCCATGCCTGCTGCTCCCCTCAGCAGTGTATTTCATCAGTCTGTCTGTTCTGCTCCCCACTCTGGCTCTGGTGAATTCTCTCACCCTCTCACACTTTTGACTGTACCCAGTGATTGTATAAATAAATAAATAAATCTTTAAAAAAAATCAATCAGTGTCATTCACCACATCAACAAAAAAGAAAATAAAAATCACATAATAATGTCAATAGATGCTGAAAAGGATTTTGGCAAGATTTAAGATCCATTTATAATTAAAAAATGTTACCTCACAGTGCGGCAGTGTTAGGAGCAATGTGGAATGAAGGAAAGATTACTCAAAGTCCAAGTAGTGAGAGGCCTAGAGGGGTTACATCAGAAAGGAGCAGCCCTAATCCATGGGCAATCTCATATTTATTTAGAACCAGGTTCAAAGACAATGGGCAGGTATGTGGAGGAATGTATATCAGTGGAGAAATGTTACAGGGATACATTATTGGGGATGCAACATTGTCTGGTACAAGCTAGGGTGGAATGACCAGGAGCTATTGTTTGGGAGCTCCATAGTTTCCGCTAATCAGAGCATACAATTTTCTATTTCTTATTCTTACCTAACTTTCTGTTAATCTTTACAAGTAAGCTATTATAGCTGATCTTGTTAATCTGGCCATAATGTCTGCCTGCTGTTTTCAACAGATACTGGCTTCCCAATATGTTCCTCATACCAGGACTTTTGTCCTGGTGAGAGCATACCTGCCTAGCTGTGTATTTAGCTTGACCAGCAGGAACTCTGGGCACCAAGACAATAGCCCAAATAATAAGGAGGGCTTGGGATTCCACTAGGAAAAAACCTCTCAGTGAAATGACAATAAATAGAACTTATCTAGACATTATAATATGACAAACATACAACCCACATCATACTCAATGGTGAAAAACTGAAAGCATTTCCACTAAAACCAGAAACCAGACAGTAGTGTCTACTGTAAAAAGTAAAGTTCAATATAATATTGGAAGTCTTAGCCAAAGCAAGTAGGAAAGAAAAAGACATAAAAGGAATTCAAAGTCAAAAATAAATGAAATTGTGGCTATTTGCACATGACAAGATAATATATATAGAGAGATCCCAAAAGACTCTATAATAAAAAAAAGGAAAACAATCACCCAAAAAGAATGAAAATGTGAAACAAAGAAGGTGACAAAACTATTTATTGAAAACTCTAAGAATCTGTTAAAAGACATAAAAGAAGACACAAAGAAATAGACTGGAGAAAAAACATCATTAAAATGGCCATATTACCTAAACAACTTATAGATTCAAAGCAATACTTACCATATTCCTAACCTTTTTTTTTTCAAGGAAATTAAACAATTATAAACTTGTATGGAATTAAAAAAGTCTTAAAACAGCTAAAACTATCCTGACATAAAAGACGAAAAGTAAAGGCATTAAACACACAGCAACAATAATCAAAACAGTATGGAATTGGAACAAAAACAGAAACTCAGCCCAATGGAATATAATGAAAAGTGCATAGATAACCCACACAAATGTGGACAGTTAATCTTCAACAAATAGCCTTGACCATACAATAGAGCAAAGAAAATCTACATCGTAATAAACGATGTAGGGAAACATAGATAGCCTCATGCAAATGATGATGATGACAACAATGACAATGGTGATGATATGATGAAAACTGGATTCATACTTAACACCACATATAAAACTAATTTCAAAATGAATTCAAAATCCAGATATAAGAATCAAAACATACTTTAACAAACTATAACATACTTTAAAGAAAAAATAGGGAATACAGAGAAGGGCGGATCAACATGGCAGCGAGGAGACGTTGCGAGTAAGATCTCCCATTAAAAAAAGTTAATAGAGAGGAAAAGCGGCAGGTCCCAGTGAGAACTGGGACACGGAAGATAAAAGGATGACTCCAGAAAACTACCCGAAGAAGAAAGTTGCCATAAAAGAGGACTAGAAGGGAGGAAAGCTCAGAACCCTGCTACCCTCCCCCACCCACAAAGTCGGCACTTTCTGACCAACAGAAAGGAGGAAAAAAAAAAAAAACTAAAACAACCAACAAGAACAAACTACACATCAAGCAGGACTGTGAGTGGAAAGGAAATATTTCAGCCACCACACCCCGTGAATGGGAGCTGTGGAGAACCCTGCAGGATTCACCTCAGAGGTGAGGGAACTGCTCCAGGTGCCATTAGAGAAAAACAAAGACTCCCGGAGACCTACACACAGCCCCAGGCCAGCCGGTAAGCTTGTGTGGAAAAGCGGCTCCCTTGAAAAGCAAACGTGGATAGCGGCTGCCCAGGTCCCCACTCCTGCGACCTAGGCATGCGGAGAGACGTGCGGGGGTCCTCACTGAGGTGAATGTCCCTCCCTGAGTAATCAGAAACCAGGCGCCCAGACACAGAGGTGGGGTGCAAAAGGCACCATTTCTGTGGACACTGAACTGGGCTACAACCTGCGTCCTGGACCTGAGGGCTTTGGAACTGAGACCCGGGGCACGAAATTCAGGGCGTGGTTTCCCACGACAGTGGGGCAAAAGGCGGACACAGCACCCCATGCCTTTGAGGTTTTCCTCACCGATCCCACTCTGTTCCCTGTCCCACAGGGTGAAAGAAACAGCTCCCCAAGGACACTAGGGGAGATCTCTGGCACCACCTAGCGACCAGAAAAAAAAAATCACCAACACCCCATAGAACAGGGACCTTTCTTCAGAAGAGACTGCTTGAAACCAGCAGAAAGCTCCCAGAGGAGCCAGTGGTGAGCTGGGAAGTTCACCCACACTAGGCCCCTTCTGACCAGCAGTCCAAGCCCAGAGGGGGAGCGGGCACCCACGGGCCAGGGTAGACCAGGCGCGCAGAAGAGTGTGCCCGAGACTGGGCACTCAGGGAGTGTGTCCCGCATCGCCATTTTAGAAAGGGACATTTCTTCAGTAAAGACTGCCTGAAACCAGCAGAAGGCTTCCTGAAGAGCCAGAGGGGAGCTGGGATGTTTGCCCATGCCAGACCCCTCCTGGCCTGCAGTCCGAACCCAGAGAGGGAGTGGCAACCCAACGCCGCCTGGGCAGACCAGGCACAGAGGGGATTGTGTTCCCGCATCTGCATTTTAGAACAGGGTCCTTTCTTCAGTAAAGACTGCTTGATACCGACAGATGACTCCCGGAGGAGGCAGAGGGGAGTGGAGAAGTTCACCCAAATGCCAGCCGGTCCCAGCAACACAGTGTCCCAATGCATACGGCAAATTAGAAAACAGACAGTAGGGAGTGGAAGAACCACATGCAACCTAGAAACTGCTCAGGGAAAAAGCACACCACAAAAAGAAAACCACCCCCCAGATTGCAAAGACAGACTTGGAAGAACTTCTGAGCCTTCCAGAAAGAGGATTTAAAATTGCCATGATTAAAAAATGACAGAAGTCATAAAGGAAAACAATGATAAGGGAAAAATAATCAGCGATCAGAAGAATGAAATTGAGTCCCTAAAGAGGGAAGTAAAAGAAATGCAGAAGATCAAAGAATTAATGGAGGCACTAAAAAACTCTGGGAAAAGCAATGAAAGCAGAATACATGAAATGGAAGAATGAATAAGCACTCTTGAAGAGACAGAAATAAAAAGAACCAAAACAGAAAAGGAAAGAGAAGTAAGAAGAAAAAGACCGAAGAAAGACTTCGCAAACTATCTGACTTCATGAGGAAAGGAAATATAAGAGTTATAGGAATACCAGAAGGAGAGGAGAGAGATGTAGGAACAGAGAAAATATTCCAGGAGATAATTGAAGAGAACTTCCCAAATGTGAAGAAGGAGCTGAAAATTGATATACAAGAAGCAAGAAGAACACCAAACTTCCACGACGAAAGGAAAAACACAGCAAGACACATAATAGTAAAGCTCCCAAGAATGCAGGGCAAGGAAAAAATAATGAAGCTGACAAGAGGGAAAAAACAGATAACATTCAAAGGAAAACCCATCAGGCTGGCATCACACTTCTCCGAAGAAACACTATGGGCAAGGAGAGAGTGGAGGGACATAGTCAACAGACTCCAAGAAAACAGATGCCAACCAAGAATACTCTATCCTGCAAAGCTCTCCTTCCTCTATGAAGAAAGAATAAGGACCTTCCCAGACAAACAGAAACTCTGGAATTTCATTACGACCAAACGCCCACTCCAAAAAATACTACAAGGAGTCCTAAAGCCAGAACCTCACAGGGACGAATAACAACAGAAAAGGCCAAAAAAAAAGTTATTAAAAGAATAAATAAATAAAATCAAAGGAAAGTCAAACACAATGGCGAATACAGATGCTAACATATCAATATTAATTCTAAATGTAAATGGACTAAACTCTTCAATAAATAGACACAGGGTCACAGGCTGGATAAAGAAACAAAACCCAACCCAACCTTTTGCTGTCTCCAGGAAACATATTTAGCAACAAAAGATAAAAATAAACTCAAAGTTAAAGGATGGAAATCAATCCTACAAGCAAATGGACCAAAAAGAAAGCAGGAACAGCTATACTTATATCAGATAAAACAGATTTCAAACTCAAAAAGATAAAAAGAGACCCCAATGGTCACTACATTATGATCAAGGGGACAATACTTCAAAGTATTTAGACAATAAATATTTAGACAATACTTATTGTCTAAATAAGTATTTAGACAATACTTCTTAATAAGGATCTAGAGCGCTTGTGCTTAACAGACATCTATAGAACACTAAACCCCCCCAAAAAATGGAGTACACATTTTTTTCAAGCTCACACGGATCATTCTCCACGATCGATCATATACTGGGACACAAGACAAACATCAACAGATACACCAAGATTGAAATCATACCAACCATCTTTTCTGACCATGAAGGCATCAAACTAGAAATCAACCATAAAAAGAAAGCCAGGAACTCCCCTACCTCATGGAGATTGAAACCCACACTACTGGAAGACCACTGGACTAATGAGGAGATCAAAGAAGAAATTAAAAAATTCTTTGAATTGAATGACAAGGAGGACACCAATTTCCTAAATGTATGGGATGCAGCAAAAGCAGTAATAAGAGGAAAGTAGATAGCAATAGAGGCTCACATCAAGAAACAAGAAAGAACTCAAAGAAACAACCTAATCTCGAAGCTAAAAGATCTAGAAAAAGAACAACAACAAAAACAACAACAAAACCCAAAACCAGTAGAAGAAAAGAAATAATAAAACCCAAAGCAGAAATAAATGAAATCAAAACTAAAAAAAACAATCCAAAAGATCAATGAAACCAAGAGCTGGTTCTTTGAAAAAATCAATAAAATAGACAAACCCCTAGACAGGCTCACAAAGGAAATAAGGGAGAAAGCACAAATAAGCAGGATCATAAATGAAAGAGGAGAAATCACAACGGACACAGCAGAAATCAAAAGAATATTCAGTAACCACTATGAACAGTTATATGGAAACAAGTTCAACAATCTAGAGGAGATGGACAAATTCCTACAACTCTACAATCACCCAAATCTAGATAAAGAAGAAATAGAACACCTAAACAGACCAATTAGAAACAGCGAAATTGAAATGGTAATCAAAAACCTCCCCAAAAACAAAAGCCCAGGGCCTGATGGATTTACAAATGAATTCTATCAAACGTTCAGAGACGAATTAGTGCCTATCCTTCACAATCTCTTCCAAAAAATTGAGAAGGAAGGGACAATGCCAAACACGTTCTATGAAGCCAACATTACACTAATACCAAAACTGAACAAGGACAACACAAAAAAGGAAAACTACAGGCCAATCTCCCTAATGAACACTGATGCAAAAATCCTCAATAAAATTTTAGCTATCAGAATCCAACAATGTATCCATAAGATGATTCACCACCGCCAAGTAGGATTCATGCCAGGGATAGAAGGATGGTTCAACATCTAAAAATTAATCAACATTATCCAACACATCAACAAAAAGAAATATAAAAACCATATGATAACATCAATAGATGCTGAGAAAGCTTTCGACAAAGTGCAACAGCCATTCATGATAAAAGCCTTTGAAATTCTTGGGATACAAGGAACATACCTCAGCATCATAAAGGCCATATATGACAAGCCAACAGCCAGTATCATGCTCAATGGTGAAAAGCTGAAAGCATTTGCATTAACATCTGGAACAAGACAAGGATGTCCACTCTGACTACTGCTTTTCAATATATAATACTGGAGGTCCTAGCCATAGCAATAAGACAAGAGTAAGACATACAAGGAATCCAAATAGGAAAAGAAGTAGTCAAACTATCACTATTTGCAGATGATATGATAATATACATAGAGAACCCCAAAAACTCCACAGAAAAACAAATTCAACTCATCAATCAGTTCAGTAAATTGGCAGGATACAAAATCAACTCGCAAAAGTCAGTAGCCTTCCTATACACAAACAATAAATCTGAAGAAGAAAAAAAGAAAAACATCCCGGTATCCCTGGTGGCGCAGCGGTTGAGCACTGGGTTGCAAAGCTGTCTGCAGCCTCTGTGGTGCCGGTTCAATCCCTGGCTGCTCCCCGGCCACCAGAGGAGGGTCCCGCATGGCGCACAGACCACTCCTGCCACCCGCTGCTCCCCTCAGCAGTGTACTTCAGTCCTTCTGCCTGCTCTGCTCCCCGCTCTGGTTCTGGTGAATTCTCTCACCCTCCCACACTTCTGACTGTACCCAGTGCTTGTATGTATAAATAAATAAATAAATCTTTAAAAAAAATAAAAAAAAATCCCTTTTATTATTGAAACAAAAAAAATCAAATACTTGGGAATAAATCTAACAAAAGAGGTAAAGGACCTATACAAAGAAAACTATAAAACACTGTTAAAAGAAATAGAAGAAGACACAAAGAAATGGAAAGACATCCCCTGCTCATGGATTGGAAGAATAAACATTATTAAAATGGCCATCCTTCCAAAAGCAATATACAGATTCAATGCTATTCCAATCAAAATTTCAATGTCATTCTTCAAAGAAATAGAACAATTATTGATGAAATTCATATGTAATCACCAAAACCCGAAATAGCCAAAGCTCTCCTGAAAAAAAAAAGAAGGGAATGGAGGCATCACACTCCCAGACTTCAAACTATACTACAAAGCCATGATCATCAAAACTGCATGGTATTGGAACAAGAACAGACACACAGACCAATGGAATCGAATAGAAATTCCAGAAATAAACCCACAGATTTATGGTCAACTCATCTTTGACAAAGGAGCAAAGAATATGCATTGGAGCAAAGAAAGTTTGTGAAATAAATGGTTCTGGGAAAACTGGATCGCTACATGCAAAAGAATGAAGCTTGACTACTACCTCACACCATACACAAAAATCAACTCAAAATGGATTAAAGAAGTAGACATATGACCTGAAACCATAAAATACATAGAAGGAAATATAGGCAAAACACTACGTGATATGCACATCAAAGACATCTTTACAGATACATCACCCAAAGCAGTGATAGTGAAGGCAAAGATAAACAGCTGGGACTACATCAAATTAAAGAGCTTCTGCACAGCATAAGAGACAATAACAAAAACAAAGAGAAACCCCACCGACTGGGAGAACATTTTTGCACACAACACTAATGATAAAGGATTGATCACAAAAATCTGCAAAGAGCTGATGAGACTCAACAACAACAAAAAAAATAATTCAGTCAAAAAATGGGCAGAAGAGCTAAAAAGAAACTTCTCTGAAGAGGAAATGCAAATGGCCAACAGGCATATGAAAAAGTGTTCAACATCACTTGTAATCAGGGAAATGCAAATCAAAACTACCATGAGATACCATCTTACACCAGTGAGAATGGCACATATTAAAAAACTAACAACAACAAATGTTGGCGAGGATGTGGAGAAAAAGGATCTCTCCTGCACTGTTGGTGGGAGTGCAAACTGGTACAACCACTGTGGAGAGCTGTGTGGAGATTTCCGGACCTACTAAACATAGAGCTTCCATATGATCCAGCAATTCCACTCCTAGGTATTTACCCAAAGGACACAGAAACATCAATTCCAAAGAGCACCTGCACCCCTATGTTTATAGCAGCACTGTTTACAATAGCTAAGCTTTGGAAATAACCCAAATGCCCAAAAATAGATGACTGGATCAAGAAGATGTGGTACATACACTATGGAATATTACTCAGCATTCAAAAAAGATAAACACATGCAATTTGCAGCAACATGGATGGCGCTGGAAGGGATCATGCTCAGCGAAATAAGCCAGAAAGAAAAAGAAAAATACCGCATGGTCTCACTCATAGCAGGAATCTAGAAAACTTAAATAAGGGACCAGGAAAATGAATAACTATAAGAAAGTGAAAATCAAAATCAACAAACAACTATGAACCAGAGACACTCTATGGGGGGTGGGGTTGGTTAGGGGAGGGATTGGGGTCAAAATAAGGGTATTGCAATTGTATGGGGAATATAAAAATAAAATTTATTAAAAAAAACCTGACATCAACATGCAGAGAAGAAGAAATAAATAGTTTATATTTAAAAAAAAATAGAGAATACATTACAGGACATTGACCACAAAGATAAATTTGCAGATGACACTCCAATGACAATGGCAACAAAAGCAAAAATAAACAAATGGTACTACATCAAACTAGAAATCTTTTGTTACTTAAAATGAATCATCAGAAAAACAAAAATGACACAGTGGGAGAAAATATTTACACATCACACATCTGACAAAAGCTAATTTACAAAATATGCAAATCCAGTAACAACAAAATAGACAATCCCAACAAAAGATGGGCAATAGACTTAAATAGACATTTTTGAGAAAAGATTTTCATTCAGATGGCCTGTGAACTTAACACAGAAAATTGTTCAACATGACCTTTATAAAGGAAATGCAAGTCTAAACAAAATATTATATCACCTCACCCTAGTGAGAATGGCCCACATCAAAAAGAATGGACAAAGGATGTCAGAAAAAGGAACTCTCATGCACTGTAGATAGGATTGTAAATTAGCATAATCTGTTTATAAAAGTATGGAGATGTCTTTAAAAAAATAAAAATAGAAAACCCATGTGATCCAGCAATACCTTTGTTAAGTATTTACACCCAAATATGAAAACTTTAATACAAAATGATTTATGTACTCCTATGTTCATAGCAGTACTGTCTACCATTGTCAAGTCATGGGATCAACCAATGTGCCCTTTGAAAGATGAATGGATAAAGAACAACTATTGAAAAAATGAAGTAGGAGAAAGTGGATGGACCTTGAGATAATTATGCTAAATGAAGTAAGTGAAACTAGATCCATATTTAACTCCACACATAAAAATTAATTCAAAATTAATTCAAGATCTGCATGTAAGAACCAAACCATAACCTACTTAAACAAGCGAAATATAGATATTGGATGGTTTTACTTATCTGTGAAATATAAATAACAACTCCCCCTTTGACAAAATACAGCAAAAACAAATCTTGGACTTAGTGAAAAAAACAACAACAACAACATAGGTTACCAGTGGAAAGGGGCGGGGGGATGGAGGAAGAGTGAGTGAGGAAAGTATGCAAGCATTGGCATGGGTTTTTAGGTGCAAGGTGAGTGTAAGATATGCACATATGGAGGAATAAATAGGTAAACCCAATGTTATAGTAAAAATATTAAATAATAATAGCAAAAGAAACCCATAATTTCAGGAATAATAAAGTCATTAAAGAAAAAGGCAAAATAAAGCAGAGAATGATGGGATGGTGGAACAAATAGGAATGGAGATTATGTGGTTACATGGCCATTCACGGCATGCGACTCTCAGATGATAACATTTTATTATAGAATTGAATGGTATGATAATGTGAGTGATGTAGAGATCCAGTTAGAGGGGATAGCAAAGTAGTCTGAAACGTAATACACGTTTGCAAAATCTAAAATGTTTCATTATTTTTTAGCCAAACTTTATCTTGGTCCTTCCCTGGCCATTATTTTTTTCATTGTCCATTTCCAGTATCACATCAGCAGAGGACAACAAGGAATTGACTGGTGGGCTTCTCTGCTGGGATAGCAGATGTTATGGACAAGGCCCTACTTGTTCTTGTGGGAAGGTTTTCTGAGAAAAGCCCTCTGGATAATGAAGGACAGTGTCTACTGAAGTAGGTTTCATGAATCCACAGGGTATCTCACCCATGAAAGATAGGTACAGGCAGCTGTGGAATGTGCTGCTCTTTGAACAACAAGAAGTTGAGTAATCAGGCAGCTCTACATATTTTAACTCAATCAGTTAGATAAGGTACAAATGGTAATTTTTTACATATATCAAATCAGTGAAATGTTTTCACAAAAAGTGAAGATTTAGGCAAAGAGACATTGCTCCTAGGACTATGTTAGCACTGTATTCTTATGCAGGAGTTCTTTGGGGAAGCAAGTTTCTCTAAAATTGTACAAAAAATTAGTGTATATTTGCCCTTTTTTCTGAGAGTAGGTGAACTTCCCATCAAATTGTCAAAGAACCTATGCCCTCAATTGTTAAGAATAAATGTTAAGGTCCAGTGGTCGTGGGTTATTGTGTTCCTCAAAAATAAAACGAGTGTTGAGAAAACAGTGAGAAGTGAATGAACACCACCCACTCATGTGTGATGGACTCTACCCCCACCTCTATGCCAAAAAATAATCCCAAGCATGATGGATTGCAACTCCCATCATGCCATGAATCTGCCATGACTCTTGACTTCCTGAAGGGTCATTGTTGTGAACTACGGGTAAAGCTAAGCAGACATGTTTGGTATAAAACTAAACACATGTGGATTGTGCTTTCTTGGTTTTGCCTGCCTTCACTGTACACGCAGGGTCCCAGCTCGAACTGCATTACTGGTAAGAGGTATTGACTAATTGATCTCTCTCTGTGTTCTCCCTCTTCTCTTTTCTCTTGTAAATAAATCTTTTATTAACTTTTTCTAGCATGCCCATCCTTGAGTCTTGTCCTGAGTTCCTAAGTGTGCAGGTGAGGACACAAACCCAGGTAATCCTGTTTCCCTTTTGTGGGTTGCTCTATAACATGAGGACTCTAAGTATATTGCTTTTGAAGCTGAGATTTATTATGTAATTGAGTGACAGAATGCTCCATGAAGACCTCATGGATGAGTGTCTCTCTAAGAGACAACAGCCTCTCCCCTATATAGGACACAAAGAATCTAACACAAGGGATGACTTTATTCTACATATGGAGAGGAAAAGAGTAAGTTTTGGAGCAGCCTTGAACCCTCCCAATGAAAGAATAATTTTTTAATGTATCACATATTCAGAAAATAGAGAACAATTTCTACCCAGAGGCAAAGAACTTGTTATAATGAAGATAAGGTCAGAGTAAGTTCAAGATTCTTCTCAAGATGCATGTACCACAAAATGGGTTTGACTTGTCTGTCTGCAGGCCAGCAACTGTTTCGCTTCGTAGTCACTGGACTGCTGAGACAGTGAACTAAAACTAAAAAGTTACTAAGGACAGAATATTAAGTAATGATTTGCAGTAATTCATTAAGCACTGATTCACTATTGTTAGTGTCCTTGTTTCCAAGAATACATGCAAATGGAAAGAAGTATGCACATCCAAGGAGCTCCCTAACAAATATTTAAGTTATTTCTGGGAGGCAAATATATGAGTTGTGCAAGTAAAAAAAAGACTATGGGTATTTGAATAGCACCATTATTTCTAATATGTAACTACTAACCACCTAAATGTTTAAATAATAAAAGAGTTTGAATAAATCAAATTCTAGCCCAAGGATGGCCTTTTCAGGAGTTTTAAGCCATAATGCTGTTTAATTATTAACTTCTTTCATTTGTAAATTTTAGGGGCAAAAGAACCAGTAAGGGAAGCTTGGTAGGTAAGGATCAATCCTTAATCTGATATTTATTTTTTTTAATTTTACAGAACAGAACTTATCCACAACAATTGTCCTCAAAAGCCCTATTAGGCCTATCCATCTTTCTATTTGACCTTGTGTTTTAGGATGAACATGCATTCTTGTTCCTCATCAGAGGTTGGGGTGGGTAGGGGGCACACTATAGTATTGTAAGAACACTGCATTCCTTATATAGATAAATAACTTACCAAAATGGAATCATTTCTTTGACACACAATGTATGTCACTGTTGCAACAAATTTAGTAGCTTCTGATAGGAGAGGACCTTCAAGAAATAATATATGAGAAAAATATACCAAATATAAGATAGTCCACAGTTGCTGTATTTGATGTGAGTTTATATATAACATTGTTTTAATTGAGATTAAAGATGCTGACCACAGTGGTTACCCCCAGGAAGAGGAAGTGAGTGGCGGGAAACACAGAGAGAGACCAGTTTTGATTTTACTGCATAACTTTTTTGCATCTTGCCCAACCCCATTAAAAATTTTGCATGTGAATCATTTCTTTAAATTACAGAAGCAGATAACCACAGTCTTTTTCAAAATTTTTATTTAATTTTTGTGTAGAAGAACTAGTGTGTAGGCCAGAGGTGCAGGGAGGGTGTGAGAGGATTCACCAGCAGACTGGGGAACAGAACAGGTATTTACTGAAATACACTGTTAAGGGGAGCAGCAGGTGAGACAAGAGTGGTCTGCTGTGCTATGTGGGTCAACTCCCTGGCTGGGGATCAAACTCAGGCCATCAGTGGTGATAGTGCTGATATACAACCCTTAGGCCAACAGGGAGGCCCAGTAGTTACAGTCTTTTTTTATTTTTGAGTGTATGTGCTTTTTTTTTTAAGATTTATTTATACAAGAACCGGGGTACAGGCCAGATGCATGGGAGGGTGAGAGAATTCACCAGAGACAGAGAGGGGGACAGAACAGGCAGACTGCTGAAATACACTGATGAGGGGAGCAGTGGGAAAGACAGGAGAGGTCTGCAGCACCATCAGCACCATGTGGGACCCTCTCTGGCTGGCCGGGATAGAACCGGTGCTGTGGAGGCTGCAGACAGCTTCACAGAGCGGCGCTCAACCGCCTGTGCCACCAGGGGAGGCCCAGTAGTTACAGTCTTTTTTTTTTTTTAAAGATTTATTTTTATTAAATCAATAAAATAGACAAACCCCTAGCCAGGCTCACAAAGGAAAAAAGGGAGAAAGCACAAATAAACAGGATCATCAATGAAAGAGGAGAAATCACAATGGACACAGCAGAAATCAAAAGAATAATTAGTAACTACTATGAACAGTTATATGGAAACAAGTTTAACAATCTAGAGGAGATGGACAAATTCCTACAACTCTACAATCACCCAAAGCTAGATAAAGAAGAAATAGAACACCTAAACAGACCAATTACAAGCAGCGAAATTGAAATGGTAATCAAAAACCTCCCCAAAAACAAAAGCCCAGGACCTGATGGATTTACAAATGAATTCTACCGAACATTCAGAGACGAATTAGTGCCTATCCTTCACAAACTCTTCCAAAAAATTGAGAAGGAAGGGACAATACCAAACACGTTCTATGAAGCCAACATTACACTAATACCAAAACCAAACAAGGACAACACAAAAAAGGAAAACTACAGGCCAATCTCCCTAATGAACACTGATGCAAAAATCCTCAATAAAATTTTAGCTATCAGAATCCAACAATGTATCCATAAGATAATTCACCACGACCAAGTAGGATTCATTCCAGTGACACAAGGATGGTTTAACATCCGAAAATCAATCAGCGTTATCCAACACATCAACAAAAAGAAATATAAAAACCATATGATAACATCAATAGATGCTGAGAAAGCTTTCGACAAAGTGCAACACCCATTCATGATAATAGCCCTTGAAATTCTTGGGATACAAGGAACATACCTCAACATCATAAAGGCCATCTATGACAAGCCAACAGCCAGTATCATTCTCAATGGTGAAAAGGTGAAAGCAATTCCATTAAGATATGGAACAAGACAAGGATGTCCACTTTCACCACTGCTTTTCAATATAATACTGGAAGTCCTAGCCAGAGCAATAAGACAAGAGAAAGACATACAAGGAATCCAAATAGGAAAAGAAGAAGTCAAACTATCACTATTTGCAGATGATATGATAATATACATAGAGAACCCCAAAAAGTCCACAGAAAAACTAATTCAACTCATCAATCAGTTCAGTAAAGTGGCAGGATACAAAATCAACACGCAAAAGTCAGTAGCCTTCCTATACACAAACAATAAATCTGAAGAAGAGGAAATCAAAAAAACCATCCCTTTTGTTATTGAAACAAAAAAAATCAAATATTTGGGAATAAATCTAACAAAAGAGGTAAAGGACCTATACAAAGAAAACTATAAAACACTGTTAAAAGAAATAGAAGAAGACACAAAGAAATGGAAAGACATCCCCTGCTCATGGATTGGAAGAATAAACATTATTAAAATGGCCATCCTTCCAAAAGCAATCTACAGATTCAATGCTATTCCAATCAAAATTTCAATGTCATTCTTCAAAGAAATAGAACAATTATTGATGAAATTCATATGGAATCACCAAAAACCCCAAATAGCCAAAGCTCTCCTGAAAGAAAAAGAAGGGAATGGAGGCATCACACTCCCAGACTTCAAACTCTACTACAAAGCCATAATCATCAAAACTGCATGGTATTGGAACAAGAACAGACATACAGACCAATGGAATCGAATAGAAAATCCAGAAATAAACCCACAGATTTATGGTCAACTAATCTTTGACAAAGGAACAAAGACTATGCATTGGAGCAAAGAAAGTTTGTTCAATAAATGGTGCTGGGAAAACTGGGTCGCTACATGCAAAAGAATGAAGCTTGAGCACTACCTCACACCATACACAAAAATCAACTCAAAATAGATTAAAGAACTAGACATAAGACCTGAAACCATAAAATATATAGAAGGAAACATAGGCGAAACACTACGTGATATGCACATCAATGATATCTTTACAGACACATCACCCAAAGCAGTGATAGTAAAGGCAAAGATAAACAGCTGGGACTACATCAAATTAAAGAGCTTCTGCACAGCATAAGAGACAATAACAAAAACAAAGAGAAACCCCACCAACTGGGAGAACATTTTTGTTCCCAACACTAATGATAAAAGACTGATCACAAAAATCTGCAAAGAGCTGATGAGACTCAACAACAACAAAGAAAATAATCCAGTCAAAAAATGGGCAGAAGAGCTAAAAAGAAACTTCTCTGAAGAGGAAATGCAAATGGCCAACAGACATATGAAAAAATGTTCAACATCACTTGTAATCAGGGAAATGGAAATCAAAACTACCATGAGATACCATCTTACACCAGTGAGAATGGCACATATTAAAAAAACTAGCAACAACAAATGTTGGCGAGGGTGTGGAGAAAAAGGAACTCTTCTGCACTGTTGGTGGGAGTGCAAACTGGTCCAACCACTGTGGAGAGCTGTGTGGAGATTTCTGGTCCTACTAAACATAGAGCTTCCATATGATCCAGCAATTCCACTCCTAGGTATTTACCCAAAGGACACAGAAACATCAATTCCAAAGAACACCTGCACCCCTATGTTTATAGCAGCACTGTTTACAATAGCTAAGCTTTGGAAACAACCCAAATGCCCAAAAATAGATGACTGGATCAAGAAGATGTGGTACATATATACCATGGAATATTACTCAGCATTCAAAAAAGATAAACACATGCAATTTGCAGCAACATGGATGGCGCTGGAAGGGATCATGCTCAGCGAAATAAGCCAAAAAGAAAAAGAAAAATACCGGATGGTCTCACTCATAGCAGGAATCTAGAAAACTTAAATAAGGGATTAGGAAAATGAATAACTATAAGAAAGTGAAAATCAAAATCAACAAAAAACTATGAACCAGAGACACTTTTAGGGGGGCGGTGGTGGGAGGGGAGGGATTGGGGTCAGAATGGGGGGCTGCAATTGTATGGGGAATATAAAAATAAAATTTATTATTTAAAAAAATATAAAGATTTATTTTTATTTATTTATACAAGCACTGGGTACACTCAGAAGCGCAGGAGGATGAGAGAATTCACCAGAGCCAGAACGGGGAGCAGAGCAGGCAGACTGAAGTACATTGCTGAGGGGAGCAGCGGACGGCAGGAGAGGTCTGCGCGCCCTGTGGGACCCTCCTCTAGTGGTTGGGGAGCAGCCGGGGATGGAACCGGCTCTGCAGAGGCTGCGGGCCACTTCACAACCCAGTGCTCAACCACTGCGCCACCTGGGAGGCCCACCCAGTAGCTACAGTCTTAAAAAATAATCTGTCCAAAGAAATTTTGTCATTAACAAAAATATTTCCAAGACTCAGAGTTTGGTTTCCTTGTTTTGAGTAATATCTATCATCATTAATATTGAAAATACTATGCATATGAGTTTGGAAGAGCTAGTGACTTCCATGCTTGTGCAGATCCCATAACTACAGAGATCACAATACCCAGCAACTCACACTGTTTTCTTGTCTCATGGAACTGTGGGGGTTGGAGTTCAGATGTTGTGTAGGGAAGAGTCAATAGAATGTAGAGAACTTCATATGGCTATGTCTATTACTATATTAGTGGGTAGACTGAAGGTACCCCCAGACTTACACCCCAAAAAGATTCTGCCTTCTGCTACATAAATACAAAGCATACTTTAAGTGAGAAATACATTAGTGTGCATAAAGAGAGAAAAGAGGATAATACTTCTTACTTCCTAATATAACATCCTCTCATGGACAAAGGTAGACAGAGTAGGTTGACCCAAAGCTGGGACTCTGAGGGCCAAACACTTGCCACAAATTGAAGGTGCTTTTTAGTAGGGAAACCAAGAAAAGGGAAAAAGGGGTCAGACAATTCTGGGAAGAAAGGAGCAAAATCAAAGTATAGATCAAGATATTGGTTGCCATTGTCAGACTCCCACATGTCTCTCACACATATGTCACTTCCAAGTGTCTCTACTTGTCTCAACTACACATGTTACCTCCAAGTTCCCCAAGACCCAGTGAAAATAAAAAGCTAAGAAGTAAATGCACCCTCCTGTTTCTCTGCTATACCTAGTATAAATCTTGTATAAGTGTTCTTGTCCAAGTGTTCTATATCTTCACCTGGCCACTCTGCTCTGCACCTCATTAGATGAGACAAGGAACCCAGAACTCCCCTTTTTTATAGAGATTCCTTTGTTACAATTCCACTTTGTGTTTATTTCCTCAGTTGTTTTGTTTCAGAATTAATCCTGTTTGGGACATTAGTTGAAGCTCTTTTTTAAGCTTTTGAACAAGCTGTGCCGTTTTTTTTCCTTTGCATGATTTCTGAAATCTCTTCTTGAAAATGAAGTGATAAAGCAGAAATTAAAATTTAAAATTTTTCTTAGATCCAGAAAACAAAAGAAAAACAACTCATCTAAACTTTCTTTTGAGGCTTGCTTTCACAAACAGTAGAAACTGAAAGTCTATCAGCAAATAATCAAATACGAGCATGAGCAGATGGGACTAACCTTGAGCTAGCTCCAAGCTGACTGACCCATAAAGGCCGTTAAGAGGTGGGGGTCCACCAACAGAAATTTTAAACTACAATTATCTGAAAAAGACCCCTTCATACTTCTCTGTGTAAGGACTGCCCTATAACTAGCCAATGAACTTCAGCCAAGTCTATTAGTGTGTGACTGAGGGGATTAAGGAATCTCCAGACTTGCATGCTCTAAAGGGAACTGGACATCCACATGCACAAAGGCAAAGCAGACTCTTGGTGTGAAAGATCTGTAACAGAATTAGTATACACAGAGAAAGAAGAGATGAGAGGATACTAGGAATATTAGTGGACCAATGAAATATACAGCATTACTCATTCCCTCATGGCAAATGCCTAGCCATACAGGATTGGACTGAAGTAGAGTCACTAAGGCCCAAAAGTGTGAGAAAAATTGAATTTCCATAATAAGAGAAGATTGGTATGAAAATATCAGTGGTTAAGGCATGTGCTCAAAGGACATAGATTCATCAAGGAAGGAGTCTGATATCCTAAACCCAGTGACTGAGAGTCTGACTCAGTTGCCTACGAAACCCAACATGGGTAAAAAAAGAGCTTAATCTGGTAGAGGAAGTTGCTGCAGTATCAGGAAAACAAAGAATGAGGGTTATAATAAGCCAAAAATGTGGATGACCCACCACATAGAGGAAATGAAACATTGGAACAAAGTCTCATAATAAAGCCCTAAAAATTGGAGAACAGTGGGGTGGGGTTCATGGAATACTCAAGAAAGTTGCTACAGTGTCATACCTTTTGTCTTTCAACTGGTGGACCCAGGATACAAACCAGCTTACCCTGTCCTTCGAGTCTTCTAGAACAAGATAACTACTCTAACAGTTTTTAACTGACTGTTCCCCACCCATGATTTTAAATGGTAGAAGAGACCTGGTTTCAGAATAGAAAGGGACCAAGAGCTTAGAACTTTTCCCAAGGAAAAGGGAGAAAGGAAATAGTGGCTCTACTGAAAGATAGTAGAGATTATACTAGAGAGATTATACTAAGGAGGCCATGGACCTCTAAGAGATCATTCCCATGCTTTATAACTCACTGCGGGTCATAGCCAGGTTTAGTCAATTCATGGGAGACAAATCTCAATAGACCCTGAATACTAACATTTCCAGGAAAGAGAGAATATGGTAGCTCACAGCCAAAGTGTAGGAAGAAGCTGGGGGAGTCAAGTGTTCACCCTTTCAGGCCAAGGGAAAGATAGTCCCACACCCACATTTTGGGACCCAGTAAGTTTATTTATTTTTTTAAAGATTTATTTATTCATACAAGAGTTGGGGTACAGGCCAGAGGAGTGGGAAGGTGAAAGAATTCACCAGAGACAGAGTGGGGAGCTGAACAGGCAGACAGGGAGAAGCAGGTGAGACAGGAGAGGTCTGCCGCACCATGTGGGTATCTCCCTGGCCAGCCAGGAATCGAACCTGAACTTCAGAGGCCACAGACAGCTTCACAGCGCTGTACTCAACCCGCTGTGCTACCAGGGAGGCCCAACTCAGTATTAAGGAAAATAAAAAGAAAGAAAAAAAATAGATGCAGGCATACACCCAGGAAAGAAGTCTTAGATCAAGATTCTGTGTTTTGTTTTGCTAGAGCCTTATATAGTGATCCTTATATAGTGATCTTTGAAAAATTACTGTAAAATTTATTGCTTTGGGGTTGGGTTGGACTGGTTTCTGTAACTGACCATCCTCTGTCCCCAACTCCAATTTCTGGAAACTTCCATAGCTGGTTCAATCATCTCTAACCCCACCTCTGGTTTTTTTTTTTTTTTTTAAGATTTATTTATACAGGAACTGGGGTACAAGCCAGATGCGTGGGAGGGTGAGAGGATTCACCAGAGACAGAGCGGGGAACAGAACAGGCAGACGACGAAATACACTGCTGAGGGGAGCAGTGGGCGATACAGGAGAGGTCTGTCACGCCTTGTGGGACCCTTGCCGGCCAGGATTGAACCGGTGCTGCAGAGGCTGAGGAGAGCATCACAGCGTGGTGCTCAACCGCCTGCACCAGTAGGGGAGGCCCACCCACCTCTGGTTTTTGACCTTGTGAAAACTTTCATCCTAAGTTTTCCTACTCTAAGCTGCCATCACCTACATTACCTTTCTTTGTCCTTTTTCAAGTAATTATATTTCTTTAATCTAGTAAAGAGCTAGCAGGAAGGTATCACAATAAAAGAGAAGGATTCATGCCCTAATATTGTCTTAATCTCCTTCTCACACCTTTGGAAGATACTTGTAATCTTAATTTAATCTAACTTTCCATGCCTTTTCACTTAAACATGCAAAATGTTTAAAGGTAATAAATTAATGCCAAGCTGTTACACTGAAAATCCAGTCATCACTAACAATAACTATTATAAGTGACCAAAGTGTACATTGAATACTCGATCTACATAAAACTATATAGGTCTCCATTTCCTTCTTTTTTTTCAGTAGAGCTTTGGCTACTCGGGGTTTTTGGTGATTCCATATGAATTTCATCAATAATTGTTCTATTTCTTTGAAGAATGACATTGAAATTTTGATTGGAATAGCATTGAATCGGTATATTGCTTTTGGTAGGATGGCCATTTTAATAATGTTTATTCTTCCAATCCATGATCAGGGGATGTCTTTCCATTTCTTTGTGTCTTCTTCTATTTCTTTTAACAGTGTTTTATGATTTTCTTTGCATAGGTCCTTTACCTCTTTTGTTAGATTTATTCCCAAATATTTGATTTTTTTTTTGTTTCGATAATAAAAGGGATGGTATTTTTTATTTCTTCTTCTTCAGATTTCTTGTTTGTGTATAGGAAGGCTACTGACTTTTGTGTGTTGATTTTGTATCCTGCCACTTTACTGAATTGATTGATAAGTTGAATTAGTTTTTCAGTGGAGTTTTTGGGGTTCTCTATGTATATTATCATATCATCTGCAAATAGTGATAGTTTGACTTCTTCTTTTCCTATTTGGATTCCTTGTATGTCTTTCTCTTGTCTTATTGCTCTGGCTAGGACTTCCAGTATTATATTGAAAAGCAGTGGTGAGAGTGGACATCCTTGTCTTGTTCCAGATCTTAATGGAATTGCTTTCAGCTTTTCACCATTGAGGATGATACTGGCTGTTGGCTTGTCATAGATGGCCTTTATGATGTTGAGGTATGATGCAAATGGCCAACAGACATATGAAAAAATGTTCAACATCACTTGTAATCAGGGAAATGCAAATCAAAACTAACATGAGATACCATCTTACACCAGTGAGAATGGCACATATTAAAAAAACTAGCAACAACAAATGTTGGCGAGGGTGTGGAGAAAAAGGAACTCTCCTGCACTGTTGGTGGGAATGCAAACTGGTCCAACCACTATGGAGAGCTGTGTGGAGATTTCTGGACCTACTAAACATAGAGCTTCCATATGATCCAGCAATTCCACTCCTAGGTATTTACCCAAAGGACACAGAAACATCAATTCCAAAGAACACCTGCACCCCTATGTTTTTAGCAGCACTATTTACAATAGCTAGCTTTGGAAACAGCCCAGGTGCCCAAAAATAGATGACTGGATCAAGAAGATGTGGTACATATATACCATGGAATATTACTCAGCATTCAAAAAAGATAAACACATGCAATTTGCAGCAACATGGATGGCGCTGGAAGGGATCATGCTCAGCGAAATAAGCCAAAAAGAAAAAGAAAAATACCGGATGGTCTCACTCATAGCAGGAATCTAGAAAACTTAAATAAGGGATCAGGAAAATGAATAACTATAAGAAAGTGAAAATCAAAATCAACAAAAAACTATGAACCAGAGACACTTTTTGTGGGGTGGGGCCGGGAGGGGAGGGATTGGGGTCAGAATGGGGCATGTGCAGTTGTATGGGGGAATATAAAAATAAAATTTATTATTTAATAAAAAAAACTATATAGGTCTACATAAAATTGTAAAACTGATTCTGGAAATAGAGCAATGGTAAAAAATAAAATAAAATAGCTTTGGGAAGCTTAGAACACTTAGAGAAGTAAAGCAGAGACATTTTATGTGGTATTAATAACATTCCTTTTATACCAAGCAAATATCCTATGGATGGCCCAAATAATAGAATGTTACAGCTTCCCTAAGATCTATAAATATTTAACTTGGATTCTATTCCACATTTTGTGTAGAAGTCCAGTGCTTTTCCCAAAATCTTTGTGAATTGTCCTAGCACATGCTCTGGTATGATTTCTTGACCTTGAGTTTTTGTTCTCCATTCTGTAATTTTGGGTTTTTCATTTAATTCCTTCCTGACATCAACATGGATGTGAAACTCACCTTCCCCCCCATTATTTCCTCTTTAAACCCCTTTCAGTGTGTATGGGTGTAAAAATGAGATAATATTTTAAACAAATACAATAAAATATATTAGGTATCTTTGCTCTTAAACATTCTTTAAACACATTCTCTAAACATACTCATCTCCATCCTTTTTCCTCTACCTTGTTTTACTAGAAGAAAATGAAACAAATCTCCCCCAACAAGAAAATTTCATTTTTACATTTGAAAATTCAACTCTCAGTTGTCATTGTCCCCAAACTTCTCACTTTTTTTGTAGTAAAAGATGCAGCAGAAACTTGGAAATAAACTTGTTAATAGAGGCCCACCAAATTTCTTAGGTTTAGATCATAGGAATTTGATTGTTTTTAGTGTTTTGTAAACGGTCTGTGTGTGTTAATTACAAAAGTGAATAAAAACTTTCATTTGAATGAAAAATGAAAGGATAAATGCTTTTGATTAATTCATAAAAAAATCAAAGATTTACTTGGAGTTTTGGTGACTGAATTTCACTCTTAACTTTCTTGTGAGTGCCTTCATGGTGTTGGTGGCAGCAGTAGTGAATGGCAGCAGCACCAGGGAATATGTCCAACTAGTGAAGCAGACCTATTAGGCCCTTTGTAGCTACTGATCTATGGCAATGACAATTTCACAACTTTTCTAAGAATTTCAACAATTTTGCTGCCAAACTCCATATATATTATATATATAACATATACATATATAACACACACACACACACACACATATATATATATATATATATATATATAGTTTTAAAAAGAGTTCTAATTTTCTGACAGAGTCTGTGATCACCCTCAATCATATAAAATTCTTCTGACAAGCTAAGCTGATGGATAGGAGGCATACTAATGTCCAACACTTCAACAATTTTTTGAAACAAAGATGGGTACATATGAAGAGATTTTTTTTACTAGATTCATCTTCCCAGTTTCAGATGCAGCTGTTACGGGTTTACTGCAAAGAATCAGTGTCATATAAATGTACTAATTAGATTAAATAAACAAAATAGAAGAGAATCACCATAACTTGGATGCAAATCTTTTAAAAAGAAGACTCATCACTGATAAAACGTGGGATAATGTTCAATAACAAGACAATGTTATATACATGAAGATTGAAAATATCAAGTATCAAAAATAAGCCACGAAAACAAATCAGGAAAAACATCTCATGTGAAGCCTGAAAACCATACTACTGAGTGACTATTGGATTACAAAGAAATCAAAAGCAAAATTAAAAAATACCTGACAACAAATAGAAATGAACAGACGATATACCAGAACCTATGAGATGAGCAAAAGCAGTTCTAAGAGGGAGATATATCTGCTTTTTACACACACACACACACACACACACACACACACACACACACACACACCAGTGCATGCCCTTACGAGAAACAAAAGAACTCAAATAAATAATCTGATCTTCAACCTTAGGGAACAAGAATAAGAAAAACAAACAAAACTAAAACCCAGCATAAGGAAGGGAATAATAAAATACAGAAGGAAATAATAAAAGATAGAAAAAAAATAAGTGAAATTAGAAGTAAAAAAAATACACTTTAAAATATCAATGAAATCAAACTTTGGTTCTTTGATAAGATAAACACATTCAGGAATTTAGAAAACCTAAATAAGAGACCAGGAGAAAGACTAATAATACAAAGTAAAAATCAATATCAACAAGCAATTATAAACCAGAGACACATTATGGAGGGAGGGAGGGGGAGAGGAAAGGAAGGACTAGAGTCAAAATAAGGAGGAGGTGCAATGTATGGAGAATATAACCAAAATGAAAATGCATACATTGTGCAAAGATGAAAAAAGATGTAAGAATTATATAAAATAAAATATTTTAAAAAATGGGAGAAAACAAATGAATCTGTAATAAAAGATCATAGACAGGTAAGAAATGCATAGAACCATAAATAGACAAATTTTAGAGGCATATAACCTTTTAAGACTGAATGTCTGAATAGACCATTTATAAGTAGGGAATTGAAATAGTAAGTGTCCAAAAAACAAAAGCCCAGATCTTCATTGTTTCAATAGTGAGTTGTACCAAAATCTTAAAGAAGTAGTATCTATGTGTCTTAAATTCTTACAAAAATTCAGGAAAAGGGACATTTCCAAGCATATATAAGGTTAACATTACTTTAATACCAAAAGTAGACATGGATATAACAAAAGAGAAAATTATTGGCCAATAGCCCTCATGATCTCATATACAAAAATCCTCAATAAAATATTGGGAACCAAATTTTAAAAGTACATTAAGAAGATCATACATCATTATCAAGTGGAATTTATTCCAGTGATAGAAGGCTAGTTCAACATACACAAATTAATCAACATAAAATTGATCACATTGGGCATCCCCTGGCGTGCAGGGGTTGAGAGTTGGGCTGCGAAGCTGCCCACAGCCTCTACAGTGCTGGTTCAATCCCCGGCCACTGGCGAGGGTCCCACATGGTGCACAGACCTCTCCTGCAGCACCCGCTGCTCCCCTCAGTAGTGTGCTTCATCAGTCTGCCTGTTCTGCTCCCTGCTCTGACTCTGGTTTATTCTCTCACCCTCCTGTGCTTCTGACTGTACCCAGTGCTTGTATAAATAAATAAATAAATCTTTAAAAAATAAATAAAATAAAATAAAATTTGTCACATTGACATAGGGAAAGATAACAATTGTATAGTCATATAGATACAGAGAAACCATTTGATAAGATTCAACAACCATTTATGATTAAAGTTGCTCAAAAATGGGGATAGAAGGGATATACTTCAACATAGCAAAACCCATATATGATAAACCTACAGCCAGCATCATAGTTAATGATAAAGAACTAAAAGATTTTCTTGTGAGATTATGTAAGAAACAAGTCAAGCATATTCACTCTCCCTATTACTATTGAAATAGTATTTGTTGTAATAACAAAAGCAATTAGGGAAGAAAAAGAAGGAATCTAAATCATAAATGAAAAACTAAAAATATTTGCAGATGACATCATAAAATATATAGAAACCCATAAAGACACCACCAAAAAACTATTAGAAACAATACATTAGTGCAATGAAGTGATGGGGAAAAACTCAATATACAAAAATCAGTTGCATTCTTACATGCAAACTATAACCTATAAGAGAAGGAAATCAAGAAAACAAAATAATTAAATACCCAGAAATAACTTAATAAAGGAGGAGAAAGATTTGTGCGATCAAAATTATACTTTGTTAGAAGATATAAGGAAATAAAGAGATATTCCCTGCTCATGCATAGAATTAACATCGTTAAAATGGCCACCTTACCCAAATAATATGCAGAGTCAATGCAATGCCTATCAAAGTTTCAATGGTATTCTTGAAAGAAATAAAACAGACACTACTGAAATTTATATGACAACATAACAGACTCAAAATAGCCAAAGTAATCCTCACAAAAAAGAATAGTGGAATCACACTCTTAGACTTAAAATCATACTAAATTTTTTTTGTAATTAAATTTTTTTTTATTTTAATATTCCCCATACAATTGCACCCCCCTTATTTTTGCTCCCAATCCCTCCTTTCCCCAGCCCCCCATAGTGTGTCTCTGGTTCATAGTTGTTTTTTGATTTTGATTTTTTCTTTCTTATAGTTATTCTTTTTCCTGGTCTCTTATTTAGGTTTTCTAGATTCCTGCTATGAGTGAGACCATCCAGTATTTTTCTTTTTCTTTCTGGCTTATTTCACTGAGCATGATCCCTTCCAGCTCCACCTATGTTGCTACAAATTGCATGAGTTTATTTTTTTTTTTTTTGATTGCTGAAGCACAAAACTAGAAGATATGTACCACATCTTCTTGATTCAGTCATCTATTTTTGGGCATTTGTGTTGTTTCCAAAGCTTAGCTATTTTAAACAGTGCTGCTATAAACAGAGGGGTGCAGGTGACCTTTGGAATTAATGTTTCTGTGTCCTTTGGGTAAATACCTAGGAGTGGAATTGCTGGATCATATGGAAGCTCTATCTTTAGTAGGTTGAGGAATCTCCACACAGCTCTCCATAGTGGTTGGACCTGTTTGCCTGCCCACCAGCAGTGCAGGAGAGTTCCTTTTTCTCCACATCCTCGCCAACATTTGTTGTTGCTAGTTTTTTTTAATATGTGCCATTCTCACTGGTGTAAGATGGTATCTCATTGTAGTTTTGATTTCCATTTCCCTGATTACAAGTGATGTTGAACATTTTTTCATATGTATGTTGGCCATTTGCATTTCCTCTTTGGAGAAGTTTCTATTTAGTTCTTCTGCCCATTTTTTGACTGGATTATTTTCTTTGTTGTTGTTGAGTCTCATCAGCTCTTTGTAGATTTTTGTGATCAGTCCTTTATCATTAGTGTTGTGTGCAAAAAATTTCTCCCAGTTGGTGGGGTTTCTCTTTGTTTTGGTTACTGTCTCTTTTTCTGTGCAGAAGCTCTTTAATTTGGTGTAGTTCTTGCTGTTTATCTTTGCCTTCACTATCACTGCTTTGGGTGATGTGTCTATAAAGATGTCTTTGATGTGCAAATCACGTAGCGTTTCGCTTATATTTCCATCTATATATTTTATGGTTCAGGTCTCATGTCTAGTTCTTTAATCCATTTTGAGTTGGTTTTTGTGCATGTTTTGTGCATGTTTTAGTAGTCAAGTCTCATTCTTTTGCATGTAGCGACCCAGTTTTCCCAGCACAATTTACTGAACAAACTTTCTTTGTTCCAGTGTATATTCTTTGCTCAATGAGAACAAAAAATAAACAAAGACACTAAAGCCCTAAATAAAGACATAGAACTCATGGACTTAATAGACATCTATAGGACACTGCACCCAAAAAAAATCCGAGTACACAGTTTTCTCAAGTGTGCATGGATCATTCTCCAGAATTGACCACATACTGACTGGGCCACAAGACAAACATCAACAGATACACCAAGATTGAAATCATACCAACCATCTTCTCTGACCATGAAGGCATCAAAATAGAAATAAATCATGAAAAGAAAACAAGGAACCTTCCCACTTCATGGAGATTGAAACCCACACTACTGGAAGACCACTGGACTAATGAGGAGATCAAAGAAGAAATTGAAAAATACTTTGAGTTGAATAACAAGGAGGATACCACTTTCCAGAATGTGTGAGATGCAGCAAAAGCAGTAATAAGAGGAAAATATATAGTAATACAGGCTCACATCAAGAAACAAGAAAGAACTTAAAGAAACAACCTAATCTCACATCTCAAAGAACTAGAAAAAGAAAAACAAAAAAAAATTACTAAAATTTTGTAGCTAATAAAAAATATGGTGGTCCTCCCTGATGGCACAAGGGGTTAAGCACCACACTATGAAGCAATCCACAGCCTCTTCAGCATGAGTTTGATCCCCAGCCAGCCAGGAGAAACCCACATGGTGAGGCAGACCTCTCTTGTCTCGCCCACTGCTCCCCTCAGCAGTGTATTTCAGAAAGTCTGCCTGTTCTGCTCCCCACTCTGTCTCTGGTGAATCCTCTCACCACCTGCATCTCTGGCCTGTGCCACAGCTCTTGTATTCATAAATAAATAAATCTTAAAAAAATAAAACAGTATGGTATTGTAGTGAAAACAGATACAGACCAATGAAACAAACTTGAGAGCACATGTATAAATCCTCAATGATATAGATAGCTTATTATAACAAAAAAGCTAAGAATATACTTTGGAGAAAGGAAAGTTTATTCAATAAATGGTGCTGGAAAAATTGGTCAGCCACATGCAAAAGATTACACTTACACCATACACAAAAATTGACTTAAAATGAACATAAATGAAAGACTTGGAAATAAGAATTCAGAGAAGTCTTTGGGGACTTGACAACAATGGTAAGGGAAGCAAAATAAAAAATAAACATAATGGGACTATATCAAATTAGGAATCTTCTGCACAGCAAAACAACAGCAAAATCCCCAAAACTATAATTAAAATGAAAAGACTCCCTACTAAATAGGAGAAGTTATTTACATCAAACTTCACATGCATCAATAGGCTAATATCTAAGATCTACAAATAACTCTACCAATTAAACAAAAAGAGAACAAGAACCTAATCAAAAAATGAAGCAGACTATATAGACACTTCTCCAAGGAAGACATATGATTACATCATCATCAGTTAACATCAGGGAATGCAAGTAAAAAATGCCATAAAATACTATCTCATGGGCCTCCCTGGTGGTGCAGGTGGTTGAGCGCTGCACTGTAAAGCTGTCTGCAGCCTCTGCTGTGTGGGTTCAATCCCGGTCTGCTGGCAAGAATCCCACATGATGAGGTAGACATCTCCTGTCTTGCCCACTGCTCCCCTCAGCAATGTATTTCGTCAGTCTGTTCTATTCCCTGCTCTGTCTCTGGTGAATCCTCTCACCCTCCTGTGCATCTAGACTACCCCAGCTCTTGTATAAATAAAAATAAATCTTAAAAAATATAGTATCTCACATTTGTGAGAATAACCTTTATCAATAAAACTAGAAACAAGAGTTCCCAAGAGTTTGGCGAAACAAGAAACATCCTACAGTATTTGTAGGAATGGATTTAAATCCAGACATATGGAGAACAGACATTAAATATCTATCATATGATTCAGCAATTACCCTTGCACATATCTACCCAAAGAATGCAGGTCACTAAATTAGAAGGGATTTATGAATTTCTTTGTTAATTGATAACTATTTACAACATAGACAAAAACCCTGAGTGCCCAAGAACAGAAGAGTGAATTAAGAAGATGCAGTATATGTATAAACAATGAAATACTACTCACCTACTAAAAATGATGGAAATTTCCCAGAGAATTAGAAGGGATTTTGCTAAGTGAAGTTAGTCAGAAAGAGAAGAAAATTATTGGATGAATTCACACATCTGGAAGATAGAAAAACAAAATAAAGAAAACAAATCTAACTAAAACAAATCTTATAAATCTGACTATAGAATTGGGAGGTGGGGATCAAATTGGTTTGGGGAACTAATGGAAAATGGTGGAAGATTATGGATGTTTTGGTGGTGGACGTGGTGTGAATTGGTGTGAATCAAATACCTCTACATCACGGTGTTATATACCAATGTTACCTCACTAAAAAAAAAATACAAAAAAAAGAATTTGAGCTAACAAGGCATAGGAACCAACCAGCTCCTAGAGTATGGGACATTTTTCCATATCAGTAAGATTGACTGTTTGAATTAAAACTCAGCACAAAACTAGAAGTTTGTAGTGATATTAAAACAAAACAAACAAAATATCTCACCATTACCACAGGAGATTGCCAGAGCACCAATAATTTCTCTGTAAAGTAAAACAATCAAGATCATCTTGCTTTGCCTACATAAATTGTGTATTTATTTAACTTAATAATTGATAAGGTAAACATTTTACAGAATTACAGCTAACAGATGCAGAATAATGGGAAAATTACTGTTTTACATCTCACAAGGCTATAACAGTTCAGTTGAGATTCAGTGAGTGGGGTTCCTAGGTCCTTCTGAGAAAAATTTCAGCAGTTTCCCATTTAGCAGCACATGGTGAGTCTATCAAGGAAAAAAAAATAAACATTTACATAGACATAAACATGCTCTCTTTTTAAAGGGACAGGAGTATTGGGAAAAAAGAAAAAAAGGGGTTCCTGCATAGCCAGTTAGGCAGAGAACTACATTTGAAATGGGCAGTTTTATTTTTTATTTTTTTATATGTATATTTTTAATAATAAATTTTATTTTTATATGCCCCATACAATTTCAACCCCTCCATTCTGACCCCAATCCCTCCCCTCCCTCCCCCCATCCCACAAAAAGTGTCTCTGGTTCATAATTTTTGTTGATTTTCACTTTCTTATAGTTATTCAATTTCCTGGTCCATTATTTAAGTTTTCTAGATTCCTGCTATGAGTGAGACCATCCGGTATTTTTCTTTTTCTTTCTGGCGTATTTCGCTGAGCATGATCCCTTCCAGCACCATCCATGTTGCTGCAAATTGCATGTGTTTATCTTTTTTAAATGCTGAGTAATATTCCATGTAGTATATATGTACCACATCTTCTTGATCCAGTCATCCATTTTTGGGCATCTGGGCTGTTTCCAAAGCTTAGCTATTGTAAATAGTGCTGCTATAAACATAGGGGTGCAGGTGCTCTTTGGAATTGATGTTTCTGTGTCCTTTGGGTAAATACCTAGGAGTGGAATTGCTGGATCATATGGAAGCTCTATGTTTAGTAGGTCCAGAAATCTCCACACAGCTCTCCATAGTGGTTGGACCAGTTTGCACTCCCACCAACAGTGCAGAAGAGTTCCTTTTTCTCCACACCCTCGCCAACATTTGTTGTTGCTAGTTTTTTTAATATGTGCCATTCTCACTGGTGTGAGATGGTATCTCATGGTAGTTTTGATTTGCATTTCCCTGATGACAAGTGATGTTGAACATTTTTTCATATGCCTGTTGGCCATTTGCATTTTCTCTTCAGAGAAGTTTCTTTTTAGCTCTTCTGCCCATTTTTTGACTGGATTATTTTCTTTGTTGTTGTTGAGTCTCATCAGCTCTTTGCAGATTTTTGTGATCAGTCCTTTATCATTAGTGTTGTGTGCAAAAATGTTCTCCCAGTTGGTGGGGTTTCTCTTTGTTTTTGTTATTGTCTCTTTTGCTGTGCAGAAGCTCTTTAATTTGCTGTAGTCCTTGCTGTTTATCTTTGCCTTCACTATCACTGCCTTGGGTGATGTGTCTATAAAGATGTCTTTGATGTGCAAATCACGTAGCGTTTCGCCTATATTTCCTTCTATGTATTTTATGGTTTCAGGTCTTATGTCTAGTTCTTTAATCCATTTTGAGTTGATTTTTGTGTATGGTGTGAGGTAGTGCTCAAGCTTCATTCTTTTGCATGTAGTGACCCAATTTTCCCAGCACCATTTATTGAACAAACTTTCTTTGCTCCAATGCATAGTCTTTGCTCCTTTGTCAAAGATTAGTGGATCATAAATCTGTGCGTTTATTTCTGGATTTTCTATTCAGTTCCATTGGTCTGTATGTCTGTTCTTATTCCAATACCATGCAGTTTTGATGATTATGGCTTTGTAGTATAGTTTGAAGTCTGGGAGTGTGATGCCTCCATTCCCTTCATTTTTTTTTCAGGAGAGCTTTGGCTATTCGGGGTTTTTTGTGATTCCATATGAATTTCATCAATAATTGTTCTAATTCTTTGAAGAATGACATTGAAATTTTGATTGGAGTAGCATTGAATCTGTAGATTGCTTTTGGTAGGATGGCCATTTTAATAATGTTTATTCTTCCAATCAATGAGCAGGGGATGTCTTCCCATTTCTTTGTGTCTTCTTCTATTTCTTTTAACAGTGTTTTATAGTTTTCTTTGTATAGGTCCTTTACCTCTTTTGTTAGATTTATGACCAAATATATGATTTTTTTTGTTTCAATAATAAAAGGGATGGTTTTTTTGATTTCTTCTTCTTCAGATTTCTTGTTTGTGTATAGGAAGGCTACTGACTTTTGCATGTTGATTTTGTATCCTGCCACTTTACTGAACTGATTGATGAGTTGAATTAGTTTTTCAGTGGCGTTTTTGGGGTTCTCTATGTATATTATCATATCATCTGCAAATAGTGATAGTTTGACTTCTTCATTTCCTATTTGGATTCCTTGTATGTCTTTCTCTTGTCTTATTGCTCTGGCTAGGACTTCCAGTATTATATTGAAAAGCAGTGGTGAAAGTGGGCATCCTTGTCTTGTTCTAGATCTTAATGGAATTGCTTTCACCTTTTCACCATTGAGGATGATACTGGCTGTTGGCTTGTCATAGAAGGCCTTTATGATGTTGAGGTATGTTCCTTGTATCCCAAGAATTTCAAGGGCTTTTATCATGAATGGGTGTTGCACTTTGTCGAAAGCTTTCTCAGCATCTATTGATATTATCATATGGTTTTTATATTCTTTTTGTTGATGTGTTGGATAACGATGATTGATTTTTGGATGTTAAACCATCCTTGTGACCCTGGAATGAATCCTACTTGGTCATGGTGAATTATCTTATGGATACATTGTTGGATTCTGATAGCTAAAATTTTATTGAGGATTTTCACATCAGTGTTCATTATGCAGATTGGCCTGTAGTTTTCCTTTTTTGTGTTGTCCTTATTCGGTTTTGGTATTAGTGTAATGTTGGCTTCATAGAACGTGTTTGGTATTGTCTCTTCCTTCTCAATTTTTTGGAAGAGTTTGTGAAGGATAGGCACTAAATCATCTCTGAATGTTTGGTAGAATTCATTTGTAAATCCATCAGGTCCTGGGCTTTTGTTTTTGGGGAGGTTTTTGATTACCATTTCAATTTCGTTGCTTGTAATTGGTCCCTTTAGGTGTTCTATTTCATCTTTATCTAGCTTTGGGTGATTGTAGAGTTGTAGGAATTTGTCCATCTCCTCTAGATTGTTGAACTTTTTTCCATATAAGTGTTCATAGTAGTTATTGATTATTCTTTTGATTTCTGCTGTGTCCATTGTGATTTCTCCTCTTTCATTGATGATCCTGTTTATTTGTGCTTTCTCCCTTTTCTCCTTTGTGAGCCTGGCTAGGGGTTTGTCTATTTTGTTGATTTTTTTGAAGAACCAGCTCTTGGTTTCCTTAATCTTTGGGATTTTTTTTAGTTTTGATTTCATTTATTTCTGCTTTGGTTTTTATTATTTCTTTTCTTCTACTGGTTTTTGTTTTTTTTTGTTGTTCTTTTTCTAGATCTTTGAGCTTCGAGATTTGGTTGTTTCTTTGAGTTCTTTCTTGTTTCTTGATGTGAGCTTCTATTGCTATCTACTTTCCTCTTATTACTGCTTTTGCTGCATCCCATACATTTAGGATATTGGTGTCCTCCTTGTCATTCAATTCAAATAATTTTTTAATTTCCTCTTTGATCTCCTCATTAGTCCAGTGGTCTTCCAGTAGTGTGGTTTTTAGTCTCCATGAGGTAGGAAAGTTCCTTGCCTTCTTTTTATGGTTTATTTCTAGTTTGATGCCTTCATGGTCAGAAACGATGGTTGGTATGATTTCAATCTTGGTGTATCTGTTGATGTTTGTCTTGTGCCCCAGTATGTGATCGATTCTGGAGAATGATCCGTGTGCACTTGAGAAAAATGTGTACTCCGTTTTTGGGGGGTTTAGTGTTCTATAGATGTCTGTTAGGCCCAAATGCTCTAGGTCCTTATTTAGAGCTTTAGTTTCTTTACTTATTTTTTGTATTGTTGATCTTTCCATTGTTGATAGTGGTGTGTTGAAGTCTCCCACTACATATGTGTTTACTCTGATGTCTGTTTTCAGAGATGACAACAGTTGTCTGATATATTTTGGTGCTCCTTCGTTTGGTGAGTATATGTTAATGAGTGTTATTTCTTCTTGAAGTATTGTCCCCTTGATCATAATGTAGTGACCGTTGGGGTATCTTTTTATTTTTTTGAGTTTGAAATGTGTTTTATCTGATATAAGTATAGCTGTTCCTGCTTTCTTTTTTGGTCCATTTTCTTATAGGATTTTTTTCCATCCTTTAACTTTGAGTCTATTTTTATCTTTTATAGCTAAATGTGTTTCCTGGAGACAGCAAAAGGTTGGGTTTTGTTTCTTAATCCAGGCTGCAACTCTGTGTCTTTTTATTGAAGAGTTTAGTCCATTTACATTTAGAGTTAATATTGATATGTTAGCATCTGTATTCACCATTGTGTTTGTCTTTCCTTTGATTTTATTTATTTATTCTTTTATAACTTTTTTTTCTTGCCTTCTTTTGTTGTTATTCATCCCTCTGAGGTTCTGGCTTTAGGATTCCTTGTAGTATTTTTTGGAGTGGGGGTTTAGTCGTAATGAAATTCCAGAGTTTCTGTTTGTCTGGGAAGGTCCTTATTCTTTCTTCTTAGAGGAAGGAGAGCTTTGCGGGATAGAGTATTCTTGGTTGACATCTGTTTTCTTGGAGTCTGTTGACTATGTCCCTCCACTCTCTCCTTGCCCGTAGTGTTTCTTCAGAGAAGTCTGATGTCAGCCTGATTGGTTTTCCTTTGAATATTATCTGTTTCTTCCCTCTTGTCAGCTTCATTATTTTTTCCTTGTCCTGGATTCTTGGGAGCTTCACTATTATCTGTCTTGCTGTATTTTTCCTTTCGTTGTGGAAGTTTGGTGTTCTTCTTGCTTCTTGTATATCAATTTTCAGCTCCTTCTTCACATTTGGGAAGTTCTCTTCAATTATCTCCTGGAATATTTTCTCTGTCCCTACATCTCTCTCCTCTCCTTCTGGTATTCCTATAACTCTTATATTTCCTTTCCTCATGAAGTCAGATAGTTCCCGAAGTCTTTCTTCATTCTTTTTCCTTCGTACTTCTCTTTCCTTTTCTGTTTTGGTTCTTTTTATTTCTGTGTCTTCAAGAGTACTTATTCGTTCTTCCATTTCATCTATTCTTCTTTCATTGCTTTTCCTAGAGTTCTTTAGTTTCTCCATTAATTCTTTGATCTCCTGCGTTTCTTTCGCTTCCCTCTTTAAGGACTCATTTTCATTATTCTGAGCATTGTTTTCCCTCTTTAGGTACTCAATTTCCTTCATGAGTTCTGTCATTTTTTTAATCGTGGCAAATTTAAATTCTCTTTCTGGAAGGCTCAGAAGTTCTTCCAAGTTACTGTCGTTGCAATCTGGGAGGTGGTTTTCTTTTTGTGGTGTGCTTTTTTCCTGAGGGGTTGTTAGGTTGCGTTTGGTTCTTCTACTCCCTACTGTCTGTTTTCTAATTTGTCGTATGCACTGGTATACTGTGTTTCTGGGACTGGCCGGCATCTTGGGTGAGCTTCTCAGCTCCCCTCTGTCTTCTCCAGGAGCCATCTGTCAGTGTCAATCAGTCTTTACTGAAGAAGGGTCCCTGTTCTAAAATGCCGATGTGGAGACACACTCCCCTGTGTGCTTGGTCTACCCTGGCGGTGGGTTCCCGTTTCCCCTCTGGGTTTGGACTGCAGGCGAGACGGGGCCTGGCGTGGGCGAGCTTCCCCACTCACCTCTGGCTCCTGAGGGAGCCTTCTGCAGGCAGTCTTTACTGAAGAAATGTCCCTGTTCTAAAATGGCGATGCGGAACGCACTCCCTGCGCGTCCGGTCTCAGGTACACTCTTCTGCGCACCCAGTCTGCCCTGGCCGTGGGTGTCCGCTCCCCCTGTGGGCTCAGACTGCTGGTCTGAAGGGGCCTGGGTTGGCTAACTTCCCAGCTGGCCACGGGCTCTGCCTTCTGCTGGTCAAGTGGTCTTTTCTGAAGAAACGTGTTACTGACTTTTTTTCTTGTCACTAGGTGGCGCCAGAGTTCTCTCCTAGAGCCCTTGGGGAGCTGTGTTTTTCACCTCGTGTGGCAGGGAACAGAGTGGGAATGGTAAGGAAAACCTCAACGGCTTTGGGGTGCTGTGTTTGCCTTTGTGCCCCGCCAACGTGTAGGACCCATGCCCCGAATTTCGTGCCCCGGGTCTCAGTTCCAAAGCCCTCAGGTCTAGGACACAGGCTGTAGCCCAGTTCAGTGGCTGCAGCAATGGCACCTTTTGCACCCCGCTCCCGTGTCCGGGCGCCTGGTTTCTGATTACTCAGTGAAGGACTTTCACCTCAGTGAGGGCCCCCGCACGTCTCCCCGCAAGCCTAGGTCTCAGGTGCGGGGACCTGGGCAGCCGCAATCCCAATCCGCGTTTGCTTTTCAAGCGCGCAGCTTTTCCGAGTGATCCCTATCCGTGTTTGCTTTTCCAGAGCGCCGCTTTTCAGCGCAAGCTTACCAGCCGGCCTGGGCTGTGTGCAGGTCTCCCAGGGTCTCTGCTGTTCTTTAATGGCGCCTGGAGCTCACCGCCTCACGAATCCTGCAGGGTTCTCCACAGCTCCCATTCACGGGGTGTGGTGGCTGAAATAGATCCTTTCCACTCACAGTCCCGCCTGATGCGTAGTTTGTTCTTGTTGGTCGTTTTAGTTTGTTTTTTTCCTCCTTTCTGTTGGTCGGAGAGTGCCAACTTTGTGGGGGAGGGGGGAGCAGGGTTCTGCGCTTTCCTCCCTTCTAGTCCTCTTTTATGGCAACTTTCTTCTTCAGGTAGTTTGCTGGAGTCGTCCGTTTATCTTCCGTGTCCCAGTTCTCACTGGGACCTGCCGCTTTTCCTCCCTATTAACTTTTTTTAATGGGAGATCTTACTCGCAGCTTCTCCTCGCCCCATGTTGCTCCACCTATACTGAAAAGGGCAGTTTTAGTTAAGGAAAAGAGTTTTCTGTACACATAGAGGCAGGCAGTCAGGCAAAATCTGAAATTTTTAAGGAGAATGTTTATTAAGAAAGAGGCACTTTTGTCAACATGACCACAAAATCTTGGGACAAGATCCATGTTTTGCCAGATCAAGGGCATCCATATACTGTTCTTGGCAGGGTGGGAGGGGGGCGCAATCATTCCTTTATGGAATTTTCTCTCTTTAGTGTCACTTGGGTGATTTTCTGTAATATCAGATAATCCTTTCTGTCCCTACTCTTATTCCTGGAAACTTCTATAGCCAATTTAACAACTATTAGTCATCCCTGCCCTCACCTCTGGTTTTAGATCTTGTAGTAAATTCCATTCTGAATTTTTCTACTCTAAAGTGCAAATGATAAAGGCATGAGATATATGGTTGATGAGAGTTGATTTTATAATGTTTTGATTTGGCTGCTATGACCTAAATCATGTGATTTCATCACATTTTTTTAAAAAAATGCAGATTTATTGAAAAATAATTCATATACAATAAAATTCACCCTTTAAGTGCGTAATTTAGTGATTTTTTTTTAGTTTAGCCAGAGTTCTGCATTCATCGTCAGTATATAATCCCAGGACATCTTTCATCACTTAAAATAAAACTCCATTTTTATCTGCAGTAATTCTTCAAACTTCCCTCCTAGCATTCTCTTATGGATTTGCTTATTCTGGATAATTCATTTAAAGAGAATCATATTGAGAGTACAGCAAGATGGCAGCTGAGTGAAGCCACTGGGCTTGCCTCCTCCAAACACACACAGCAAAATCAAGGCAAAACAAAGCTGGGGGCAAAAAAAAAACAAAGCTGGGGGTGGGGGAGGAGGAAATTCCCAGGGAAAAATTATAACCATATACAATAGGAACATTAGCCTGAAGAAAAGCAAAACTTAAAATATCTGTTTAGAATGATAACCAGGCAATACAAAACACAAGAGGGAGGACTGACCACAAATAGAGTGCCCTACTTCTATTAACTTAGGCACACCCCAAAATCAGAGATCTTGTTACCAGGCACTGCACTGGCTAAAGGGGTACGCAAAGGAATCCAAAACATAGGGTCCATTATTGGAGAACTGGAGAAGTAGGGGCACAGAGCAAGAACTACCGACTTGAATCTGAGGATCATAACACAGAATAGCAGTAGTCTGAATTTCCTTGTGGAAGAGGATATTAATGTAGCTCAGACTGAGTTGTTCGAACTTCTGCCACATCCCAGAATAAATTCTTCACAATAATACTGAAACTACTGGAAGTGACCCCTTCATGCTTATTGCCCAGGTCTTACTGTCATGGTCCTACTGGCCTGATCCGACTATGCCTCACCAAAATCAGTCCCTCAACTACTCCAGTGTACAGAAAAAACAGTTGGAAATATATCCTTATTAAATTTTATACAAAATAAAAAATGAAGAGACAGAAGAACATAGAACAAATGTCAAAAAGTAACAACAAGAAACATGAAAGGAAATTTAACTCGGTGGAGTTACAGAGCAAGGAAAAGGGGGAATTCAAGGTAACAGTCCTGATAATGTTGGTGGAATTAAAAAAAAGAGAGAAGATAAAAAATAAATGCAGAACACAGAAATGAAAATGTTAAGCAGCAACATTCAGAAATATGGAGTTAAGAAACTATCATTGATTTAAAAAATCCAATTGATGGTCTCAGCAGCCAACAAATATAATAGAGAAAAGTAATGATTTAAAAAATATAATATTGAGGAAAACAATGATAAAACAAGGTAGAGAAAAAGATTAAACTAGTGTAAGCACTCTGGGACAACAGAAAACAAAAAATATCACTATCATGGAGATCTCAGAAGAAGATAAAGAGAAAGGTATAGAAAACCTATTTAATAACTAATCTTTGTAAAATAACAAAAACTGGGAAATTAACCAGAAATTGTGATCTAAGCAGTCCAAAGTATTAAAAAATGATACAGGTGCTGAGAACCAATGACAAGAACACAGCAAAATATAAAGGGCTAAATGGATAATCATGAAAGGAATACAAATGAGGTTGACCACAGTTTTTCAGCAGAAACATTACAAGATGAAGAAACCTGAAAAAGATATTTAAAATAGATCAAGTAAAAAAATTTCCACCTCAGAATCCTTTACCCAGCAAGATTAACAACCAATCAACCAGTAACGACTGCCTGAAACCAGCAGAAGACTCCCAGAGGAGCCAGAGGTGAGCTGGGAATTTTGCCTATGCCAGGCCCCTTCTGGCCTGCAATCAGAGCCCAGAGGGAGAGTGGGAACCCACTGCCTGGGGAGACAGGCGTGCAGGGAGTGCGTCCTGCAATGCCATTTTAGAACAGGGACATTTCTCCAGTAAAGACTGCCTGAAACCAGCAGAAGGCTCCCTGAGGAGCCAGAGGGGAGCTGGGAAGTTTGCCCATGCCAGGCCCCTTCTGGCCTGCAGTCGAAGCCCAGAGGGGGGCGGGAACCCACTGCCAGGGCAGATCAGTGCACAGGGGAGCGTGTCCCCGCATCGGCTTTTAGAATAGGGAAATTTCTTCAATAAAGACTGCTTGAAACTGACATATGGCTCCCAGAGGAGCCAGAGGGGAGCAGAGAAGTTCACACAAGATGCCGGCCAGTTCCAGCACCACAGTATCCCAATGCATATGGCAAATTAGAAAACAGACAGTAGGGAGTAGAAGAAACACACGGAACCTAGCAACACCTCAGGAAAAAAGCACACGACAAAAAGAAAACCACCCCCCAGGTTGCACCGACAGTAACTTGGAAGAACTTCTGAGCCTTCCAGAAAGAGAATTTAAAATTGCCATGATTGCCATAAAGGAAAACAATGATAAGGGAAAAATAATCAACGATCAAAGAATGAAATTGAGTACCTAAAGAGGGAAGTAAAAGAAATGCAGGAGATCAAAGAATTAATGAGGCACTAAAGAACTCTGGGAAAAGCAATGAAAGCAGAATAGATGAAATGGAAGAATGAATAAGTACTCTTGAAGACACAGAAATAAAAAGAACCAAAACAGAAAAGGAAAGAGAAGTATGAAGGAAAAATACCGAACACAGACTTTGGGAACTATCTGACTCCATGAGGAAAGGAAATATAAGAGTTATAGGAATACCAGAAGGAGAGGAGAGAGATGTAGGAACAAAGAAAATATTCAAGGAGATAATTGAAGAGAACATCCCAAACATGAAGAAGGAGCTGAAAATTGATATAAAAGAAGCAAGAAGAACACCAAACTTCTACGACGAAAGGAAAAATACAGCAAGACACATAATAGTAAAGCTCCCAAGAATCCAGGACAAGGAAAAAATAATGAAGCTGACAAGAGGGAAGAAACAGATAACATTCAAAGGAAAACCAATCAGGCTGACATCAGACTTCTCTGAAGAAACACTACGGGCAAGGAGAGAGTGGAGGGACATAGTCAACAGACTCCAAGAAAACAGATGCCAACCAAGAATACTCTATCCCGCAAAGCTCTCCTTCCTCTAAGAAGAAAGAATAAGGACCTTCCCAGACAAACAGAAACTCTGGAATTTCATTACGACTAAACCCCCACTCCAAAAAATACTACAAGGAGTCCTAAAGCCAGAACCTCAGAGGGACGAATAACAAAAAAAGAAGGCCAAAAAAAAGTTATAAAAGAATAAATAAATAAAATCAAAGGAAAGACAAACACAATGGTGAATACAGATGCTAACATATCAATATTAACTCTAAATGTAAATGGACTAAACTCTTCAATAAAAAGACACAGAGTCACAGGCTGGATCAAGAAACAAAACACAACCTTTTGCTGTCTAGAGGAAACACATTTAGCTACAAAGGATAAAAATAGACTCAAAGTTAAAGGATGGAAAACAATCCTACAAGCAAATGGACCAAAAAAGAAAGCAGGAACAGCTATACTTATATCAAATAAAACAGATTTCAACTCAAAAAGATAAAAAGAGACCCCAATGGTTACTACATTATGATCAAGGGGACAATACTTCAAGAAGAAATAACACTCATTAACATATATTCACCAAATGAAGGAGCACCAAAATATATCAGACAACTATTGTCATCTCTGGCAAGAGACATCAGAGAAAACACATACGTAGTGGGAGATTTCAACACACCACAATCAACAACGGATCAGTCAATAAAACAACAATAAGTAAAGACACTAAATTTCTAAATAAGGATCTAGAGCGCTGGGCATAACAGATATCTAAAGGACACTAAACCCAAAAATTGGAGTACACTTTTTTCTCAAGTGCACACGGATCATTCTCCAGAATTGATCACATACTGGGACACAAGACAAACATCAACAGATACACCAAGATTGAAATCATACCAACCATCTTTTCTGACCATGAAGGCATCAAACTAGAAATAAAAGATGACAAGTAACTCTCCTACCTCATGGAGATTGAAACCCACACTACTAGAAGACCACTGGACTAATGAGGAGATCAAAGAGGAAATTAAAAAACTATTTGAATTGAATGACAAGGAGGACACCAATTTCCAAAATGTATGGGATGCAGCTAAAACAGTAATAAGAGGAATATATATAGCAATAGAGGCTCACATCAAGAAACAGTAAAGAACTCAAAGAAACAACCTAATCTTGAAGCTCAAAGATTTAGAAAAGGAGCAACCAAAAAACCCCAAAACCAGTAGAAGAAAAGAAATAATAAAAACCAAAGTGGAAATAAATTAAATTGAAATTAAAAAAAAAATCCAAAAGATCAATGAAACCAAGAGAGTTTCTTCGAAAAAAATCAATAAAATAGAACAAACCCTAGCCAGGCTCACAAAGGAAAAAAGGGAGAAAGCACAAATAAACAGGATCATAAATGAAAGAGGAGAACTCACAACGGACACAGCAGATATCAAAGGAATATTCAGTAACCACTATGAACAGTTACATGGAAACAAGTTCAACAATCTAGAGGAGATGGACAAATTCCTACAACTCTACAATCACCCAAAGCTAGATAAAGAAGAAATAGAGCACCTAAACAGACCAATTACAAGCAGTGAAAATGAAACGGTAATCAAAACCCTCCCCAAAAAGAAAAGCCCAGGACCTGATGGATTTACAAATGAATTCTACCAAACATTCAGAAAAAAATTAGTGCCTATCCTTCACAAACTCTTCCAAAAAATTGAGAAGGAAGGGACAATACCAAACACATTCTATGAAGCCAACATTACACTAATACCAAAACCAAACAAGACAACACAAAAAATGAAAACTACAGGCCAATCCCCCTAATGAACACTGATGCAAAAATCCTCAATAAAATTTTAGCTACCGGAATCCAACAATGTATCCATAAGATAATTCACCACGAACAAGTAGGATTCATGCCAGGGACAAAAGGATGGTTCAACATATTAAAATTAATCAATGTTATCCAACACATCAACAAAAAGAAATATAAAAACCATATGATAATATCAATAGATGCTGAGAAAGCTTTTGACAAAGTGCAACCCCCATTCATGATAAAAGCCCTTGAAATTCTTGGGATACAAGGAATATACCTCAACATCATAAAGGCCATCTATGACAAGCCAACAGCCAGTATCTTTCTCAATGGTGAAAAGCTGAAAGCATTTCCATTAAGATCTGGAACAAGACAAGGATGTCCACTCTGACCACTGCTTTTCAATATAATACTGGAAGTCCTAGCCAGAGCAATAAGACAAGAGAAAGACATACAAGGAATACAAATAGGAAAAGAAGAAGTCAAACTATCACTATCTGCAGATGATATGATAATATATATAGAGAACCCCAAAAACTCCACAGAAAAAACTAATTCAACTCATCAATCAGTTCAGTAAAGTGGCAGGATACAAAATCATCATACAAAAGTCAGTAGCCTTTCTATACACCAAAAATAAATCTGAAGAAGAAGAAATAAAAAAATCCCTTTTATTATTGAAACAAAAAAATCAAATACTTGGGAATAAATCTAATGGAAGAGGTATAGTACCTATACAAAGAAACCTAGACAAATAATAAAACACTGATAAAAGAAATAGAAGAAGACACAAAGAAATGGAAAGACATCCCCTGCTCATGGATTGGAAGAATAAACATTATTAAAATGGCCATCCTACCAAAAGCAATCTACAGATTCAATGCTATTCCAATCAAAATTTCAATGTCATTCTTCAAAGAAATAGAACAATTATTGATGAAATTCATATGGAATCACAAAAAACCCCAAATAGCCAAAGTTCTCCTGAAAAAAAAAAAGAAGGGAATGGAGGCCTCACACTCCCAGACTTCAAACTATACTACAAAGCCAGAATCATCAAAACTGCAAGGTATTGGAACAAGAACAGGCACACAGACCAATGGAATCGAATAGAAATTCCAGAAATATACCCACAGATTTATGGTCAACTCATATTTGATAAAGTGCAAAGAATATGCATTGAAGCAAAGAAAGTTTGTTCAATAAATGGGGCTGGGAAAACTGGCTCGCTACATGCAAAAGAATGAAGATTGACCACTACCTCACACCATACACAAAAATCAATTCAAAATGGATTAAAGAACTAGACAGAAGACCTGAAACCATAAAATACATAGAAGGAAATATAGGTGAAACGCTACGTGATTTGCACATCAAAGGCATCTATACAGACACATCACCCAAAGCAGTGATAGTGAAGGCAAAGATAAACAGCTGGGACTACATCAAATTAAAGAGCTTCTGCACAGCAAAAGAGACAACAACAAAAACAAAGAGAAACCCCACCGACTGGGAGAACATTTTTGCACACAACACTAATGATAAAGGACTGATCACAAAAATCTGCAAAGAGCTGATGAGACTCAACAACAACAAAGAAAATAATCCAGTCAAAAAATGGGCAGAAGAGCTAAAAAGAAACTTCTCTGAAGAGGAAATGCAAATGGCCAACAGGCATATGAAAAGGTGTTCAACATCACTTGTAATCAGGTAAATGGAAATCAAAACTACCATGAGATACCATCTTACACCAGTGAGAATGGCACATATTAAAAAAACTAGCAACAACAAATGTTGGCGAGGATGTGGAGAAAAAGGTACTCTCCTGCACTTTTGGTGGGAGTGCAAACTGGTCCAACCACTATAGAGAGCTGTGTGGAGATTTCTGGACCTACTAAACATAGAGCTTCCATATAATCCAGCAATTCCACTCCTAGGTATTTACCCAAAGGACACAGAAACATCAATTCCAAAGAGCACCTGCACGCCTATGTTTATAGCAGCACTGTTTACAATAGCTAAGTTTTGGAAACAACCCAAATGCCCAAAAATAGATGACTGGATCAAGAAGATGTGGTGCATATACACCATGGAATATTACTCAGCATTCAAAAAAGATAAACACATGCAATTTGCAGCAACATGGATGGCACTGGAAGGGATCATGCTCAGTGAAATAAACCAGAAAGAAAAGGAAAAATACCGGATGGTCTCACTCATAGCAGGAATCTAGAAAACTTAAATAAGGGACCAGGAAAATGAATAACTATAAGAAAGTGTAAATCAAAATCAACAAACAACTATGAATCAGAGACACTCTGTGGGTTTGGGGGGGAGAGTATGGGTTGGGGTCATAATAAGTGGGTTGCAATTGAATGGGGAATATAAAAATAAAATTTATTTTAAAAAAATGGTTAAAATTACAATATTTGGATACTACATGTAGCATGTGAAAAAAAAAAAAAAACAACCAACCATCAAGATAGAAGGAAGAATAGTTTCACTCAAAAGTAAAATTTAAACCAACTTATCAACACCAAGCTTCCCATGAAAGAAATTTTCAAGGGATTTTTGCAAATCAACAGAACAATGAATAAGCACCTAAATTTCTTAGGAGGTTCACAAAAAATAAAAAGAAAAACTAAAAGCAAAACCAAAAACAAGTAAAATAGCAACAATCGCATATTGCTATAACCACCTTCCATGTAAATAGCCTGAACTCACCTGTTAAAGGCTGTAGAGATGCTGAATGGATTTCAAAAAAGTACAATCTTGTGTTATTTACAAGAAACACGCTTTTCCAACATGTACACAATGGAATATTATTCAGCCATCAAAAAAGTTAAACTCAAGCCATTCACAGTAATGTGGATGGAGCTAGAAGGAATTATGCTCAGTGAAATAAGCCAGAAGGAAAAAGAAATATATTGGATGGTTTCACTTATAACAGGAATATAGGGGAACCAAATAAGACATCAGTGTAAAAAAAATAATAACTGTACAAATCAGAACAAAACCAAAACAGACAATTACAAATCTGAGATATACTGCAGGGGTGGAGGAGGGAGATGGTTCAAAGAGATGGAGGGAGGAGCACAGGGGACTGTGGTGATGGTGCAGGAGTGCTTTGGGGAAGGAAATTCTATGGGGACTCAATGTGAGGGAGTGCAGGGAATCAAATATTGTTTAAAAAAAGAAAAAAGAAAAATAAGTAAAAGCATTAAAAAAATAAAAACTAGAATTTTTCAACTAACAAAATGAAATAAAATTTTGGTAATCAAAAATTAGTACAAAACTTAATGGTTAAATTTGAAATATGCATGCCTTCAGGTTATATGTTGGATATCAATACTTCATTCTATGTTTAAATGTCTTTATTTTAAAAAGGAAACATAACCAAAAAATGAAGTGATTGACCTGGTCTATGTTGAAAAAAAATTATATTTTGATGATTATACCTACACTTCTCTTGATAAAGTTCATTTCCAGGAAGAGCTCCGACTTACTTTCTGCCTGTCCTTGTAAAATTTCAAGATTATTTCTATAGCCCCAAGTTATTTAGCAGGACTAAATTTCTCACATGTATGTAAAAAATGTATATGATATTATGTCTCTCTGATTTTTCTTGACTTTTTAAAAAAAAGATTTATTTATTTATTTATACAAGAACCAGGGTACAGGCCAGATTCGCCTCAGGGTGAGAGGATTTACAAGAAACAGAGTGGGAAATGGAAAAGGAGACTGATGAAATACACTGCCAAGGGGAGCAGCGGGTTTGACGGGAGAGGTCTGCCTCGCTATATGGGACCCTTGCCAACTGGCTGGGATCGAAACACAGCTGCAGAGGCTGCGGACAGCTTCACAGCGCTGCGCTCAACAGTTGTGCCACCAGGGGAGGACCTGTCTTTTTTTTTTTTTTAATCAATCCAGTGCTTGCCTATGAAAAAAACTTGGTTTATAAAATTGTTACATTTTGCAACTCTACAATTAATTTAAAATTCCAGTCTGAAAAAAATATATATATATATATATATATATATATATATATGGTTTTTACCAACACCCATTACAAGGACCAAATTGGCTAGAACCTGTTAAATTACTGACATGGGGAAGAGGGTATGATTTTCTGTTCTGTCTCCTACAGGACCTTTTTGGATACCAGCAAAGGATGTACGCCCTTACCATGAGTTGGCATCAAACAGGAAAAAACACTGTTTTGGAGATTCAAATGCTTGTTGTACACCCACCTCTGAGGAGGGGACAGAAAAGGAAGAAGACAGATCTTTTGGACTCGACAAAGCAGTCTTCTGGACCTACAGTCTAAAAAATTTAATGAGTGAAGCAGAAAATACTTTAAAGTTCATAGGGACACGAGACCCCAGAAAATTTGTTATCAATGTTAACTCACATCACCATAAATTCTAAAGGCCCTAAGGTAACATGGCTGCTCTTGTTCTTAGGACTATTATGTTTCATTCCACCTATTGTAAGTAACACCCCCTACTGAACACATATATTAAATCCACTAGTGTTTAGTTTACTCACATAGGGGCACCCAGAACCTCCTTTATGCTCCAATTACTCTGCTTATACTGGAGGGAATTGGCTTCCTTCTTCCAGTCCACTAAGAAATTGTGGTACTAAATGTAACCAAAAGGGTTATCAGGGTGTATGGCATTTCCTTGTTCAGGGTTGGTTTTTTTCTCACAGAAGATCTGCCCATTTGTGCCCTTGCTACCCATAGTTCTCACAATTATTGCATCCCTTTTAACCTCGGTGATACATGAATCACATTTCACATCTAGTTATGGATGGTGAAAAGCAGTAAAATAATTAACTATCAAATTTTCAGTCAAATAGCAGATATAGGAGGTACATCAATTTTGGGAAAAAAAAAAAACTTTCCTAAACCTAATGTCCCCATTTGCTTTCATCCCTGGGTAATGCTTGGAGAAGGCCTGGACCTAAAGGGTCATCTGCAGATCAACTAATCTTACAGTAAATTCTGTTTGCTAACTGGTCCCTAGAAAACTGGGGACCTCAAAATTTATTGGTCCAGAAAACTTAACACAATTTGGAATTGGGCCCTTCCATTTAATTATTATGGCTATCCTGTACACTGGAATCTAGATTTAGCTGGGCCTTTATTAAGAATCAGATGCCACTCTCAAATGTCTCCCTTAAAAAAGCATTTATTGGTGCATTGCCTTAACCTTTTTCCCTCGAGTGATCTGTAAAGGATCTTAACAAAAACAGTTTGGATACCTTACGTGGACAAGTAATGACATTTCAGCTCAGGTCATGATCTGTACTTCTAGATTCTGTATTTTTATTATGATCTCCAGTACACCTAACATTACAGTAACTGCTGATTCTGATTCTAGCCAACAAAAGGTTAAAGGTTTAAGACCACCTTTCATGCCAATGCACACGGTTAGGCCCTTGCATCACTTGTATCTCTCACCATAATATCACTAATCTTAATATTACTCATGTGTTTGTTCTAAAACAAAGAGCTGAGGCCTGGCTGCCAGTTAATCTTAACTGTGAGTGGATTGGAGAATCTGCTCTTGAACAAATTACCATTGCTTTAGAACATAGTCACCCCAAAAGATTTTTTGGTGTCCTCATAGTTGCTATTACTGCTGCCACTGCTATAGTCATGACTGCTGCTACAGATATAGTTGCCCTATCTCATTCCATTCAAATTGCGCACCAAATGAATCAATATTTTCAAAATGTTACTTCTGAACTACTGACTCAAATCACCATTGATCAGGAAATCTTACAGCGATTAGATACCCTTGAGGCTGCAGTGTTGGGGCTTGGTGAACATCAACAAGCCCTCTGGACCCACACCAAACTTAATTGTGATGCTGAGTATTGTTCTATGTGCATTACTCTTGTTCCATTTAATACCACTTCCTCTTGGGAAGATGTTCAACGGTGTCTTCATGCTGCCTTCCATAATCATATGGGACAAGATATGCTATGTCTCAAAAACAAGATACAGCAACAAGTGGCTCAACTTCAACAAGAGGCAAAAAAGGCCTCCTTGAGCCATCTAAATGATCTAACTCACCAGCTAAATCTAACAAATTGGTATTCAGGTCTTAATATCAAAATATGGGTTATGAGTGGATTTGGTATATTATGTCTTTTGTGTTTTCTTTTAGTGCTAAAGACCCTCTGTCACTTGCTCCAGAGGACTCTAACGTTGAGGCCATGCTGACCCTTCTACAATGATCACAATATCAACCCCTTCCTGTGCTTTCTCCTGATTCTCCTGATTTTCATGATTTTGACCTGTTATAAAACAAAAAGGAGTGAAATGTAGGAGTTTATATTATTGTGTGCCACAACCATTCTGTGTCTTTGCCTTGATTATTCTTTGCTTTAACTATTCTATGCCCCTCAATGCGCAGAAACAGGAAAAGTTGATAAGGAACTTCTAAGGGCAAAAGTCCTGATATGAAGATTCATACATGCTGAAAACAGCATGTGCAGAAACAGGGAAAGTTTAAGATAGAGAACCTCTCAGGGCAAAAGTCATGGTGTGAGCATCTATACATGCTGAAAATGGTATGTGCAGAAACAGCAATAGGTGCTATGGCTAGTGTAGCATAGACATTGAGACTTTCCTTGATTTTCTCCTTGTTTCTCAACCTTGGCTGGGGCCAGCTGGTTATGCATCCCCCATACACTTGTGCATTCCCTGTTTGCCTGCTTGCTGCTTTGATCTTTTTATTTTCTCATTCTAAATAAAAATGAGATTGCCCTTGAAGCTTGGCTGCACTTTCTTGGTGTAGTCCCTCTAGGCTTCTCATTGTTCTGGACATGGCTTCTAAATAATCCATTTTCATCCTGCCACCACACGTTGTAATGAGACAGAATGTAAAAATTAATAGGATTACATCAAGTTTAGAAGTTTCTGCACAATGAAGAAAATAGCAGAATGAAAAGACAGTCTAATAAATAGCAGAAGATATTTGCACCCCATGCATCTTGTAAGTGGTAAATATCCAAGCTATATAAAGACACTTGCAAATCAAGAATAACAACAAAAACCAAACAACTCACTAAAAGTTGGGCAGATATGATCTGAAAAGACACTTTCCAAAGTGGACATACAGTAACATAAAAAAGAATACATGCTAATTGTCACTTATTATTGGTAAATGAGATGTCATTTCACACCTGTGAGAATGACTTACATCAAAAACACCACAAAGAACAAGTTGTTGTTGAGGGTGTGGAGAAAAGCAAGACCTTGTGCATTTTTGGTGGAAAGGTAAATTGCTACCATCATTTTGAATAATAGTATGGTGCATCCTCAAAAGAATCTAAAAATAAAACTACCATATGATTCAGCAACTTCACTTCTGGGTATATATACAAAGAATATTAAGTGATTAACTCTAAGAGTTAGACAAATCCCAATGTTTATTGCATCATTATTTACAATAGCTAAATATGACAACAACGTAAGTGTCCATTGAAAGGTGATTGGAATAAGATATGCTATATATACACTGTGAAAGAACAAACTGAAGGGATATGCTAAATATAAGGATACACTTCCAATGATTTAAAAGGAGAAGACAAATATCATGATTTCTTCTTATGTGACTATAAGACAACAATGCAGATTATTGGATAAACAAAACAAAACAAAAATAAACCAGTGGACTTTGACAATAGCCCTGAGATTATTAGTGGGGGAAGGGTTAGGAATGGGAGTATGGGTAGGGTAGATCCAATTGGTGGTTGTGGTCTATTATTTTTAATAAAAATGTCATGAAAAACAAAAAAATATTGATGCATATCATAAATGTTGGTATGTTATGTTTCCATTTTCATTTGTCTCAAAACATTTTATATACTTTTTATTTCTTCTTTGACAGAATAGTTTTTCAGGAATTTTTTTTTGTTTGTACTATTTGTGAACTTTCTTTCTGCCATTAATTTCTTTTAAAAAAAGTACACTTTATTTTAAAGTATTTTTTTGAGTGAATAATGAAGGTTCTTTTTCTTTTTCTTTTTAAATAATTTATTCATATATATATATATTTTACATCATTGTTCATTTCCTATTTTTACAATGTTTGCTTTCTTTCCTTAGGTATAGTCCCTATAGATTTTCCACCAGCAAATCAGGTGTACACCATCACCATATTCCCTTGTGCTCTTCCCCCCCCCATTTTGATCCCTTTCCCTCCCTCTCCCTGCAGGATGTCACTAATTTATAGTTGTCTGTTTATTTTTGTTTTGTTTTGTTGTGTTTTCATTTTTATTATTTTCCCTAACCCCTTATTTATTTCCCCTATATTTCTCCTATAAGTTAAACCATCTGATATTTTTCTTTTTCCTTCTGGCTTATTTTTCTGAGCATAATCTGTTCTCACTCCATCCATGTTGCTGTGAATGGCATGAGATTATCTTTTATGATTGCTGACTAGTAGTCCATTGTGTATTTATACCATATTGTTTTGATCCAGTTGTTTATTTTTGGGCATTGGGATTGTTTCCAAGTCTTACCTGTTGTAAATAGTGCTGCAATAAACATAGGGATGCAGGTATCATTTTGAAAAAATGTTTTTGTGTCCTTTGGGTAGATCTCTAGGAGTGGAATTGCTGGGTCATATGGTAGCTCCATTTTCTATAGTTTGAGGAATCTTCATATAGATTTCCACAGTTTTTAGACCAGTTTGCATTCCCACCAGCATCCTCTGGTGGGAATTTCACCACATCCTCACCAACCTTTGTTGTTGCTAGTTTTTTTTTTTTCCAATATATGCTATTCTTACTGGTGTAAGGTATTTCATTGTGGTTTTAATTTCTGTTTCCCTGATTATGAGGGATGTTGAGCATTTTTTGATATGTCTGTTTCCATTTGCTTTCCTCTTTGGAGAAATGTCTTTTAAGTTCTTGTCCATTTTTTGACTGGATTGTTTACTTGGTTTTTGTTGAGTCGTTTGGGTTCTTTGTATATTTTTGCAATCAGTCCCTTATCATATGTACAGTGTGCAAATTTTTTTTCCCATCCAGTAAGTAGGATATCTCTTTGTTTTGGCTAATATCTCTTTTGCTGAACAGAAACTTTTTAATTTGATGTAATCCTGCTGTTTATTTTTTCCTTCACTTTTTTTGCTTTAAAGAAAGGTTTAAAGATGTTGCTGAGATGTGTATCTTGTAGTGTTTTGCCTATTTTCTTCTATGCATTTTATGGTTTCATGTCTTATGTTCAGTTGTTTTCTCCATTTTGAGTTGATTTTTGTGCATGGTGAGAGGTAGTGGTCTAGTTTCACTCTTTTGCATATGGTGATCTATTTTCCCAGCACCATTTATTGAACAAACTGTCTTTGTTCCATTGCAAATTCTTTGCTCTTTTGTCAAACATTAGTTGTCCAATTAAGTGTAGCTGTATTTCTGGGCTTTCTGTTAGGCTCCATTGATTTATGTGTCTGTTTTGTTCCAGTACCATACTGTTTTAATTATTATGGCTTTGTAGTACAGTTTGAAGTCAGGGAGTGTGATCCCATTATTCTCCTTTGTTTTAGTCAGGAGAGCTTTGGCTATTCGTTTTTTTGTGACTCCATATGAATTTCATCAATATTTGTTCAATTTCTTTGAAGAATGTCATTGATATTTTTAGTGGAATAGCATTGAATCTGTGGATTGCTTTTGGTAGGATGGCCATGTTATTTTATTTATTTATTTATTTATTTGCTTTTTAAGAAGTGGGGTACAGGCCAGAGTCACGGGGGCTGGGGGGTGAGAAGATTCACCAGAGAGAGCAGGGAGCAGAACAGGCAGATGTACCAAAATACACTGCTGAGGGGAGCAGCAGGCGGCAGGAGAGGTCTGCACGCCATGCGGGACCCTCCTCCGGTGGCTGGGGAGCAGCCAGGGATCGAACTGTTGCCGCAGAGGCCGAGGGCAGCTTCGCAACCCAGCGCTCAACCACTGCGCCTCCGGGGAGGCCCCTTCTTTATGTATTTTTTAATCATGATTTTAAATTCTCTATCTGGTAGGTAAAGAAGTTCCTCAATGACATTTTTGTTTAATTCTGGTGGCTGGTATTCTTTTCATGTTGTGTCTTTCCCCTGAGGACCAGCTATTTATATGTATTTTTCCTTATCCCTGTTGTTTGTTTTCTAATTTGTTCTATGTGTTGGGACACTGTATTGCTGGTAATGGCAGGCATCTCTTTGGGGTGCTCCTTCTGGCATATCTAGAAGTGTGGTCAGACTGAGCCCTGTGCTGTTATGCTGAAAATCCACAAGGGCAATGATGCTATGGATATGTTGCTGGGTGCTGTCCCTGAAGATCTCCCCCTCTGTATTTTTTCAATTCCCAAAGAAGATAATGAGGTCCCTCTCTTGCAACTCCCTGTCCTATGTTTGTGTACCTCACTCTTTCTCAGTTCACTGGGAACTTGTATGGTCCCTTTCCTGTAACTCCTAATCCTGTAGCAATGGCAGATTTTTGTTACTCTGACTAGATAATTTTGAATGATTTATCTTTGAGGGGATGGATTCTTTCTCCCATTTGCTCAAGTCTGCTGTTGAGTCCCTCTAGTGAATTTTTCAGTTCAGTTATTGTATTCTTCAATCTAGCACTGTATTAATTGTCATTATAGTATATCACACTTCTGTTTGGTTCTTTATATTTATATATTTGTTGATAGGTTCATTTTGCTCATGCATTGTTCTTGATAGAAAGTATTTTTAGTGATTGTTGTCTTAAATTCATTTCCAGATAGTTCATATATATATATATATATATATATATATATTCATTTCTTATATATTCATGTATAAATATATATATTCAGGATTGGTTCCTGGTATTTTTTTCCTTTGATTGGGTTTTATATCTCCTCCTCCTCCTGCTCTTCCTCTTCTTCTTCCTATTACTATTTTAGCTATATGTTGAGATTTGCACATTTGAAAAAATACCCACCTCTTCCTGTCAAATGAAAATTGGTGCAGGGCCTCCCCTGGTGGCGCAGAGGTTGAGTGCTGGGCTGCGAAGCTGCCCACAGCTTCTGCAGTGCCGGTTCGATCCCCAGCCTCCGGTGAGGGTCCCATATGGCGCGCAGACCTCTCCTGCCGCCTGCTGCTCCCCTCAGCAGTGTACTTCGTCACTCTGCCTGTTCTGCTCTTCACTCTGGCTCTGGTGAATTCTCTCACCCTCCGGCGCTTCTGACTGTATGAATAAATAAATAAATAATTAAAAAAAAGAAAGAAAATTGGTGCAGGAGGCCCTCACCAATCAGCCTAACTGGAAATTCCAGAGGGCCCTTGAAATTTATTTTGGGGAACAATGCAACTTATCTGGTGTTGTGAGAGCAATTTCTCACTTAAAGAGACATCGTGGTTAAAGTTAAGAGGAGGCGGAGCAACATGGCGGCGAGGAGACGCTGCGAGTAAGATCTCCCATTAAAAAAAAAAGTTAATAGGGAGGAAAAGCGGCAGGTCCCAGTGAGAACTGGGACACGGAAGATAAACGGGCAACTCCAGCAAACTACCTGAAGAAGAAAGTTGCCATAAAAGAGGACTAGAAGGGAGGAAAGCACAGAACCCTGCCACCCTCCCGCCCCACAGAGTCGGCACTCTCCGACCAACAGAAAGGAGGAAAAAAACAAACTAAAACGACCAACAAGAACAAACTACGCATCAAGCGGAACTGGGAGTGGCAAGGAACTATTTCAGCCAGCACACCCCGTGAACTGGAGCTGTGGAGAACCCTGCAGGATTCGCTGTGGAGGTGAGCAAATGGCTCCAGGCGCCATTAGAGAACAACAGAGACCCCCCAAGGAGACCTGCACACAGCCCCCAGCCAGCCGGTAAGCTTGCACAGAAAAGCTGCGCACTTGAAAAGCAAACACAGATCATGGCTGCCCAGGTCCCTGCGCCTGCGACCTAGGCTTGCAGGGAGACGCGCGGAGGCCCTCACTGAGGTGAAAGTCCCTCACTGAGTAATCAGGAACCAGGCGCCCATGCACGGGAGCAGGGTGCAAAGTGCGCCATTCCTGCGGCCACTGAACTGGGCTATAGCCCGCGTCCTGGACCTGAGGGCTTTGGAACTGAAACCTGGGGCACGAAATTCGGGGCATGGGTTCTCCACGATGGTGGGGCACAAGGCAGACACAGCACCCCAAAGCTGTTGAGGTTTACCCTACCATTCCCACTCTGTTCCCTGTCCCAAGGGGTGAAATACCGCCCCCCAAGGATAATAGGAGAGATCGCTGGTGCCACCTAGCGGCCAGAAAAAAAAGTCACTAACACCCCATAGAACAGGGAAATTTCTTCAGAAAAGACTGCTTGAAAAGGGCAGAAGGCTCCCGGAGGAGCCAAGGCCAGCTGGGATGTTAGCACATGCCAGGCCCCTTCCTACAAGCAGTCTGAGCCCACAGGGGGAGCAGACACCCACGGCCAGGGAAGACTGGGTGCACAGAAGAGTGTGACTGAGACCACATGAGCAGAGACTGCGTCCCGCATTGCCATTTTAGAACAGGGACATTTCTTCAGTAAAGACTGCCTGAAACCAGCTGAAAGCTCCCTCAGAAGTCAGAGATGGCTCCTGGAGGAGCCAGAGGGGAGCAGAGAAGATCACCCAAGATGCCGGCCAGTCCCAGCAACACAGTGTCCCAATGCATACGACAAATTAGAAAACAGACAGTAGGGAGTAGAAGAACCACACGCAACCTAACAACTCCTCAGGAAAAAAGCACACCACAAAAAGAAAACCACCCCCAAGATTGCAATGAAAGTAACTTGGAAGAACTTCTGAGCCTTCCAGAGGGAGGATTTAAAATTGCCATGATTAAAAAAGTGACAGAACTCATAAAGGAAAACAATGATATGAGAAAAATAATCAACGATCAGAATAATGAAATTGAGTCCCTAAAAGGAGAAGCAAAAGAAACGCAGGAGATCAAAGAATTAATGGAGGAACTAAAGAACTCTGGGAAAAGAAATGAAAGCAGAATAGATGAAATGGAAGAACGAATAAGTACTCTTGAAGACACAGAAATAAAAAGAACCAAAACAGAAAAAGAAAGAGAAGTATGAAGGAAAAAGAACGAAGAAAGACTTCAGGAACTATCTGACTCCATGAGGAAAGGAAATATAAGAGTTATAGGAATTCCAGAAGGAGAGGAGAGAGATGTAGGAACAGAGAAAATATTCCAGGAGATAATTGAAGAGAACTTCCCAAACATGAAGAAGGAGCTGAAAATTGATATACAAGAAGCAAGAAGAACACCAAACTTCCATGATGAAAGGAAAAATACAGCAAGACACATAATAGTGAAGCTCCCAAGAATCCAGGACAAGGAAAAAATAATGAAGCTGACAAGAGGGAAGAAACAGATAACATAAAAAGGAAAACCAATCAGGCTGACATCAGACTTCTCCAAAGAAACACTACGGGCAAGGAGAGAGTAGAGGGGCATAGAGTCAACAGGAAAATGAATAACTATAAGAAAGTGTAAATCAAAATCAACGAAAAACTATGAACCAGCGACACTTTTTGGTGTGTGGGGGGCGGGAGGGGAGGGATTGGGGTCAGAATTGGGGGGTAGCGATTGTATGGGGAATATAAAAATAAAATTTATAAAAAAAGTAAGTTAATAGGGTCTTGCACAGAATTGGACAATAGTATGCCATTTTCTATGAGGAATATAATTAAATGCTTTTCTTTTTCTTAGAAGTTTCTTAGAAGTTTCTAAAAAAAAAGACATCTTGTTTTATTTATTTTTTAAAATTTACGTATTTATGCATACAAGAACTGAGTTATAGGCCAGAGGTGCAGGGGATGAGAGGATTCACCAGAGACAGAGTGGGGAGCAGAACAGGCAGATTAACTGAAATACACTGCTGAGAGGAACAGCGGGTGAGACAGGAGAGGTCTGCTGCACCATCTGGGTCGCTCCCTGGCCGGAGATTGAACTCCTCCTGCAGAGGCTGTGGATAGCTTCACAGGTTCTGTGCTTAACCTCCTGCGCCACTAGGGAGGCCCTTCTTGGTTTATTTTTTAGGCATTTGTTGTCTCTTTCTCTAGTGGAATCTGCATTGCTATCAATTCTCTAGTTCTACATTGGCAATCCACAGTCACCAATCATCCAACATATGCTGTCTCTGTCAGTACCCTTGAATCAGGTGAGACAGATACTCATACTTTGGGAAGCCTTCCAAAAATTTAATATCTTGGATGCATGCTGTCCATAATTAGTTGGATTGTACTCTCTTAGCATCAAGGTGTGAATCTTTGGGAGAAATGTAAGTGGGTAATGTGAAATTTATTTTTTTCACCTGTTTCATGGTGGCCGTTTATGTCTTTATGATGTGTGGCAGTGGGATTAAAATGGATTACTCAGAATCCAAGTGCAGAACAATTCGAAGTCTAGAGGGACTAAGCCATGGAGGTGCAGCCTTGCTCCAAAGCAGTCTCATTTTTATTTAGAATCAAACAGAAAATAAAAAAGATCAAAGAAGAAAGCAGGCAAATGGGAAATGTGTAACCCCACATTGTATAGGGGATGCATAACCAGCTACCCCAGCCAAGGGTGGGGAATCAGGGAGGGATGCCTCAGTGTTTTTGCTATTCTAACTTTGACATCTATTGCTGTTTTCAGCACAATCTATTTTCAGTCCTCATACCAGAACTTTTGCCTTGAAAGATTCCTTATCTCATACTTTCCCTGTTCATAGGCTGAGAGGTACAGAATAGTCAAGGCAAAGAATAATTAAGACAAAGACACAGAATAGTTGAGGCACAGACTAATACAAGTTCCCACAACCATTCTCTACATTGTGCTCACCCGTGTTACTGTGCCTAATGATATTTTGGAAATCTCATAAAGATATTTTGGGAAGTACTTTATTGTTAAATTGGTTTTTCAACAGGAGAATGAGAGCTAGAACTTCCTATTTTACTGTCTTACTGATGCCACTCCACCTCATACAATTGACTTTTAAAAACATTCCAACACATTTCAATAGAGAGAATGCAATCTTTCCAACAAAGGATCCTAGTACTATTGGATAAATATCTGTGAACAAACACAAAAACAAAACAATAAAAACCCACCTTGAATCTTTCTTTTTTTTTTAAAAGATTTATTTATTTATACAAGCACTGGGTACAGTCAGAAGGGCAGGAGGGTGAGAGAATTCACCAGAGCCAGAGCAGGGAGCAGAATAGGCAGACTGACGAAGTACACTGCTCAGGGGAGCAGCAGGTGGCAGGAGAGGTCTGCGCGCCATGTGGGATTCTCACCCGGTGGCCAGGGATTGAACCAGCACTAGAGAGGCTGCGGGCAGCTTCGCAGCCCAGTGCTCAACCGCTGCACCACCAGGGAGACCCGAATCTTGCTTTAAAATATATATGGATATAAACTTGAAATGAATCACAAACCTACATACCAACCTGTATGGATGGACCATGGATGAAACTTCAGCACTTGTGGAAGAAAACAGGACACAATCTTAGTGACTCTGGAATGCTATAACAAAATGCTATAACAAATGCTATAACAAAAGTGCCAAGACTAAAATAGCGGAAATTATTTCTCACACTTTTTGAGTGCGGCAACTTCAAGATCTTGGTGCTGAGAGATTAGGGTTCTGGTAAGTATATTTTCTGGTTCACAAATGCCCATGATTTTGATATATCTTCATGGTGAAAATAGTATAGGTAGTTCATTGGGGTCTTAATTTTAAGGGCATTGATTACATTCATGAGACACCTGCAGACATGACAATCACTTCTCAAAGGCCCCATCTTCAAATGTCGTCATTTTGGGAATTAGATTTCAAGATATGAATTGTGGGGAAATCACAATTATTAAGTCTATTGGTGAAGATTTCTTAAAACACAGAAAATGTGAACTATAAATTAATGAAATTGAATTCCCTTAAAATTAAAGAGCTTTGAGTGTCAAAGGCATGTTCATGTTATGAAAATGCAAATGGCATAACTGCAGCACACACATGTAAAAATTAATTTGACATAAAAGTTGTATTGTGAGTGAACATTTAGACTAATAAGACAATAAGTGTGGGCAAAATGCCAATAACTACAGATGGCCAATATATTTTAAAAAGATGGTCAGCATAGTCATTAGGGAAATGCGTATTAACAATGATAAGATACAACTACCCTGCCACTGGAATGACTAAACATCAAAATATTTGGTCATATAAATGCTTGTATAGATCTGGGGAAAATGAAATGTCTGACCCTGGTAATAAGAACATAAAATGTGCATCTACTTTTTGTATATTTTTTAATTAAGGTAACACTGGTTTACAACACTGAATATAACTAAGAAATGCAGTATCCTGCTTTCTTCAGATGTATATTAGCCACAACAAACCCATCAACCCACAAAACACCTATAGTCCTCTATCATAGTCCAATGCTTCCAACCCTCACTCTCTCCAAGCCCCTACCTCTAGTAGCCTCGGTTTTACAGTCAGATATCTATGATTTGGTTTTTGTTTGATTTTGTCTGACTCTTTGTTTTGTTCTTTTATATTTCACATGTCAATGAAAACATCCAGTAGTTGTCTTTCTCTTTTGACCTACTTCACTGAGCATAACCCTTTCTAATTCCAACATGTTGACACAAATAGCGAGAGTTCATCATTATTGTGCTAAATTGTAATCCATTGTCTACATAAACCACATGTTTTTGAACCATACATCTATCCTAGGGCATGTAGATTATTTTTATGCCTTGACTATTGTGCATAGCGCTGCAAGGAACACAGGAGAGCACATATCCCTTTGAATTAGTGTTTTTGAATTATTTGGGTAGAAACCTTGGAGCATAATTGCTGGATCATATGGTGTATCTGCAATCCCCTCATGGGGATTGCATTCATGGCTCTAACAAACCATCAGGACTCTCATCAAATACATACAAAATCCCCTTTCACCCCTACTACACCATTAAAGACATCCTAGGAACACTAATCCTAATCCTAGCTCTATCATCATTAGTACTTTTCTCACCTGACCTTTTAGGAGACCCAGATAACTACATTCCAGCAAACCCACTAAACACACCACCCCATATTAAACCAGAGTGATATTTCCTATTTGCATATGCCATCCTCTGATCCATCCCTAACAAACTAGGAGGTGTACTAGCCCTAGTATTTTCAATCTAGTCCTAGCATTAAAGCCATTCCCACATACTTCAAAACAACAAAACATAATATTCTGACCTATCAGCCACTGCTTATTCTCACTAATAGTAGCAGACTTATTTACCTTAATATGAATTGGAGGGCAGCCAGTAGAGCACCCATTCATCATTATTAGCCAACTAGCATCAATCTTATACTTCACACTCATCCTAGTACTAATAGCACTAGCAAGACTAATAGAAAATAACCTCTTCAAATGAGTCTTTGTAGTATAACCATTACTCTGGTCTTGTAAACCTGCAATGGAGACTTAAAACCTCCATAAGACATTCAAGGAAGAAGCACTAGCCCCACCACCAATACCCAAAGCTGGTATTCTATTATTAAACTATTTCTTGAACTACCTATCTATAAGAACTAAAAATCTCAACCTAAATCCCAGTATTTAGGTATCATCATGCATTAATATCAATTCCCCATGCATATAAGAAGGTACATAAAAAATCAATTCACATAAGATATAAAACAAATTGACCAACCATAAACTTAATTATACCATGACTATCCATAACCAAATACGAACCTCAATCCACATAAGCACAATCTCCTAATTTACCAGACCCAAATCATAAAAATGAAAATAAACATTATTAAAATGGCCATCCTACCAAAAGCAATATACAGATTCAATGCTATTCCAATCAAAATCTCAATGGCATTCTTCAAAGAAATAGAACAATTATTCATGAAATTCATATGGAATCACAAAAAACCCCGAATAGCCAAAGCTCTACTGAAAAAAAAAAAAAAGAAATGGAGGCATCACACTCCCAGACTTCAAACTATACTACAAAGCCATAATCATCAAAACTGCATGGTACTGGAACAAGAACAGACATACAGACCAATGGAATCAAATAGAAAATCCAGAAATAAACCCACAGATTTATGGTCAACTAATCTTTGACAAAGGAGCAAAGACTATGCATTGGAGCAAAGAAAGTTTGTTCAATAAATGGTGCTGGGAAAATTGGGTCGCTACATGCAAAAGAATGAAGCTTGAGCACTACCTCACACCATACACAAAAATCAACTCAAAATGGATTAAAGAACTAGACATAAGACCTGAAACCATAAAATACATAGAAGGAAATATAGGCGAAACGCTACGTGATTTGCACATCAAAGACATCTTTATAGACACATCACCCAAAGCAGTGATAGTGAAGGCAAAGATAAACAGCAAGGACTACACCAAATTAAAGAGCTTCTGCACAGCAAAAGAGACAATAACAAAAACAAAGAGAAACCCCACCAACTGGGAGAACATTTTTGCACCCAACACTAAAGATAAAGGACTGATCACAAAAATCTGCAAAGAGCTGATGAGACTCAGCAACAACAAAGAAAATAATCCAGTCAAAAAATGGGCAGAAGAGCTAAAAAGAAACTTCTCTGAAGAGGAAATGCAAATGGCCAACAGGCATATGAAAAAATGTTCAACATCACTTGTAATCAGGGAAATGCAAATCAAAACTACCATGAGATACCATCTCACACCAGTGAGAATGGCACATATTAAAAAAACTAGCAACAACAAATGTTGGCGAGGGTGTGGAGAAAAAGGAACTCTCCTGCACTGCTGGTGGGAGTGCAAACTGGTCCAACCACTATGAAGAGCTGTGTGGAGATTTCTGGACCTACTAAACATAGAGCTTCCATATGATCCAGCAATTCCACTCCTAGGTATTTACCCAAAGGACACAGAAACATCAATTCCAAAGAGCACCTGCACCCCTATGTTTATAGCAGCACTGTTTACAATAGCTAAGCTTTGGAAACAACCCAAATGCCCAAAAATAGATGACTGGATCAAGAAGATGTGGTACATATATACCATGGAATATTACTCAGCATTCAAAAAAGATAAACACATGCAATTTGCAGCAACATGGATGGCGCTGGAAGGGATCATGCTCAGCGAAATAAGCCAGAAAGAAAAAGAAAAATACCGGATGGTCTCACTCATAGCAGGAATCTAGAAAACTTAAATAAGGGACCAGGAAAATGAATATAAGAAAGAGAAAATCAAAATCAACAAAAAACTATGAACCAGAGACACTTTTTGGGGGTGGGTGTGGGAGGGGAAGGATTGGGGTCAGAATGGGGCGTTTGCAATTGTATGGGGGAATATAAAAATAAAATTTATTATTTAAAAAAAAATGAAAAGAATTCTTCCAAAGGACAGAAATCTAAGTCCACCAGATAATGGGTCATCTCTTAATAACCAACTCATGTGAAATCAACAACCCTTGTAAAAAGGATCCATAACCTTGCTCCAGACCCATTTAACTTGGGGGGAGCTAATCATGAATTTTATCAGACATCTGGTTCTTTTTTCAGGTCCATAACCCTATAACTGCTCACTCTTTCCTCTTAAATAAGACATCTTGATGGGTTAATTACTAATCAGCCCATGCTCACACATAATTGTGGTATCATACATTTGGTATTTTTTATATTTTGAGGATGCTGACTCAGCTATGGCCACAAGGGCTTCGTCACAGTCAAGCACCTTTTAGCTGAACCTAAATTGACATGTTCCCTCCCACACTTTAACAAGGTGTATTTCAGTCAATGGTATCAGGACATAGTGTATACGCATATACGCACGTACAAACCAACAAAATATCTTAACAAACCTCCTTACCCCCGTTAAACTCTAAACTGTATAAATGCTTTATCTTGCAAAACCCCTAAAACAAGAACAATTATATAATCCATATGAGCCTAACACTAACATTAAACCATAAATATTATATACTACAGAACCACCCACATTACCAGCTATTCTATTGAGATGCACCTAATAGACAAACTTTTCTTATACATAAATTTGACATTTTTCTCCACAACCTCACCAACATTTGTTGTTGCTAGTTTTTTTTTAATATGTGCCATTCTCACTGGTGTAAGATGGTATCTCATTGTAGTTTTGATTTGCGTTTCCCTGATTACAAGTGATGTTGAACATTTTCTCATATGCCTGTGGGCCATTTGCATTTCCTCTTCAGAGAAGTTTCTTTTTAGCTCTTCTGCCCATTTTTTGACTTCAAACTATACTACAAAGCCATAATCATCAAAACTGCATGGTACTGGAACAAGAACAGTCACACAGACCAATGGAATCAAATAGAAAATCCAGAAATAAACCCACAGATTTATGGCCAACTAATCTTTAACAAAGGAGCAAAGAATATGCATTGGAGCAAAAAAAGTTTGTTCAATTAATGGTGCTGGGAAAACTGGGTCGCTACATGCAAAAGAATGAAGCTTGACCACTGCCTCACAGCCTCACACCATGCACAAAAACCAACTGAAAATGGATTAAAGAACTAGACAGAAGACCTGAAACCATAAAATACATAGAAGGAAATATAGGCAAAACACTACATGATATGCACATCAAAGACATCTTTACAGACACATCACCCAAAGCAGTGATAGTGAAGGCAAAGATAAACAGCTGGGACTACATCAAATTAAAGACCTTCTGCACAGCAAAAGAGACAACAACAAAAATAAAGAGAAACCCCACTGAGAGAATATTTTTGCACACAACATTAATGATAAAGGACTGATCACAAAAATCTACAAACAGCTGATGAGGCTCAACAAAAACAGAGAAAATAATCCAGTCAATGAATAAATAAATCTTTTAAAAACATGAAATATTTTTAAGGTGCTATAGAAAAAGTACTGCAAGGGAATTGAGTGAAAGAAAAATTTAAAGTAATGAATAGCAAAGCTTACCCCTTTTATCATTTGCATAATCAGTTAACTAGAAAACCTTAGCAAAGAGAACTTAAGTACCCTGAAATCAGATGAGCTACCTGTGAGTAGCATATCAGAGCGACCTCGTCTATGTGGCAAAATAGTGAGAAGAATCTCACAGAAAAGAATATAAGTTCAACTTTAATCAATGCAAAAACAACCTAAAAATTTTAATGTAAGATTAAATGTTAGCCTAAAGAGGTACAGCCCTTTAGACACAGGATACAACCTTCAATGGAGAGTAAGTATAAGAAATCATCACAGTTGGCCTAAAAGCAGCCGTCAATTAAAAAAGCATTCAAGCTCAACAATAAAAACACTATAATTCCAACAATATAACTAACTCCCAACTTCAACTGGACCAATCTATATCAAAATAGAAGAAATACTGTTAATATGAGCAACAAGAATTATTTCTCCCTGCACAAACCTATATCAGATTGGATGCCCCACTGATAGTTAACAAACTAATAATAATAACCTAAGTATAAAACACTTATTACACAAATTGTTAGTCCAACACAGGTGTGCTACAACCAAAGAAAAGATTAAAAGAAGTAAAAGGAACTCAGCAAACACCAACCTGCCTGTTTACCAAAAACATCACCTCTGGCATTAATAGCATCAGAGGCACTGCCTACCCAGTGATAAAAGTTAAACGACCGTGGTATCCTGACTGTACAAAGGTAGCATAATCATTTGTTCTTTAATTAAGGACTTGTATGAATGGCCACATGAGGGTTTAACTGTCTCTTACTTCCAATCAGTGAAATTGACCTTCCTGTGAAGAGGCGGGAATAATAAAATAAGACGAAAAAACCCTATGGAGCTTTAATTAATTAACTCAAGAAAACAACATTATAACCCAACAGGCAACAATACAAATATAACTGAGTTAACAATTTTGGTTGGGGTGACCTCAGAACCTAAAACAACCTCCGAGAGATTTTCGTTAAGACCTACTAGTCAAAACCTGTAAAAATCATAATTGATCCAATAAATTTTGATCAATGGAATAAGTTACCCTAGGGATAACAGCACAATCCTATTTAAGAGTCCATATTGACAATAGGGTTTACAACCTCGATGTTGGATCAGGACATCCCAATGGTGCAACCACTATTAATGGTTTGTTTGTTCAACGATTAAAGTCCTACGTGATCTGAGTTCAGACCGGAGTAATCCAGGTCGGTTTCTATCTATTACATATAGTTCTCCTAGTACGAAAGGACAAGAGAATTAAGGCCAACCCTACATGAGAGCCTTAAAATTAATAGATGATTTCATCTTAATATAGTAATTTATAAAAACATTGCCCAAGAAAAGGGCTTTGTTAGGGTGGCAGAGCCCAGGAATTGTGTAAAACTTAAACCTTTATATCCAGAGGTTCAATTCCTCTCCCTAACAATATGTACATAATTAACCTCCTAACCCTAATTGTACCAATCCTATTTGCCATAGCATTCCTTATGCTAATCGAATGAAAGTGCTAGGATACATACAACTACAAAAAGGCCCTATTATCACAGGACCATACGGATTACTACAATTAATCACCGACACTGTAAAACTATTCACTAAAGAACCATTATGACCACTAATTCATCAATCTCCATGTTTATTATCGCCCCATTCCTAGCCCTAACATTAGCACTAACCATATGAATTCCACTTCCAATACCATACCCACTAATCAACATGAACCTAGGAGTTCTGTTTATATTAGCAGTATTAAGCCTAGCCATGTACTCCATTCTGTGATCAGATTGAGCCTCCAACTCAAGATACACATTAATCGGCACCTTATGAGCAGTAGCACAAACATTTCATATGAAGTAACACTAGCTATCATTCTATTATCAGTTCTACTAATAAGCGGATCCTTTTCACTACCAAACCTGATTATCACCCAAGAATACACCCAAGAATACACCTATTCTTATCATGACCACTAGCCATAATGTGGTTTATTTCAACTCTAGCAGAAACAAACCGGGCTCCATTTGACCTAACAAAAGGGGAATCAGAATTAGAGTCAGAATTCAATGTAGAATATGCAGCAGGCCCATTTGCTCTATTTTTCCTAGCAGAATACTCAAACATCATCATAATAAATGTCCTAACCACAATATTATTTCTAGGAGCACTTCACAACCCATATTTACCAGAACTATACTCAATCAACTTCATAATCAAAGCACTAATCCTAACCATTTGTTCCTGTGAGTACGAGCCTCATACCCACAATTCCGATATGACCAACTAATACACCTGCTATGATACACTAGCACTGTGCATATGACACGTCTCCCTGTCAGTATTCCTATCAGGAATCCCACCACAAACATAAGAAATAAGTCTGATAAAAGAGTTACTTTGATAGAGTAAATCATAGAGGTTCAAGTCCTCTTATTTCTAGAATTAGAGGACTTGAACCTGCTCCTAAGAATTCAAAAATCGTCGTGCTACATTACACCATATTCTATAGTAAGGTCAGCTAAATAAGCTATCGGGCCCATGCCTCAAAAATGTTGGTTTATATCCTTCCCATACTAATAAATCCACTAGTATTTTCCTTAATCTCATTCAGCGTAGCACTAGGTACAACAATTGTACTAATTAGTTCACATTGATTAATAATCTGAATCGGATTTGAAATAAACATACTAGCAATTATCCCAATCCTAATAAAATTAATCCATGCTCAATAGAAGCAGCAACAAAATACTTAACACAAGCCACGGCCTCAATGCTACAAGTACTAGCCATCATCATGAATCTGACATATTCAGATCAATAAACTACAATAAAAATAACAAACCATATCACTTCCATAATAATAACAATTGCCTTAATTATAAAACTAGTATAGCCCCATTTCATTTCTGAGTACCTGAAGTAACACAAGGAGTACCCCTAACATCAGGAATAATTTTACTTACATGACAAAAATTGCCCCACTATCCATACTAATACAGACCACCTCCTCAATTAATACAAATCTTGTATTAGCAACAGCAATATTATCCATTGCTGTGGGAGGATGAGGAGTATTGAACCAAACACAACTATGAAAAATCATAGCATATTCATCTATCTCACACATAGGCTGAAGAGCCGCTATCACAACATACAACACCACAATAACAACCCTAAATCTAATAATCTACATTATACTGATACAGTATTTATACTACTCCACATCAATTCATCCACAACTACCTTTTCACCATCCCATTTATGAAACAAAATGCCCCTAATATCAACATTAATTCTACTATCAATACTATCGCTAGGTGGACTACCACCCCTATCCAGATTTATACCAAAACGAATAATCATCAACGAACTTACCAAAAACAACAGCATCATCCTACCAACAATCATAGCAATCATACCACTACTGAACTTATACTTCTACATAAGACTAACATATTCAGCATCACAATATTTCCATCAACAAACAACATAAAAATGAAATGACAATTCGAAAACATAAAAAAGACACTACTACGCCCACCAATAGTAACCCTTTTAACCACATTGCTACCACTGACACCAATACTACTAGCACTAGAATAGGAGTTTAGGTTAAATCAGACCAAGGACCTTCAAAGCCCTAAGCAAATACAATTTACTTAACTCCTGAGAACTAAGGATTGCAAGACTCTATTCTACATCAATTGAATGCAAATCAACCACTTTAATTGAGCTAAATATTTACTAGATTGGAGGGCTTTGATCCCATGAGATTTTAGTTAACAGCTAAATATCTTAAACAATTGGCTTCAGTCTACTTCTCCCACCTCGAAAAAAAATAAAGGAGGCGGGAGAAACCCCAGCATAATTGAAGCTGCTTCTTTGAATTTGCAATTCAATGTGAAATTTCACCACATGACTTGGTAAAAAGAGGGCTTAAACCTCTGTCTTTAGAGTTACAGTCTAATGCTTACTCAGCCATTTTATCTATGTTCATCAACCGTTGACTATTTTCAACAAACCACAAAGACATTGGCACACTGTACTTATTATTCGGTGCCTGGGACAGGATAGCTGGCACAGCCCTGAGTCTATTAATTCGAGCTGAATTAGGACAACCAGGTACTCCCTTAGGAGATGACCAAATCTACAATGTAATTGTCACAGCCCACACTTTCGTAATAATCTTCTTCATGGTTATGCCAATCTTATTGGATGGGTTCAGCAACTGACTAGTCCCACTAATAATTGGAGCACCTGATATGGCATTCCCGAGAATAAATAACATGAGCTTATGACTTCTACCACCATCATTCGTACTATTATTAGCATCTTCTACAGTAGAGACAGGGGCTGGCACAGGATGGACTGTATACCCCCCATCAGCCGGTAATTTAGCCCATGCTGGAACTTCTATAGACCTAGCTATTTTCTCTTTACACTTAGCAGGTGTTTCATCTATTTTAGGGGAAATTAACTTTATTACAACTATTATCAACATGAAACCCCCAGCAATGTTCCAATACCAAACTCCACTATTTGTATGATCAATCCTAATTATTTCCATACTACTACTATTATCCCTTCTAGTCTTGGCAGCGGGCATTACTATACTACTAACAGACCGAAACTTGAACACCACATTCTTTGATCCTGCTGGATCAAACTTAAACATCACATTGTTTGATCAACACCTATTTTGATTCTTCGGACACCCAGAAGTATATATTCTGATCTTGCCAGGATTCGGGATTATTTCACACATCATCACATACTACTCAGGAAAAAAAGAACCATTTGATACATGGGAATAGTCTGAGCAATAATGTCAATTGGGTTCTTAGGCTTTATCGTATGAGCCCACCACATGTTCACAGTAGGACTGGACATAGATACACATGCATAATTTACATAAGCAACTATAATTATTGCTATTCCTACTGGAATAAAAGTGTTCAGCTGACTAGCAACCCTGCACGGAGGTAACATCAAATGATCACCAGCTATACTATGAGCCCTTGGCTTTATTTTCCTATCCACAGCAGGAGGCTTAAAAGGAATTGTATTAGCTAATTCCTCACTACACATTGTGCTACACGACACATATTATGTAGTAGCTCACTTCCACTATGTTCTGTCAATAGGAGCAGTATTTGCCATCATTGCAGGCTTTCTATACTGATTCCCACTATTTACAGGCTACACATTAAGTCAATCCTGAGCAAAAATCCACTTTGCCATTATACTTGTAGGAGTAAACATAGCATTCTTTCCTCAACATTTCCTAGGTCTATCAGGTATACCTCGACACTACACAGACTACACAGACGCATACACTACATGAAACACAGTATTGTCTATAGGATCATTCATCTCATTAACAGCAGTTATGCTTATAGTATTTATAACCTGAGAAGTTTTCACTTCAAAAAGAGAAGTTTCCACTGTAGAACTGACAACAACAAACATCGAATGACTACACGGTTTTCCACCACTTTATCACACATTTGAAGAGCCTACCTATGTTAACACAAAATAAATAAGAAAGGAAGGATTCTAATCCCCAAAGATTGGTTTCAAGTTAACCCTAACACTTCTCCATGAGTCAGGTATTAGAAAAATATTAACATAACTTTGTCAAAGTTAAATTATAGGTTAAAGTCCTCTATATCTCCATGGCATACCCATTTCAATTTGGCTTCCAAGAATCAACATCACCTATCATAGAAGAATTACTACACTTCCACAATCATGCACTCATAATCACCTTCCTAATTAGGTCCCTAGTACTTTACATTATCTCACTCATGCTCACAACTAAATTAACACATACAAGCACAATAGACGCACAAGAAGTAGAAACTATTTGAACCATCTTACCTGCTATCATCCTGATCACGATTGCCTACAACACCTAATGACACACCAAACACATGCATACCATATAGTAAACCCAAGTCCATGACCACTCACAGGAGCTTTATCAGCCCTATTATTAACCTCCTGTTTAGTAATATGATTTCACTTCAACTCAACAACCCTTCTATGTATAGGACTTTTAGCAAAGTCACTAACTATATACCAATGATGACAAGACATTGTCCAAGAAGGCACATTCCAAGGACATCATACCCCTATCAACCAAAAAGGATTCCAATTTGGCATAATCCTCTTTATTATTTCAGAAGTATTTTTCTTTGCTGGGTTCTTCTGAGCTTTCTACCACTCCAGCCTGGCCCTTATTCACAAATTAAGGGGATTCTGGCCACCAGCTGGAATTCACTCATTAAACCTGCTAGAAGTTCCACCATTTAACACCTCAGTACTACTAGCCTCAGGAGTCTCCATCACCTGAGCCCACCACAGCCTAATAGAAGGCAACTGAAAACACATAATCCAAGCACTACTTATCACTATCACTCTAGGGGTATACTTCACAGTCCTCCAAGCAGCAGAATATTGTGAAGCACCATTCACCATCTCAGATGGTGTATATGGATCCACATTCTTTATAGCAACAGGCTTTCACGTATTACATGTAATCATTGGAACAACTTTCTTAGAAGTATGCTTCATCCATCAACTAAAATACCACTTCACATCAAAACACATTTCGGATTTGAAGCAGCTGCTTGATGCTGACACTTTGCCAAAGTAGTATGACTATTCCTATACGTCTTTATTTACTGATGAGGTTCATATTCTTTTAGTACGGTCAACCAGTACGGTTGACTTCCTATCAACTAGTCACAGTATAGCCTGGGAAAGAATAATTAATACACTACTAACAATCATTGGAAACACACTACTATCCTCCATCCTAGTCCTAATTGCATTCTGACTTCCCCAACTAAATACATATGAAGAAAAATCAAGCCCTTACGAATGCAGATTTGAATCAGCCTGACTTCCATTTTCAATAAAATTCTTCCTGGTAGCAATTACATTCCTACTGCTCAACCTGGAAATCACAATACTTCTGCCACTACTATGAGCATCTCAAACAAACGATGTAAAAACAGTTCTTACAATAGCACTAATCCTAATCTCCTTACTAGCACTAAGCCTAGCCTATGGATGAACCCAAAAGGACCTGGAATGAACAGAATTGATAATTAGTTTAAACAAAACAAATGATTTCGACTCATTAGATTGTGGTTATTTCCACAATTATCAAATGTCTTTAGTGTATATAAATATTATAATTGCATTCTCAATGTCCTTGCTAGACTTGCTAATATACCAGTCACACCTAATATCATCTCTATTACATTTAGAAGGTATCATATTATCCCTGTTCATCCTAAGTATCATTATAATCCTAAATATTCACTTTACGTTAGCCAGTATAACTCCAATTATCCTCTCACTCCTTGTAATAGTATCAAACATATATGGCATAGATTACATACAAAACCTGAACCTCTTGCAATGGTAAAAATTATTATACCAACCATAATACTACTGCCCTTAACCTGACTCTCAAAAAACAACATAATCTGAATCAACACAACAACATACAGCCTATTAATCAATTCTAATACAAGTATTCTTAGTAATAACATTTACAGCAACAGAATTAATCCTATTCTGTATTTTATTTGAAGCCACACTAGTGCCAACCTTAATTATCATTACCCAGTGGGGGAAATCAAACAGAATGATAAACGCTGGCATAGACTTCCTATTTTATTTTATACTCTAGTAGGCTTTCTACCATTACTAGTAGCATTTACCTACCTACAAAACTCCGTGGGATCATTAAATCTAAGAATCATACAATTACTTTCCATACCACTATCAAATGAATGATCCTCTATCCTACCATGATTACCATGCATCGTAGCATTTATAGTAAAAGTACCTCTGTATGGCCTACACCTATGACTACCACACGTAGAAGCCCCCATTGCAGGATCAATAGTACTTGCAGCAATTCTATTAAAGCTAGGAGGCTACGGCATGATGTGAATTACAATAATCTTATCCCTACATACAAGCTTCATGGTATACCCATTCCTGGCTCTATCTCTATGAGGAATAATCATAACAAGCTCCATCTGCTTGCAACAGATAGACCTAAAATCATTAATTGCTTACTCTTCAGTAAGCCACATAGCATTAGTCATTGTCTCTATTATAATCCAGATGCCATGAAGCTACATAAGAGCAACAGCCCTAATAATCGCACATGGCCTAACATCATCAATACTATTCTGCCTAGCCAATTCAAACTACGAACATATCCACAGCCAAACAATAATTTTAGCACATGGCCTACAGACCCTACTACCACTAATGGCGGCATGATGACTAATAGCAAGCCTAGCCAACCTGGCTCTACCCCCCAACAATCAATCTATTGGTGAATTACTTGTAATACTATCATCCTTTTCATGATCAAATCTAACAATTGTCCTAATAGGATTAAACATAGTAATTACAGCCTTATATTCTTTATACATGTTAATCCAAACCCAACGAGGCAAACACACACATCACATCATCAACATTAACCCATCGTTCATGTGAGAACATCCTTATTGGCACTACACATAATCCCACTACTCCTTCTAACACTTAACCCAAAATTTATTTTAGGGACTATGAACTGTAAATATAGTTTAACCAAAACATTAGATTGTGAATCTAAAAATAGGAAATTACACCTCTTTATTTACCGAGGGAGTTATGGCAAGAACTTCTAATTCATGTCCCCATATATAACCATATGGCTCCCTTGCAACTTTCATAGGATAGTAGTAATCCGTTGGTCTTAGGAACCAAAAATTTGGGTGCAACTCCAAATAAAAATAATTAACTTACTAACAAATTCTTTATTATGACTACTAATTCTCACCTTTCCCGTAATAACAACTCTAACAGACATTTACAAAAAGGACAGCTTTCCAGCCTATGTAAAAACTACCATCTCATACGCCTTTATAATCAGTACAATCCCTGCCCTGCTATTCATCTACTCAGGCCAAGAAGCTACAATTTCAAACTGACACTGAATAATCATCAACTCAGTAAAACTTTCAGTTAGCCGAAAACTACATTACTTTTCCATGATCTGTATACCAGTAGCATTATTTGTCACATGATCAATTATAGACTTTTCAATATGATACATACACTCAGACCCGAACATTAACTGATTCTTCAAATATTTACTAAGATTCCTAATCACTATACTAATTTTAGTAACAGCAAACAACTTTTCCAACTTTTTATTGGCTGAGAAGGCATAGGAATCATATCATTCCTCCTAAATGGATGATGGTATGGACGGACTGATGCTAACACCGCAGCCTTACAAGCAATCCTATATAATCGAATTGGAGACATTGGGTTCATACTTTGCATAGCATGATTCCCATTTAACTCTAACTCTTGAGAACTACAACAAATCTTCATGACAGACACAGGACAAAATATCCTACTACTACTAGGACTTCTCCTAGCAGCAACCACAAAGTCAGCCAAATTCGGCCTACATCCCTGACTCCCATCAGCTATAGAAGGTCCAACCCCAGTGTCAGCACTACTACATTCCAGCACAATAGTTGTAAGCAGGGGTATTTTTACTAATTCAATTCTACCCCCTAATAGAAAATAATACTACCATCCAAACACTAACCTATGCCTAGGGGCAATAACACACGACATCAAAAAAAATCATAGAATTCTCTACCTTAAAGTAACTGGGCCTAATAATAGTAACAATTAGGAATAATCAACCACACCTGGCATTCCTACACATCTGTATACATGCCTTCTTTAAAACTCTATTATTCATATGTTCTGGATCCATCATCCACAACTTAAATGGTGAACAAGACATTTGAAAAATAGGAGGCCTATTTAAAACTATACCATTCACAACAACCGCCCTGATGACAGGAAGCCTTGCACTAACAGCATTATCTTCCTCACAGGATTCTACTCCAAAGACCTAATCATCGAAGCAGCCAATACATCATGCACCAACGAATTAGCCCTACTAATTATACTAATCGCAACATACTTAACAGCTGTCTACAGTACCTGAATTATATTTTTTGCACTTCTAGGACAACCATGTTTCTCCACATAATCCTAATTAACGAAAATAACCCCCTCCTAATAAATCCCATTAAATGTCTACTTATAGGAAGTATCTATGTGGGATTTGTAATCTCAAATAGTCTAATCCCAATAACTGTACCTCAAATAACAATACCTTCATACCTTAAATTGACAGCCCTTATAATGACAATTCTAGGATTTATATTAGTACTAGAACTTAACACAATAATACAATACCTAAAATTCCCACACACAAACAACATTCACAAGTTCTCAAACCACCTAGGATTTTTCCCCATCATCATACACCGACTACTGCCTATAATGAACCTAATCTTAAGCCCAAAATCAGCCTCAATACTACTAGACCTTACTTGAATAGAAGCTGCTATTCCTAAGGCCATATCTCACCTTCAAATAACAGCCTCAACACTAGTATCCAACCAAAAAGGACTAGTAAAACTGTATTTCCTATCCTTTTTGATTACTCTAACACTAAGCCTAATATTATTTAGTTTCCATGAGTAATCTAACCACTAATACTCCAATAACTAGAGATCATCCAGTAACAATAACCAGCCAGGTACCATGCCACAATCTCCACAGCTCCCATACTTAGAAACACAGAATCCCTAGTATCATAAATTACCCAGTTCCCCTGCCCATTAAAATTCAATACAATCTCTAATTTTTCATCATTAATAGAATAACCAACAAATAACAATTTTGCTGACATACCCAACACTGTCTTATTACACACCCAAACCTCAGGATACTCTTTCATGGCTATAAAGCCATTGTATAACTAAACAGAACTAACATCCCACCTAAAAAAAATCAAAAACACCATTAACCCTAAAAATGAACCACCATAATTTAACACAATACCACACCCAACCCCACTACTAACAATCAACCCTAACCCCCCATAAATCGGAGAAGGCTTTGAAGAATATCCAACAAAACTTACCACCAAAATAGTGCTTGTCTTTGAGGTGCATGTCATGTAGTGTTTCACCTATACTTTCTTCTATGTATTTTATGGTTTCAGGTCTTAATCCATTTTGAGTTGGTTTTTGTGCATGGTGTGAGGCAGTGGTCAAGCTTCATTCATTGCATGTAGCAACCCAGTTTTTCCAGCACCATTTATTGAACAAACTTTCTTTGCTCCAGTGCATATTATTTGCTCCTCTGTCAAAAATTAGTTGACTATACATCTGTGGGTTTATTTCTGGATTTTCTATTTGATTCCATTGGTCTGTGTGTCTGTTCTTGTGACATTAACCTCAAAGACATCTTTACAGATACATCACCCAAAGCAGTGATAGTGAAGGCAAAGATAAATATCTGGGACTACATCAAATTAAAGAGCTTCTGCACAGCAAAAGAGACAATAACAAAAACAAAGAGAAACCCCACCAACTGGGAGAAAATTTTTGCACACAACACTAATGATAAAGGACTGATCACAAAAATCTACAAAGAGCTGATGAGACTCAACAAAAATAAAGAAAATAATCCAGTCAAAAAATGGGGAGAAGAGCTAAAAAGAAACTTCTTTGAAGAAGAAATGCAATGGCCAACAGGCATATGAAAAAATGTTCAGCATCACTTGTAATCAGGGATGCAAATCAAAACTACAATGAGATACCATCTCACACTATTGAGAATGTCACATATTAAAAAAAAAACTAGCAACAACAAATGTTGTGAGGATGTGGAGAAAAAGGAACTCTCCTGCACTGCTGGTGGGAGTGCAAACTAGTCCAACCACTATGGAGAGCTGTGTGGAGATTTCTTGAACTATTAAACATAGAGCTTCCATATGATCCAGCAATTCCACTCCTAGGTATTTACCCAAAGGACACGGAAACAGTAATTCCAAAGGTCACCTGCACCCTTATGTTTATAGCAGCACTGTTTACAATAGCTAAGCTTTGGAAGCAACCCAAATGCCCCAAAATAGATGATTGTATCAAGAAGATGTGGTACATATACACAATGGAATATTACTCAGCAATCAAAAAAGATAAACACATGCAGTTTGCAGCAACATGGATGGAGCTAGAGGGATCATGCTCAGCAAAACAAATCAGAAAGAAAAAGAAAAATACCGGATGGTCTCACTCACAGTAGGAATTTAGAAAACCTAAATAAGAGACCAGGAAACAGACTAATCAATACAAAGTAAAAATCAAAATCAACAAGCAACTATAAACCAGAGACACACTATGGAGGGGTGGGGAGGGAGGGGGGGAATGGAAGAACTAGAGTCAAAATAAGGGGGGAGGTGCAATTGTATGGGAATATAACCAAAATGAAAATGCATACATTGTGCAAAGATGAAAAAAAGATGTAAGAATTATATAAAATAAAATATTTAAATTGAAAAAGAGCTTGTCATCTTTTTTTTTGTGTTTGAAGTCTGTTTTATCTGCCATAAATATGGCAAAATTGCAAGTACCTATTTTACTGCCTTAAAAGTGAGGACAGAAATAGTTTTCCTAAAATATATTAAATAAGGCCTATTAGTATTTCTACTTGGGTTTGTTAAGATTTGAATGACTAAGAATTTATGGGACCTCCCTGGTGGTACAGAGGTTAAAGTCTTAGCACTGTCAAGCCAGTCACTGTGGCTTGAGTTTGACCCCTAGCCAGGGAGCTAACCCACATGGTGCAGCAAATTTCTCCTGTTTCATCCACTGCTCCCCTTGGCAGTGCATTTCAGTAGATACACCTGTTCTGCTCCCTACTCTATCTCTGGTGAATCTTCTCATCCCCTTCACCTCTGGCCTATACTCCAGTTCTTGTATGCATAAATAAATTAAACAAATCTTTAAAAAAAATTATATGATCTTATCCAGAGCATGGAGCTTCTTTTTATTGTGCTTCTGGAAAGTTAAGAAAGCACAGTTTTTTCACCCTTAGAGCAAATATAGGAGAGAATGGCTCTAAATATTGAGGATGGTTCATGCTTAAACTTCTTTTGCCCAGCACCTTGAAGAGAACTATCAATATCAATAGCAATAGCAAAACAGCCAGGACTGGATGACTCCTGTTGTCATTGACAGAGATTATAGGGATTGTTTGGATGAAAGAGGAGGTTGAGATAGTTTTAACTGATGATTAATTCTTTATAGATTAAGTAAACAATACTGGAGTTCCTTGGGAATTAAATAGAAAAAGCTGGAATTAAGATGTTTCCTAGCTATAACTATAGAATGAGGCTTGGAATTATGTTAGTAGTAAAAAGACGTTTCATTGTTACACCCAAATATTGAACATTTTGATTTTATTATTTCTTAAAATGTTTAAATTGATTTAAATGTGCTCATCATTTTGTGATTTAATCATTTAAGTTAATGAAAAATCTAGAATTCCAGGTTGAGTCTAAGTGGGATTTGGACATGACTAGAGTGAAATTATGGGTTTGCTTCATAATATGGGTTTGGTCTGAGGAAACTTATTCAAAGAATGAGTCAGCCTTGCCAGAAAAACTCCAGTGAAAAAGATTTAGTAATTAATCAAGAGAACATTTTCTCCATAGATAGTAGTCACTATCAGATTCATGTTGAGTCCCATGTAATTTGGAAAAGCTGAGATACAACAATAACAAAACTGTATCAAGGAAAGCTTTGAAAAACACTGAGACTACTTCTAGGAATACTTTGAAATTCTGCTAATAAATGCAAACAGGAAAGATCATTTCTCTCCCACTCTTTCATAGACCTCTGCATAGGCTAAGTCTCTGAGAGGCCCAAACAGCTGTAAGTTTTTGCTGTAAATACACTGTCATGTAGGACTGTATGCAGATTCTGTTTTTTCAAGTTTCTCATTTCCAAATTGAAGTCTCATTGATTATGTGTTATTTGTAGAGCTTCAGTCATACACTTGAGTCCTTTCTGCAAGAGAGGACATGATCTACCTTGAAGATGTAGTATTCTGTTCTTATTTTTTAATTATTATTACTGTGGTAAAATTGATTTACAACACTATGTTTTAGGGATATACCTCTTCAAATATGTTACCACATCGGGCCCACCACCAAAGGACCATTAATATTCCACCATGATCCACTGGTTATACCCCCTGTTTTCTCCCTTTCCTACTCTTGATAACCTTAGTTATGCACTAAGATTTCAATGTTTATTTTGTCTGTACCTTTGCCTTGCTTCTTTATACTCCACATATGAGTGAAATAATCTGGTATTTGTCTTTCTTTTTTTGATTTATTTTGCTTAGCATGATTTCTTCCAGGAAGTTCCAGAAGATGCAGTACTCTTAGTTAAAAAAAAAATTGCCATAAAAAAAGAAAAGCCTACATTTGTCTACTCTATGTGAGTTGGGGTTTCTTATTTTAGCATGTGACTAAAAATTTTTGAAAATGTTTAATTATATATACACATCACTTTAGATGCTAACATGTGTTTAGCATGAAGGGTTGGGAATTGATAACACAAACACTAAGAACTCTCCTGGGAGAAGAATTCTTGCAATAGAAATTGTCACTTTAGTAACATGTCCATGCAATTTTTAAGTTTTCCCCTAGATAAGATCTGTTTAGTTTTAATTTGAGTTCTATGTGAAGCAGAATCAAGAAACAGGATGGTGTTTTCACTTAAATCTCTCTAAGACATTATGAGAATAAGCAAAAATCCAAAAAAGTCTCTCTAAAAGTATCTATCAGTGGGGAAGGGTAGCTCCTCAGTATCTACCATTTCTCTCTCATGTTGCAAAAGGGTATTCTACAGGGCAGAATAAGGGGCAGCCTGGGGCTCCCAAACTTGCCTGCCCTAAATGGGTTTTTCCATCTGCCACATCAAGACAAAACACATTCTAGTGAATAAAACCTTTAATAGAAAATAACTTTAATAGAATTAGTGTGCAATAAAGAGAAGAGAAAGAGAAAGAATATAGTTTCCAAATCAAGCACCCAAAGTTACCCATCCTTTCATGGGCAAATGCCCAACCATACAGAGTTGTCCCAAAGCAGGGCCACTGAGGCCCAAAGTCTTGCCACAAGCTTAAGGCACCTTCTGGTGGGGACCCATAAGACAAGGGCAGAGAGGCCATTCATGTTTGGAAAGAAAAGAGGAAAATCAAAACCAAGATAAATCCATCCATTTTCAGCTTCCCCAGAAATTTCTCATCCACATCTGTTTCAAGAGTCTCATGTCCCCCAAGTCCCTGGCACAAGTTGCCAAAAAGCAAGCACAGAATCTTCTTCACAAGTCTTTCTGCTTCATATGCCTCTCCCAGGCTTTTTCCTCATCCATCTCTCTCTGTTTCTTCTGTGGCTGCTCAGTCTTTTTTTCCTAGTACTTATTAGCTTCACACTCCCTGACTAAAACTCCTTTTTATGGAGGAGCAGGGAACTTAATGCTGTCACAATTCCTAGCATCAACTTCCTGCTTAGTTCTATCTTTCCTTAGGGTGGGGCAGGGAACTTACACTGTTACAGGTAGAGGTAACGAACAACAGAGACTTAGGGGGTAATCAGGCACAATGGGCCAATGTAGGCAAGGCCAAGAGACATCCATGAAAATTCTTAGATTACTATGGGTGAGTTTTAGGACATAGATGTAATATTTGAGCAGTTACTTTTCAGGTGATCTGGAATCTGGCCAAAATCAGGTTACACATATATTTCATTAATTTATCATCATACTATTGGTTTTGTTTTGTGGTTAATTAGGACTGTTTCTGTATCACACAATAATTACTCTTACTGAAATCAAATAACTAACAGAAGTTTTTGTTTTAACTGACACTTTGCATTCAAAGCAAACAGATATTAATGTATATTAGTAATTAATGGATAATAAGAATTAATAATTGGTTTTATAGAGGGACCTTAATGTATGATATCAACTATTTTTAATGTTTAAATTGAATTGCTGATATATTGCAATATTTCATAGATTCCTATAAGAGATTTACCTATATTCTTGAGTTCCACATTATTGAAAAAAAATCTTAATGTTATAAAGCTTGAATAGTTTCAAGAAACAGAAGACATTTTAAAATATAAGTTGCTAAAGAAACACTGAGCTTCCTATTGCTTGTGGTAATGGGAAAGAAGTTAAAAGGTTTTTAAAAGAAGGTTTAAAGCAACTAAAAAAGATAACTTTTATTTTCTTCTATACTCAGTTGAATAATGAGCATCTTGAGTGAAGTGTCTAGTTGTTAAAATTGGACTTTATTTATACATTAAATTACAAAATTAAATTTTCCACTGTAAGGATTGTAATTTCACCAGAGTTGAAAATTAATATTTTTTTGCAGTAAGATTTTCATTAAGCAGGACAATGAGCCAAAACTTCACAACTAAAATTTTATAAAACATTAATCTAATTTCAAACTGTTGTAACTTTCAGAACTTTGTGGTTCTGATGAAAGTTTAAAGAAAAATTATATTACTAAGGGCCTCCCCTGGTGGTGCAGGGGTTGAGCGCTGGGCTGTGAAGCTGCCCGCAGCCTCTGCAGTGCCGGTTCATCCCCGGCTGCTCCCTGGTCACCAGAGGAGGGTCCCACATGGTGCGCAGACCTCTCCTGCCGCCCGCTGCTCCCCTCAGCAGTGTACTTCGGTCCTTCTGCCTGCTCTGCTCCCCGCTCTGGCTCTGGTGAATTCTCTCACCCTCCCATGCTTCTGACTGTACCCAGTGCTTGTATAAATAAATAAATAAATAAACAAACAAATAAATAAATAAATAAATAAAATCTTTAAAAAAATTATATTACTAAAAAGAATAGGCTCTGAACTATGAAAATTTTCTGTAGTACACTTGTCCTTTCCCTTTTTTCTCTTTTGTATGAGTACAGAGTGACACTCTTTTGTCAGGTGTACAGACCTGTTATTTGAGATGCATCTGGACAGTAAAGATTGGTGAAAGATAAAGTAGGATTAAAGCAGAGAGCCTTTCTGGAGTAAAGCCCAACAGGTTTGATTTGGTTGGAAAGAAAGAAAGCTGACAAACTCCTTCAGTTTGGGGTCAGGAATATAACTTGTTTGGTGAGGCAGCAGTTTTATAAAAGGAGTTTATTCTGTGCCTTCATTGTTTTCTTGCTAATAAATTATTTTAAATATAAATGTTACCCTAAAGTGGAATTTTATGTTACCCACAAGATATTTTATATAAAGGTTTTATATATAAAACACATATAAAACATTTATATATAAAACCAAGTCACTAAACCAAATGACTTCATAAAATATCTTGTGGGTAACATGTGTGTGTGTGTGCATGTGTGTGCATGTGTGGGTATTTAAATATGTCTTTTATAAGAGTATAATATATAAATACAACTAATTAGTAATACAATATTGATATTATTAATATAATTAATATGCATACTGTGTAATAATATGTATAATAAAATATACTAAATATATTTTAATTTATCTTATAAAATGTATAATTTAATTTATATGTTATAAAATGTGTGATATATGTATATGTAGATATTTATTTTGTTTTCTACTGTTCATCCTTTGAATTTCTCTTGACACATTTTTTCCTTTTCAAAATTTAATACATGGGAATACTATTTTAAGTGACTGTGATGACCATTAAAGAAAGGTTAGTATTTAGAGATGGTAGTAGTTCAAAATGCCGATTTTCAGATAGTGATGCTTAACCACGGTACAGTTTACTGTGATATAATTCAGATTTCAGAGGCACGGCTCATGGTTGAATTTTATCCCAGAGTTCCTGATGTAAGGATTGTACATTAATTCAGCTGCATTGAGGTTCATGTTTCTAGGGACATTGAAAGTTTGGAAAGCTAGTGGTATGACTTATGAAAATAACTAGATAAGGTTAGAATAGTTTAAAGATACAATTCATAAAATGTAACTACAAACAGTCTGCAGGGAGTTGAAAAATACATAATATCTTCTAGAAAACATTATTTTCAATTTTCTTAAATGTAAATGTAAATCAAGATAATGATTTGTAAGTGCAACTATGTGTATTTTACCAGCATAACTGAATGGCTTAGACAATGAAGTGTGTTAAGGTAGGTTTATTGGCACATAAATCCATCCAGTGCCAAGATTCCATGAATTCAAATGTGACTCACCATAATGTGTAATACCTGCTGAACACATTCAAATAATTTGATGAAGATTCTGTGTGTCACATTCCTTCAATTTTCATGCTCAAGGTTATTTCTGATATCCCCTGATTGGTTATCTTGGGAAAACTTTTTAACTTTTCTGTGTTGGTTTTCTCATCAATAAAAATGAGGATAACAGTACCAACCTCACAAGGTTTCATTTACTAGTGTATTATTGTAGGGGCAGGATGGGCACAGTGCAGGTTATCTGTGATCCCAGCAGACCAGCTAAAAGGAGGAGTCCTGGAGCCCTCAGAGGCTTTCTCAGGCTTTTATTAAGTTTTACATGTAGTATGGCAAACAGGTACATGGCAGTCAGGGGGAGGGGGGGCAGGAGGCCAGGAGGCCTCCAAGCCTGTGGCCAGTCTTCACTCTGGGTTCTCAGGCCTTCTTCTCCTCTTCTCTTTCCTGCCTCTCTCCTGCTTCTTCACTCAGTGACTCTCTCTCAATACCCTTCCCATGGCCCACAGAAGTAAATAAGCCAGTTTGCAACAATGTAACAACTGCAGATACTCCATCAGGCAGGGCAATCCTAATGGTGGGAGGGCAGAAAAGCCTGAAAAAACATTTACCCTACAATTATTAACTAAAAACAATCATTAAAATGTTAATATATGCAACATTTTTTAACATTCTAGTCTATTCCCACTCTTCAAAGAGAAATTATGTTCAGGCAAATTTGGTAGTAACAGAGGAGAAATAAGAGGAAAACCAGACTGTCAGAGCAGCAGACCATTGCATTCTGGCAGGAGTAGATACATCACATCACCTCTGCAGCTCTGCATCAATACCAGGCCACCAGTGAGGGTCCCACATGGTGCACAGACCTCTCCTGGCACGTCCGCTGCTCCCCTCAGCAGTGTATTTCATCAGTCTGCCTGTTCTGTTCCCGGCTCTGGCTCTGGTGAATTCTCTCACCCTCCCATGCTTCTGACTATACCCAGTGCTTGTATAAATCAATAAATAAAAATCTTTAAAAAAAAACTCAGAGAAGCTAATCAGACATGAAACAAAATTTTAAAAAAAAATAGAGACTTGGCAAGTAAATAAGAAAAGATTTTAGAGAAAGCAATGGAATAGATCAAACACAGAATCACATAGGTGAGTTCTAAGATATATCAACATAAAAAGAATTGGCAAGCTATAATATTAATATACACAATTTGATTGCATTCCTATATGCAAAGAAAAAACAAGAGAAAGAAATTGAGAAAGCAATCCCATTTATAGTCTAATCAAAAAGAATTAAATATCTAGAATAAACCTAACACAAGAAGTGAAAGTCCTATACAATGATGATGAAATGTATTATTAAAAGCAATAGAAGAAGGGCCTCCCTGGTGATGCAGACAGTTGAGCACTGCACTGTGAAGCTGTCCGCAGCCTCTGCAGTGCAGGTTGGATCCTGGCTGGCCGGGTGAGAATCCCACATGGTGCAGCAGAACTCTCCTGCCTCGCCCGCTGCTCCCCTCAGCAGTGTGTTTCATCAGTCTGCCTGTTCTGTTCCCCACTCTGTCTCTGGTGAATCCTCTCACCCTCCCGCACATCTGATCTGTATCCCAGCACTTGTATAAATAAAAAATAAATCTTAAACAAAAAAAGAAACAGAAGAAGATACAAAAAATTGAAAGATATTTCCTGCTCATGGATTTGAAAAAATATATCATCAAATGGCCTTCTTACCCAAAGCACTATACAGATTCAATGCAATATCAATCAGAGCTTCATGGTATTCTTCTAAGAAGTTGAACAAATAAGATGTAAATTTATATGGAACACAAAATACCCCCCCAAAACCAAAAAGAAATAAAAAAAATCCACACTACCAGGCTATAAACTTCACAACAAACCTATAGAAATCAAAACAGTATCCTATTGGAATAAAAATAGATATACAGATAAATTAAATAGAATTGAGAATCCAGAAATAAACTAATATGGACAGGAGACAAAAGTATACAATGGAGAAAAAGAGTATCTTCAACTAATAGCATTGTGAAAACTAAGCAATCATTTGCAAAGGAATGAAACTAGACCATAATCTCTTAAACTGATTTTTTTTTAATAGAGGCATGTTTATTTATTTATTTATTTGTTTGTTTGTTTTGTTTTCACAGGCACTGGGTACAGCCAGAAGCATGGGAGGGTGAGAGAACTCACCAGAGCCAGAGCGGGGAGCAGAGCAGGCAGAAGGACCGGAGTACACTGCTGAGGGGAGCAGCGGGCGGCAGGAGAGGTCTGCGCGCCAGGTGGGACCCTCCTCTGGTGGCCGGGGAGCAGCTGGGGATCGAACCAGCGCCGCAGAGGCTGCGGGCAGGTTCGCAACTCAGCGCTCAACCGCTGCGCCACCCGGGAGGCCCTAGACCATAATCTCTTATCATGCATAAAAAAAGTCTCAAAATAAAGACTTAGAGATAAGACCTTAAACTATAAAGTAAATGGAAGAAAATGTAAATGAAACAATCCACAACACTGGCCTGGGTTTCGGTGGGGGAACTTGACTACAAGGAAATTGAAACAAAATTAATGGGACTATATCAAACTAAAAAGCTTCTGCTCATATTTTTTAAAAAAAACCTATTGAATGGGAGAAAATATTTGCACACCAAACATTCAATAGGGACTGATACAAAAGATTTACACAAAAGTTATGTAATTCAACAAAAAGAAAACAAATAACCCAATCAATAAATGGGTAGATGTGCTAAATGCTTCTCCAAAGAGGAATTAGCACCAAAGAAAGACTCATGAAAAAGTGCTCATCACCACTTGTAATCTAGGGTAAGACAAATAAAAACTACAATGAGATAACACTGCACACTTGTAAAACTGGCCCATTTTAAAAGATCAGAAACAGCAAGTGTTGTTGAAGATATGGAGGTAAAGAAAATTTGTACACTGTTGTTCAGAATGGAAAATAGTATGGAGGTGTATCAAAATTTTAAAAATAAATCTATCATATGATCCATAATTCAATTCTTAGGTGTCCATCTGAACAGTGCAAAACACTATTTCAAATAGATATATGTTCATTAAAGCACTATTTATAATAGCCAAGTTATGGAACAACCTAAGTACTCAGTGACAGACGAGTGGATTAAAAGTGCTACTTATACATTTTGTAATTTATTTCTCAGTTTTGAAAAAAGATGGAAAATTGCCATTTGCAACAACATGGATGAAATGGAGGGGACTATGTCAAACAAAACATGGTAGAAGAAAGGCAAATACTAGATGATTTCATTTATATGTGGAGTATAAAGAACAAAACAAAGATATAGTCAAAATCATAGGGAAACAAAACCTAAATGTATGACTGCAGAGTTGAGTCTACTGATGGGGATGGTGGAGCTAGGATTAAAAGGTGACAATGGGTGCAATGAACTATGAACTATGATGGAGTGCCTTGATGTGAGGAGGGATGTTGTAACAAACATCTGAAGAGGTGTGAAACTACCTCTGAATTATTTACAGCACTGTAATTCAGTGTTACTTCATAAAAATTTAATAAAATTTAAAATAAAACAGAAAAATACAGAGAGAAAGATGAATGATTGCATTTAAAGTGGTAACACTAAGACAGACAGCTGACTAATCAACAGGTATAATGTAATGAAGACCCTAGGAAAGTCACTACCAACCAGGAATTTGAAATCTAGGAAAAATGTCCTTCAAAATGATTACAAAATAAGAACATGTACATAAATCAGCCAAAATAGCCACTAACAAAAATACCAGAGTTCTTCAGGTACTAGGAAAAGATCCCAAAGAGAACAGAGAAAAGAAGAAAGGAATAAAGAGCATCAAAAGGAAAATCTATGTTAAATTTATAAAAAGAGGTAAAATTCAGTTTTAAGATTCTTTAGTTTCAATCTTCCAATTTGTTCAATGGCAATCTAGTGTACAAGTAAGACTAATTGTAAGAAACTGGTTGAAATCTGTGACTAAGGGATGATAAAATAACTCAAATTTCCTTAAATATTTTTTTTAAAAAAATCTTCCTTACATATGTAATACATAGTTAGATGTTACTGTGTGGATTTTGAAGCTCAATATCTAACAGTGAACTATATATACAGATCGGTCTTAAAGGGGGGGGGTGGTCTTCTTATAATTACGGGTTAGTCTATAATTATTTCAACATAATGGTTTCTTTAAAAGAATAATTGAAAACAAAAACAACATAAACATGAGAAAGAAAGGAACCTGCTACCGAATTTACAAGTCTTGGCCAATTCTTAATTGCTGGAAGGCTCATTTAGTAAAGGGCAGAATTAATCTCTCTCTCTCTCTCTCTCTCTCTCTCTCTCTCTCTCTCTCTCTCTCTCTCTCTCTCTCTCTCTCTCCCTTCTCTCCCTCTGTTTTGTGTGTGTGTGTTCATAAATGTCACCTCTGTAATATTCTCCTGAAGTGAGAGATTACTGAATAATGAAAGCAGATGCCTCTGAATACCCAAATTCTGTTCAAATAACAAATTGCATTGGATATCCTTTAGAATATTAAAGGTTTAGGGCCTCCCCTGGTGGCACAGCGGTTGAACGCTGGGCTGAAAAGCTGCCTGCAGCCTCTGCAGCTCCGTTTCAACCCCCGGCTGCCAGTCTGTCCCACAAAGAGCGCAGACCTCTCCTGCCACGCCCGCTGCTCCCCTCAGCAGTGTACTTCGGTCCTTCTGCCTGCTCTGCTCCCCTCTCTGGCTCTGGTGAATTCTCTCACCCTCCTGTGCTTCTGACTGTACCCAGTGCTTGTATAAATAAATAAATAAATCTTAAAAAAGGGGGGGGGAAGAAAACCCATTTAAAAAAAAGGAATACTAAAGGTTTACTAAACAGAACATTTGTTTGACATTATGGTATCATGACCTTAAATGTAGTAGGATGAAAGATAATTCTGTAAAACAAGGGAAATAACAAACAAGTTCTGGTCAGTGGAGAGCCAAAACTTCAATATTCCCAAGGCATTTGCATTTGATCATATTTCAGAGTCTTTCTTCAGAGTCACAAATAATCACCTCTCTCCACGTCATATGACACTCACTTTTCATTGGGTAGGGACTAATTGTAAAAGAAATAAAATAGAGCCCTGTCTAATGTAAAAGAGATTGAATTTTCCAGTGTGCTATTCAGGAGAGGGACTGCTGATGAGGAAGCATCCATAAAGTAGGAGATGACAATAAATACTGATTTTTTTTCATTTATCAAGACTTTCACAACAAGATCCCAGGCTTTAAAAATTCCCTATTGATATAATTTGCCTTAAGTAAATAAGAATATGAATAGAAATGAAAAAAGCATGTACTTGATCAAAATCAATCATGCCTCTCTGGTATTAAATATATTTTTGTGTTGAGTTTTGAAATACAGAAGATGTGATATGGAGTACAGAATAATTCTTAACTTTAAGGTCACTATGTTTTTAAATATATGTGAGAATCAAAAAGTAGAATGAATTTTAATGGGAGATTATATGTTTTTACATTGCTTGGGGGGGAGCTTCATGTTTGATTCCATGCAATATTTTCTGCCCTTTCAGGATGATGTACAATGAAGGTTTAAAAATCGGGTTTTGTTTATATAATAATAATGTAGTGTAGCTTTAGTTAAGGTGATATATGTAATTGTATCAAAAATATGGTTTCTTTGATAATGATTATCTGGAAATGAGAAAGATATTTATCTTTAAAAATATGTTATGCCTGTGGCATTTAATGAACAGTTATAAATGACAATAAAAATTCAGTATGCATTTAGTATCCTATGGTAGAATTAGTAGAACATTACATTTCTTGACCTATGTGTGATTTTATTTCATTGCTTTCTATAAATGATTTATTAATTAACTGCTGATTTAAAATTGACTTCAGTGAATAATATAAATATATATTAGTTAGATATACCAAGTATTAATTAAGCCAAAGGTAGCAAATATAGTCAATTGCTGAACAAAGACCAGCCACTTGACTGCACTTTTCAGTTTCTGACACTTAGCTTAAGCAATGGTCCATGTTAGAAAAAGTTTTATTTTATTTATGTGATAAATGTAAAATTTCAGTTGATAAACTGTAATAATATGGCATTTACTATAATGTAGTTTTACAAGACTTGAAATCGAAGCACTTTGCATAATCTACTTCCATGTGTTTTGATAGCTATTCTGCCATAATGATCCCTACAGACCATTACCTAGCTAATTGCTTGAGTTACAGTGCTAAACAATGCCATTCCTTATCCTTGATCTTTTGGAGTATTAAATAGTAAGAATGTCCTGAAAGGGGAAATGACTGTTGGTTTTCATGTGAAGCCTTAACCTCTTGGTACTTTCTTGGGGACAGACTCCTTTTTGTTCTTCTGTGGACTAACACCAAATTTAATGCTTATTAAAGGATTTATGTTATTCTGAAATTCTCAACTCTCCCTAGGAAAGCCTTCCCTATAATGGATCTTCCAGAGCTACTGCCAAAGGCAGAGCTTTTTTCCTCATTAATATTTATTTATGTAAGTAGATTTTAAATCATTGTTCATTTTTTGACTTCAAAACTATGAAATGACTATTATTTTTAATTTATTTATATATATTTTACATCTTTTATTTTCTTGCAATTTTTGCTTCTTTTTCTCAGATGTAATTCCCATAGAATTTCCACTACCAGTTCACCCGTCCACAATCAACATAGTCCATTGTGCTCTTCCTTCCCCCATTTTGATCCCTCACCTTCCTCCTCCCCTGCAGAATGTCTCTGATTTATAGTTGTCAGTTCACTTTTATCTTGTTTTGTTATGTTTGTCATTGTTATTGCATTTTTTCTGTCTTATTTCACTGAGCATAATCCCTTCTAGCTCCATCCATGTTGCTGCAAAAGGCATTAGTTTATCTTTTTTGATTACTGAATAGTATTCCATTGTGTATATATACCACATCTTCTTGAGCCAGTCATCTAGTTTTGTGCATTTGGGTTGTTTCCAAGTCTCACCTATTATAAATAGTGCTGCAATAAATGTAGGGGCACAGGTATTCTTTTGAATTAGTGTTTTTGTATCTTTTGGGTATACCCCTAGTAGTGGTGATGTTGTTTTTGTAGTCAGTGGGTTTAGAATGCGGGGTCCTTGGTTCACTCTGGGAAAAGTTTCACCAAAGCTCCAATTTTAGCGCCACATGTCGAGTTTCCCAGGCAAGTTTACCCACGAGACAGAGACATTGGTTATATTTAAAGAGCAGGTTTATTAGGGAAAGGGACAGAATAAAGGACACTTGCATATACACAAGCAGGCAGGAAGAGCTGCCATGAAAGGTTTGCTGAGAGGCCTGCATGGTTACAAGAGGGTGGCCTTGAGGAGAGCTGCCCCCACTGAGGGAGGTTTGTGAAGAAAAGTCCTGGCAAGTACAGGTCACAGGCAGGCAGGAAGTGCTGCTCTGAAGAGGGAGAGTTAGTGAAAAGAAGTACCTGCATAGTCACAGGTGGGCATAGGAATTGCTGCCCCAGTTTGGTCCTGAATTTGGTTTTATCATCTTCATGGAGGAGCTCCTCTTTGTGCATGGATGGTTTGTGCTCCTGACTCCCTATAGCAGTCTGATAGTTTCTGGGTGTTGTGCCCCCTGATCTGGGCTTTGATGCCAAAGGTCTTGGTTTCTATAACTGGGTTAATGGCTTATGCTAATCCCCTCTACCCCTATCTCCTTGTGTGACCTTGTATCTCCTTTCCTCCAATAGTAGGAGGGTCATATGGTAGCTGGGTCATATGGTAGCTCCATTTTTAGTAGTTTGAGGAACCTCCATACAGCTTTCCATAGTGGTTGGACCAGTTTGCACACCCACCAGCACTGTAGGAGAGTTACTTTTTCTCCACATCCACACCATTTGTTGTTAGTTATTTTAATGTGTGTCATTCTTACTGGTGTAAGATGATATCTCATTGTAGTTTTGATTTGCATTCCCCTGATTATAAGGGATGTTGAACATTTTTTCATATGCCTGTGGCCATTTGCAGTTCCTCTTTGGAGAAATGTCTTTTAAGTTCTTCTGCCTATTTTTGAATGGATTGTTTACTTTTTTTGTTGTGTTATGTGAGTTCTTGGCATTTCTTTGTCATCAATCCCTTCTCAGTTGTATGGAGTGCAAATATTTTCTCCCAGTCAGTAGGGTGTCTCTTTGTTTTGGTTAATGTTTCTTTTGCTGTACAGAAGCTTTTCAGTTTGATGTAATCCCAGCTGTTTATCTTTTCCTTCACTTTCTTTGCTTTGGGGGATGAGTCTTTAAAGATGTTACGGAGATGTATGTCTTGTATTGTTTTCCCTATATTTTCTTCTATATATTTTATGGTTTCAGGTATTATGTCCAGTTGTTTTCTCTATTTTGAGTTGATTTTTGTGCATGGTGAGAAGTACTGGTCTAGTTTCATTCTTTTGCATGTAGTGGTCCAGTTTTCCCAGCACCATTTATTGAACAAACTGTCCCTGTTCCATTGCATATTCTTTGCTCCTTTGTCAAAGATTAGTTGTTCATATAAGTGCAGCTTTATTTCTGGACTCTATTCGGTTCCATTGGTCTGTGTGTCTGTTTTTGTTCCAATACCAAACTGTTTTAATTACTATGGCTTTGTAGTCCTTGAAGTTTGGAAGTGTGATGCTTCCTTTCTCCTTTGTTTTCATCAGTAGGGCTTTGGATATTCCTGGGTTTTTTTGTGACTCCATAAGAATTTTGCCAGTATTTGTTCTATTTCTTTGAAGAATGTCATTGAGATTTTTATTGGAATAGTATTGAATCTGTAAATTGCTTTGAGCAGGATGGCCATTTTAATATTGTTCATTCTTCCAACCCATGAGCAGGGGATGTCTTTCTATTTCTTTGTGTCTTCTATTTCTTTTAACAATGTTTTATAATTTTCTTTTTATAGTTCCTTCATCTCTTTGATTAGTTTTTTTCCCAAGTATTTGAACTTTTTTGTTTCAGTTATAAAAGGGATGTTTATTATGATTTCTTCATCTTCAAATTGATCATTTGTGTACAGGAAGGCTACTGAGTTTTGTGTGTTGATTTTGTATCCTGCTACTTGAATAAACTGCTTGATCTTTTCTTTTTGGTTAGTTTTTCTGTGGAGGTTTTAGGGTTCCCGAGGTATATGATCACATCATCTGAACATAGTGATAATTTTACTTCTTTCCCTATTTGCAATCTTTGAATGTCTTTCTCTTTTATTGCTCTGGCTAGGACTACCAGTATTATATTGAAAAGCAGTGGTGAGGGTGGACATCCTCATCTTTTTCCTAATTTTAAGGGAAAAGGAAGACTTAAAGGAAAGGGTTTTACCTTTTCACCATTGAGAATAATATTGGCTGTGGGTTTGTCATATATGGCTTTTATCATGTTAATTTATGTTCCTTTTATCCTGAGATTTTCAAGGCCCATCCTCATAAATGGATATTACACTTTGTCAAATGCTTTCTCAGCATCTAGTGATATGATCCTATGGTTTTTATTTTTATTTTTGTTGATGAGTTGGATTACATTAATTGATTTTTGGATGTTGAACCATACGTATGCCCATGGAACAAATCCCACTTGATAATGGTGTATTATGGTTTTGATGCATTTTTGGATTCTGTTGGCAAGGATTTTGTTGAGAAATTTTGCATGAGTGTTCATTAAGGAGATTGGCCTGTAGTTTTCTTTTTTGTGTTGTCTTTATTCAGTTTTGGTAATAGTGTAATGTTAGCTTCATAGAATGTATTTGGATGGATACATTCTTTTTCAATTTTTTGAAAGAGTTTGTGTAGGATAGGCACTAATTCATTTCTGAATGTTCGGTAGAATTCATTTGTGAAGCCGTGTGGTCCTGGGCTTTTGTTTTGGGGGACTGTTTTGATTACTGTTTCAATTTCACTACTTCTAATGATCTTTTTAGGTATTCTATTTCTACTTTATCTATCTTTGGACGATTTTATCATTTTAGGAATCTGTTCATCTCTTCTAAATTGTTGAACTTGTTTGCATATAAATGTTCTTAGTTATCTATGATTATTCTTTGATTTCAACTGAGTCTGTTGCAATTTCTCCTTTTTCATTTGTGATCCTATTTATATGTGTTTTCTCCCATTTTTTCTTTGTATCATGGCTAGGGGTTTGTCTATTTTGTTTATTGTTTGGTCATTTCTTTCTACATTAATTTTTATTATTTCCTTTCTTCTATTTATTGGTTTTTGGGTTTTTTGTTCTTTTTCTAGTTATTTGAGATGGGAGATTAGTTGTTTCTTTGAGTTCTTTCTTATTTCTTGATGTGAGCCTATACTGCTATATATTTTCCTCTTTTTACTGCTTTTGCTGCATCCCATACATTCTGGAAAGTATCCTCATTGCCATTCAACTTAAAGTGTTTATTTTGGATCTCCTTAATGCAGTGGTTATCTGGTAGTGTGGATTTCAATCTTCATGATGTGGGAGGGTTCCTTATTTTCTTTTCATGATTTATTTATAGTTTGATGCCTTTATCATCAGAAAAGATAGTTGGAATGATTTTGATCTTAGTGTATTTGCTTTGTTGTGTTTTGTACTGTTGTTATTTTTTACACTGATGTCTTATTTGGTTCCCCTATATTCCTGCTATAAGTGAAACCATCCAATATTCTTCTTTTTCCTTCTGGCTTATTTCACTAAGCATAATTCCTTCTGGCTCCAACCATCATTTTTGATTGCTGACTAATATTGCATGTGTATATATACCACATCTTCTTGGTCCAGTCATCAATTTTTGGGCATTTGGGTTGTTTACAGGTTTTACCTATTGTAAATAGAGCTGCAATAATCATAGGAGTGCAGATGTTCTTTTGAATCAATGTTTTTGTGTCCTTTGGGTAGATCCCTAGGAGTGGAATTGCCAGATCATATGGTAGCTCCATTTTTATTTGACTGAGAAACCTCCAGACAGATTTCTATAGTGGTTGGACCAGTTTGCACATCCACTAGCAATGTAGAAGAGTTCCTTATTCTTTTCTTTTTTTTTAAAGATTTATTTATATATGTATGCAAGAACTGGCATATAGCGCAGCTGTGTGGGGCTGGTGAGAGGACTCACCAGAGATAGAGTGGGGAACAGAGCAGGTAGATTCTCTGAAATATACTGCTAAGGGGAGAAGCAGGTGAGACAGGAGAAGTTTGCTGCGCCATGTCGGTCACCTCCTTGGCTGGGGATTGAACTCAATGCTGCAGTGGCTGCTGATAGCTTCATAGGTTGCATTTTAACCCCCTGTGCCACCAGGGAGCTCTAGAAGAGTTCCTTTTTCACCACATCATCACCAACATTTGTTGTTGCTTGTTTTTTTGATATGTGCCATTCTTACTGGTGTAATGTGGTATCTCAATGTGGTTTTGAGTTGCATTTCCCTGATTATAAGGGATGTTGAACATTTTTCCATATGCCAGTTGGCTATATTTGCATTTCCTTTTTGGAGAAGTATCTTTTAAGTTCTTCTGCCCATTTTTTTTTTTTTTTTTTTTTTTATAGAGGCATGTTTTATTTATTTATTTTGTTTGTTTGTTTGTTTTGTTTATACATGCACTGGGTACAGTCAGAAGCACGGGAGGGTGAGAGAATTCACCAGAGCCAGAGCGGGGAGCAGAGCAGGCAGAAGGACCGAAGCACACTGCTGAGGGGAGCAGCGGGTGGCAGGAGAGGTCTGCGCACCATGTGGGATCCTCCGCCGGTGGCCGGGGAGCAGCCGGGGATCGAACCGGCGCCGCAGAGGCCGCGGGCAGCTTCGCAACCCAGCGCTCAACCGCTGCGCCACCGGGGAGGCCCTCTTCTGCCCATTCTTGACTGGATTTTTTACTTTGTTTTTGTTGAGTCATGTGTGTTCTTTGTATATCTTTATGATCAGTCCCTTATCAGTGCATGGAGTGCAAAGATTTTTTCCCAATCAGTGGAATGTCTCTTTGTTTTGGTTAATGTCTCTTTTGCTGTACAGAAGCTTTTCAGTTTGATGTAATCCCAGGTGTTTATCTTCTCCTTGACTTTTTTTGCTTTGGGTAATGAATCTTTAAAGATGTTATTGTGATGTATTCTTGTAGTGTTTTACGTACATTTTCTTCTATATATTTTATGGTTTCAGATCCTGTGTCCAGTTCTTTTCTCCATTTTGAGTTGATTTTTGTGCACGATGAGAGGTAGTGGTCTAGTTTCATTTTGTTGCATGTGGTGGTCCAGTTTTCTAGCACCATTTTTTTTTGGGGGGTGCAGTGTCCTAGCGATGTCTGTTAAGCCCATGAGATCTACGTCTTTATTTAGGACTCTTGTGTTTTTGTTTATCTTTTTTTCTTATTGATCTTTCCATTGGTGGGAGTGGGGTGTTGATGTCTTCTACTATATATGTATTTTTTCTAATGTCTATTTTCAGTGCTGATAATTATTGTCTTAGATAGTTTGGTGCTCCTTCATTTGGTGAGTATATGTTGATGAGTGTTTTATCTTCCTGATATATTGTCCACTTGATCATAATGTAGTGACCAACTTTGTCTCTTTTTACTTTTTTTAATTTATTTTTTAATACTTTTTCTTTTTTAAGATTTATTTATTTATTTGTTTGTTTGCTTGTTTGTTTGTTTATTTATACAAGCACTGGGTACAGTCAGAAGCGCGGGAGGGTGAGAGAATTCACCAGAGCCAGAGCGGGGAGCAGAACAGGCAGAAGGACTGAAGTGCACTGCTGAGTGAAGCAGTGGGCGCGGCAAGAGAGGTCTGTGCACCATGTGTGACTGTTGCCAGTGGCCAGGGATCAAACCAGCGCTGCAGAGGCTACGGGCAGCTTCACAACCCAGCGCTCAACCACTGCGCCACCGGGGAGGCCCTTAATTGTTTTTTTTAAAGATTTATTTTTTATGAATACAAGAGTTGGAGTACAAGCCAGAGATGCGGTACAGATGTGGTGGGGGGCAGAGGGGGTGATGAGAGGATTCACCAGAGACAGATTAGGGAGCAGAACAGGCAGACTGAAATACACTGCTGAGGGGAGCTGCAGGAGAGGTCTGCTGCACCATGTGGGTTGCTCCCTGGCCGGCGGGGGATCAAACTCATGCTACAGGGGGTGCAGATTGCTTCATAGTGTGGTGCTTATCCCCTTGCACCACCAGGGAGGCCCCTCTCTTTTTACTTTTGTAAGTTTGAAGTTATTTCATCTGATATAAGTATAGCTGTTCCTTTCTTCTTTTTTTGGTCCATTTGCTTGTAGGATTTTTTTCAATCTTTTTTTTTTTCAATCTAGATTTATCTTTTGTAGTTAAATATATTTCTTGTAGACAGCAAAAGATTAGATTTTTGTTTTTAATCCCTCTCCTCTGTGTCTTTTTATTGATGAGTTTAATCCATTTACATTCAGAGTTAATACCTTAGTGTCTGTATTTGCCATTTAGTTTCCCTTTTTTTGTTTTTATTCCTTGCCTTGTTCTGTTATTCTTATTTATTCCTGTTGGTTTTGGCTTTAGGACTTCCTGTAGGTTTTTTTTTTTTTGCTTGTTTGTTTTTGTTTTTGCCTTGGGGGTTTGGTTATAATGAATTTTGGAGTTTCTGTTTTTCTGCTATACTTCTTATTTTTTCTTCATAGAAGGAGAGCTTTCCTGGGTAGAATATTCTTGGTGGCATTTGCTGTCTTTGAGATTGTTGAATGTATCACTCCATATGAGCTCTGCCCATAGTGTTTTTTTTTTTTTTAAAGTCTGATGTCACTTTGATTAGTTTTCCTGTATAGATTAATTGTTCCTTCTCTCTTGACATCTTCATTATTTTTCCTCTGTCTTGGACTCTTGCAATCTTTACTATTATGTGTTTTCCTGTAGTTTTCATTATACTATGGTAATTCAGTATTCTTCTCCATTCTTGTTTGTCTATTTTCATCTCCTTCTTCATGCTTGGAAGGTTCTCTTTGATTATCTCCTTGAATATTTTCTTGGTTCCTGGCTCTCTCTCTCTCCTTACCTTCTGGAATTCCTCTAGCTCTTATATTTCCTTTCCTCGTTGTGTCAGTTATTTCTCAAAGTGTTTTTTCATTCTTTTTCTTTTGTACTTCTGTTTTGTCTTCTTTTTTGGTTCTTTTTATTTCTGTATCTTCAAGAGTACTGATTTGTTCTTCCATTTCATCAATTCTGTTTACATTGCTTTTCCCAGAGCTCTTGAGCTCCTCCGTTAATCTTTTGATTCGCAGCATTTCTTTCATTTCCTTTTCTAGGGATTCAGTTTCATTCTTCAGTTCATTAATTATTTTGTCAATTCTTTTCCTTTTTGTCTTCTTTATATTTTCAATCATGAAAAGTTTAAATTCTCTATCTGCCAGGCATAGAAGTTCTTCCATGTCATTGGTGAATTCTGGTTGCTGATTTCTTCTTGTGGTGTGTCCTTCCCTTGAGAGCTTGCTTTGTCATTTGTATTTTTCCTACTCCCTTTTGTTTGTATTCTAGTTTGTTCTATGTGAAGGACTCTGTGCTTCTGGTATTGGTGGGCATCTATTTGGAGTGCTCCTTTTGGGATGTTGGGAATGGTGGCCAGACAAAAATCCAGCACTGTTATGCCAAAACTCCACAAGGGTAATGATGCTGTGGGTATGCTGGTGGGTGCTGTCCCTGAAGATCTTCTCCCTCTGTATTTACTCAATTCCACAAGGGGATCTTGAGGTCCTTGACTTCATTTGTGGAGTCATCTCTCTCTCAGTTCCCAGTGGGGATTGTGGGGTCCCTGTTTTCCCACAATAATACAGAGGCTGTACTTTCTGGTGTCTACAGTTTACCTTGTAGATGGTGGATCCCATACCCCAGCTTAACTTGGTTCCAAAGCTCAGGCAGGCACCAGAGGCCTGCAGCAGGTTTTTTCTTGAGCACTTCCCTACTGATTCCCATTTTAGGGCCCACCTTCTCTGATCCAAGGGTGGTTGTGAGGGATCTCTGACTTCCAACAATGCCAAGTGGTTGCACTCTTCTGGTGAGGTGGCCACAGTTCACTTTCATGGAGAATCCTGCACCCCAGTTCAACTTGGTTCCAAAGCTCAGGTGGGCACTAGAGGCCTGAAGCAGCTTTGCTCCACATACACTTCCCTATGACCCCCATTTTTGGGCCTATCCTCTCTCATATCAATAGGGTGAGTGTGGATGTCCCTGACTTCCACCAACAGTGCAAGGGCTGTGTTTTCCTGGTGCCTGTAGTTTACCTTGATGGATCCCAGGCCCCAGTTCAACCATTTGTGGATCAGCCCTTAATAGGAAGAGAGGCAAGTCTTCAACACTTTTATGTCATCCTCCATTATTGTTTTCTCCAGAAGCAGGACACATGAAATCTTGCAGCTAACAGGAATGCAGGACTACTGCTATTGGTAACACCACCCGAGCTGCGATCCCCACAGCACACTGAAGGCAGGCAAAAACCAAGCCCCTCCAGGCCTGTGTATTCAGTTTTTTTATTAACCAGGGCTGCTTAACTCCCCATTATTAATTTTTGTACAATTTCTCCTCTCAGGTGTAGTCCCCATAAAATTCCCACCACCAAGTCACCCATGAACTTTTACCATAGTCTCTTGTGCTCTTCGTGCCTCTGTTTTAATCCCTCCCCCTCCCTTGCTGAATGTCTCCAGATAATTTATAGTTACCCGCTAGTTTTGTCTTTTTTTCCCTGGTCCCTTATTTGGTTCCCCTTTGTATCACCTATAAGTGAAACCATGCAATAATGGAATACTATTCATTCAACAATCAAAAAAGATAAACTCATACCATTTGCAGCAATATCAGTGGAGCTGGAAAGGATGATACTCAGTGAAATAAGTTAGAAGGAAAAAGAAAAATACAGTCAGAGATTTTTAAGAATTCATACAGAAGCTGCAATAGTTCTTGGACAAGGTAACAGGATGAGGATATAAGAATATATACTTCTTTTTTTAAAAAAAATATTTCACTTATTTTTGCATAGAGCTCAGGTGAATGCCAGAGGTGCAGAAGGAGGGGTGGGTATGGTGTGAGAGGATTCACTAGAGACAGAGTGGGGAGCAGAAGAGGCAGATCTACGTAAATACACTGCTGAGGGGAGCAGTGGGTAGGACTGGAGAGGTCTGCTATGCCATGTGGGTTAGCTCCCTGGCCAAGGATAAAACTCAAGCAATCATGGTGGGTCTTCATGCTCATAGCACTGAGACTTAACCTATAGGCTACCAGGGGGGTCCTAACAATATATACTTCTTGAGCACTAGGATTACCTAGGATTTGTTAGTAAAATAACTTCATAGTTAGAAAAGGATTTATAGGGTCTCCCTGGTGTTGCAGCATGTTGAGTGCCTCAGTGTGAAGCTGTCTGCATCCTCTGCAGCTGCGGGTTCAATTCCAGGCCAGGGAGATTCCTACATGGTGCAGCATAACTCTCCTGCCTTGCCCACTGCTCTCCTAAGCAGTGTCTTCTGTCTGTCTGACTTCTGCTCCCTGCTATATCTCTGGTGAATTCTTTCACCCTCCCATGCCTCTGACTGTACCCCAGTTTGTATAAATAAAAATAAATCTTTAAAAAAAAGAAAAAAAGAAAAGGATTTATATTGGGACTTCCCTGGTGGCGCAAGTGGTTAAGACACAACCTATGAAGCTATCCACAGCCACTGAAGCCTGAGTTCAATCCCCAGCCAGGAGGCTACCCACATGGTTTAGCAGACCTCTTGTATCTATCCCGCTGCTCCCCTCAGCAGTGTATTTCAGTCAATCTGCCTGTTCTGTTCCCCACTCTGTCTTTGGTGAATCCTCTCACCCCCCACACCTCTGGCCTGTACTTCAGTTCTTATATGCATAAATAAATAAATATTTTTTAAAAGAAAAGGATTTATATCTAGCCCATCTATTCCAAACTTAAAATTGTTTTTAATATAAGGGCTCTGTGCCCTAATGGTAAAGTGACATATTGCCATTCCAACACAATAGTAGTGACCCAAACACAGGTTTCCCTTTTATGGAGTTAACAGAATCCAGATCTATGATGAAGTCTTGGAGTCTGATGCCAAGTTATAGAGTTGATTTAAGCTGAAAAGTGCTACTACAAGCATATCACCCAATCTAGCAGACCACATTATAGCCTATATTGGGCCTTCTTTTTTTTTTTTCTTTGATGATGTTGTAAGTTAGTGACAATGGCCTTAAAAAATGGTGAGGAATAGTTAGGGTTTATATTATGTTGTTTTTGGTGGTGAAAATTTTTTATTTCTTACCTTCTTTATTTATTGGTGTAACATTGACTTACATTATTGTTGGTATTTTGGAAGTATAGTATCATCATCTTCAGATATAATTACCTTAGTGCACCTGCCACCAAACCACTCATGGTACACCACTTTAGTCCATGTGCGCCCTTCCCTCTTTGTTATCACCCCTCCCCATCTATTCCCCTCAGATGCTTCAGTCTATATTCAGTCAGTTTTCAAAGGTTTATTTTTAAATTTGTCTTTGTCTGACCCTTTGTTTGTTTCTCTATGTTCCAAATGTGACACCATCTAATATTTATATCTCTCCTTCTGACTCATTTCACCTAACATTATCCCATACAGCTCCATCCAAGTTGCCAAAAATGGCATGAGGTTATCTTTTTTGAATAGTCAATTGTAACCTTATAGATGTAGCTATATATAGCTATATAGAAAACACATTGTTTTGATCCACTCATCTGATTTTGGGTATTCAGTTTATTTCCATAGTTTAGCTACTATATTATAAATAATGCTCCGATAAACATGGGAGTGCAGTTTCCTTTTGAATTTGTTTTTGAAGTAAGGTTTTTCAATAATTTTTAAGAACTAAAGACAGAGTAAGAACCCATTCTAATACCTACAAGCCTGACTAATTACTCTTAGTAATGTATGATTAAAATGCTTCTACAGAGGCCTCCCTGGTGGTGCAAGGGGTTAAGAAGCAATCTATGAAGCTACCTGTAGCCACTGCAGCACAAGTTCAATCCCCAGCCAGGGAGCAACCCACATGATGCAGCAGACTTTTTCTGGCTCGCCCGCTGCTGCCATCAGCAGTGTGTTTCTGTTGATCTGCCTGTTCTGTTCCCCGTTCTGTCTCTGGTGAATCCTCCCACATCCCACACCTCTGCCTGTACCCCAGTTCTTGTATGCATAAATAAATAAATCTTAAAAAAATAAAATAAAATGCTTCTATAGAACCTATTCTAATCTTGCTTAAATTTGCTTGTACTTACTTGTATAAGTATATAAATAATTTAGGTTAATAAAGTAGAAAAACCTCAATGAAATACATTTTAAATGTAAAAAAAAAAATAACATGGAGTCCAGTTGGGTTCATAGATTTTACTGCACTCAAGAATTTAATTTGTTAGAATGTAATGTTACATTCAACATGCTTAAAAATTTATAATGAATTCATTTACTTAAACACTTGAAGGTAATAACCTTCTACTGGATAATAGAATTTATGATGCTTTTACCTCATCTATCAACACACAAAAATGAGCAAGGCTCATTCAAAACCTATCATATTCACTGTAGAATTCCCCTTAAAAAATAAAGTGCAAAATTGGAATCTGTACTTACAAACTTACTCCTCTTTCTTTGTGCTGGTATTATATTTAGGAATGGACTCAAAATATGAGCTCTAAAAGTCTTGTTTGAGTTTGCTTGAAGAATTGGTGCATGAGGAAACAGCTTCTCAGAAATTCTACAAATTCTCCCTCATGAGTACATAGCCCTGAGAAGTCAACACCAGATATGTTGAGCCCTGAAATGAGAATTGTTTGATGGATGTGATTTCTGAAGAAGAAGTAATTAGTGGTAGCAATTGTCTCTTTCACTATTCCTTTCCCTGACATCTGTATATAATATTCTCTTGCTGTAGGACATTTTTCCTTAGGTCTCACATGTCTAAATGAATGTGATGTTGATGATTCCTCTTGGCTGTTACTCCTCATCACAACTCCACTTTTACTTACTTAAATGGAAAAGTCATAGGAGGCTGCCAACATCCTTGGAAAAACCCCTGAAGTCACCCCATTTCTTAACTCTGGTTCAGGCTTCTTTTAGTGTTTCTCTTTTCCTTCCATTCTTCAGTACAGGAAAACTCCCTCAGAACATCTTGGTTCATCTCACTCAAGCTGTTATATCAGAAACTGGGCATAATATCTTGCTTAACTTCTATCCAACCAGAGAAGCTGAGTAACTACTTTAGTCTTAAGGAGATAAAATTTAGTCATCATGCCTATGCAAATGTTTCTATGCCTAAATTTTGTTCACTAGTGCAAAACTTTGATTCATTGCCTATTTTAAACTAAAACTTAAACACTAAGTCTCAACTCAATTTTTAAAAGAAAAATAATTATTAATCATATTCCTCAGGAATTTCCCCACATATCCACTGACACTTGATCATTCTTATCTTTATTCATTCAAAAATATATTTATATATTAAAACCACAATACAGAGAAAACTCCTAGATTCAAAATATAAAGTTAAATACTAATTTAGCTAAATTGAAGATGCACGTCTTAGATAGAAAATAAATAATGATGTTTCTAAAATGAGGTCCTCTTTTAATTAGTGAAACAGTATCAAAAAACTGTATAAGCTACCTTTGTGATTGCCTGGACCACTATCTTCTTTGGCTTATTGTGGGGTTGTGTCTCACCTGCGATGTGATTTAACTTAAAGCAACTTCTTATATGAAGTTCCATAGCACTCTACAAGTCTCTCTCTCTCTCAATTTAGATCCTCCTGGGCTCCTTTTTATCTCTTGTGCCAAAACATATTTACTTCCTAATACTTGGAATCCTCTACACCTGTTTCTTTCTGGCTCTGCTGTTTTGTCATTACTCTTTCCTCACTTCTTCCTATTAGCTTCAGTTCTATTTCCTCAGAAAGGCTTTTTTTCAGCTACCTGTCTAAAACAATCTTTCCTTCTCATTCTTTATCAAATACGTTAATATATTTCCTCCATTGCACTTAATATCTGAAATATTTGTTTATAAGTTCCTATTTGTTACTTTCATTGGAATGTAAACTCCACAAAAGCAGCTATTTTGTTCTATGTCTCCTGTACATGATACCCAACACAGAATAGGCTTTTTTTAAAAAAAGTAAATACTTTATTTTTTTATAGAGGCATGTTTTATTTATTTGTTTGTTTGTTTGTTTTGTTTATACATGCACTGGGTACAGTCAGAAGCGTGGGAGGGTGAGAGAATTCACCAGAGCCAGAGCAGGGAGCAGAGCAGACAGAAGGACCGAAGTACACTGCTGAGGGGAGCAGCGGGTGGCGGGAGAGGTCTGCGCACCATTTGGGACCCTCCTCCCGTGGCTGGGGAGTGGCCGGGGATCGAACCTGCGCTGCAGTGGCTGAGGGCAGCTTCCCAACCCAGTGCTCAACCGCTGCGCCACTGGGGAGGCCCCAGAATAGGCTTTTAATAAATGTGTACTGTGGAGGTTTATTGACTAGAAGAAAGAACATGAATGTGGGTATGAGATGGAACAAACAGGGAATATTGGTCATAATGGAATGTGAGAAATTAAAGGTAGATATTATAAATAAGAAATGAATATAATATACATAAAATTTTATCTTATGATTTTATATTACTATATAAGATTCAGAAGGGAAGAATGTGCTATGTAAGGTCAAAATCCATCATTCATGTAGCCCAACATACACACACTTATCAACATTCAAGGATACAACTAGAGGGCCTCCCTAGTGGTACAGGCAGTTGAGCACAGGGCTGTGAAGCTGTCTGCAGCCTCTGCAGTGCTGGTTCAATCCCCACCAGCCTTGGAGTAACCCACATGGCTAGCAGACCTCTCCTGTCTCACCCGCTGCTCTCCTCAGCAATGTATTTCGTCAGTCTGCCTGTTCTGTTCCCTGCTCTGTCTCTGGTGAATCCTCTTGCCCTCCTGTGCATCTGGCCTGTACCCTGGTTCTTGTATAAATAAAACAAATCTTTTTTTAAAGGAATACAACTAGAGTGTAACACTGGTATTTGCAGACTCAAAATACTGTGTGTAAGTTTTTATTGTCTATTTTTTTTTTGTTGGGGTAGCATTGTCTACATTGTCTATGTATGATTTAGAGGCATAGGGTCACGATCTTAACACCACACCACACACACTAAAAAGGTACTCACAGTCTATCTCCACCATAGCCCATTTTCCACCCTCCCCACTTTGCTCTACCTCCTAAATTCCCCCTGTTGTAGCCTCAAATTTACAGTCCAATTTCTGGGTTTCATTATTGGTTTGTTTTTCTCAGATCTTTTCCCTCATTTCTCTATATTTCACGTGTTAGTGACACCATCCAGTGTTTGTCTTTCTCTTTCTGATATATCTTGCTAGGCTAATTCCCTCCAGGTCCCTCATTTTGTCACAAAACTCAAGTATTTATCTTTCTTTACAGCAGAATATTATTTCATTGTGCATATGTATCACATCTTGCCAATCTACTTACCTGTTGTTGGGCACTTAGTTTATTTTAATAACTTGGCTATTATAAATATTGCTGCAATGAATATAGAAGTGTACATATCCTTTGAATTAGTGTCTTGCATTCTTTGGATAGATACCTGAGAGTGGAATTGCTGGATAACATGGGACATATATTCTTTTTTTTAAAATTTATTTATTTATTTGTATAAGAACCAGGGTACAGGCCAGATGTGCAAGAGGGTGAGAGAATTCACCAGAGACAGAGTGGGGAACAGAAGAGGCAGACTGACAAAATACACTGCTGAGGGGAGCAGCGGGTGTGACAGAAGAGGTCTACCACACCTTGTGGGACCCTCATTGGCCAGCCGGGATTGAACCAGTGCTGCAGAGGCTGTGGACAGCTTCACAGCGTGGTGCTCAACCACCTGCGCCACCAGGGGAGGCCCATATGGTACATATATTCTTAATAGATTAATAAATCTTTATAAAGTTTTCCATAGGTACTGTACATGTAAATATTATCACCAGTATTTTCACAGATTCCTTGTTCTCCACATTCTCATCAGCACTTGTTTTTGGTCTTTTTGAAATGGGCCACTTTCACAGAAGTAAAGCAATATCTCATTGTGGGTTTGATTTTCATTTTCTGATAAAAAGTGATGATGAACTTTTTTTTTCATGCTTGTTGGACAACTGTAAGACTTCTTTGGAGAAGTGACAATGTAGCTCTTCTACCCACTTATATTTTACTGGGTTATTTGTTTTCTTTTTGTTGAGTTGTATGAGTTCTTTGTAGATCTTTACTCGTCAGATGCATGTTGTGTGAATATTTTTCCCTACTCAGTAGGGTGCCTTTTTTTTATCTTGGTCATAGTTTCTTTTACTATGCAGAAGATTTTCAGCTTCATCTAGTCATGATAATTTATGTTCTCCCTTGTTTTTCTGCTGTTAAAGACATATCTGTAAAGATACCACTGAGGCTGATGACTTGAAATGTTTTACATGTTTTCTTCTATGCATTTTGTAGATTCAGGCTTAACATCCAAGTTTCAAATTGAATTTGAGTTGATTTTTGTGTTTGGGGTAAGATAGTGATCAAGTTTTATTATTTTGCATTTGATCATTCCATTTCCCAACATATTTTTTTAAGATTTATTTTATTTATTTATGCATTCAAGAACTGGGGTGTAGGCCAGAGGATTCATTAGAGACAGAGTAGGGAGCAGAACAGGCAGATTTACTGAAATACACTGCTGAGAGGACCAGTGGGCAAGACAGGAGAGGTCTGTGGCCTCCTGTAGGTTAACTCACTGGTGATAGTTTGATAGTGCAAAGACTTTAACCCCTGTGCCACCAGCGATACCCAGTTTACTCAACATAATTTATTTATTTTTTAATATTTATTTATTTTTAAAATTTAAATATTTTATTTTATATAATTCTTACATCTTTTTTCATCTTTGCATAATGTATGCATTTTCATTTTGGTTATATTCCCCATACAATTGCACCCCCTCCTTATTTTGACTCTAGGTCTTCCTTTCCCTGCTCCTCCTTCTCCCCCCCCCCGCCCCTGTTGTGTGACTCTGGTTTATAGTTGCTTCTTGATTTTGATTTTTACTTTGTATTGATTCATTTTTTTTTCCTGGTCTCTTACTTAGGTTTTCTAAATTCCTGCTATGAGTGAGACCATCCTGTATTTTTCTTTTTCTTTCTGACTTATTTTGCTGAGCATGATCCCTCTAGCTCCATCCATGTTGCTGGAAACTGCATGTGTTTATCTTTTTTGATTGCTGAGTAATATTCCATTGTGTATATGTACCACATCTTCTTGATCCAGTCATCTATTTTTGGGCATTTGTGTTGTTTCTATAGCTTAGCTATTGTAAATAGCGCTGCCATAAACATAGGGGTGCAGGTGCCCTTTGGAATTAATGTTTCTGTGTCCTTTGGGTAAATACCTAGGAGTGGAATTGCTGGATCATATGGAAGCTCTATGTTTAGTAGGTTGAAGAATCTCCACACAGCTCTCCATAGTGGTTGGATCAGTTTGCACTCCCACCAGCAGTGCAGGAGAGTTCCTTTGTCTCCACATCCTCACCAACATCTGTTGTTGCTACTTTTTTTAATATGCGCCATTCTCACTGGTGTAAGATGGCATCTCATTGTAGCTTTGATTTGCATTTCCCTGATTACAAGTGATGTTGAACATTTTTTCATATGCCTGTGGGCCATTTCATTTTCTCTTTGGAGAAGTTTTTTTCAGCTCTTCTGCCCATTTTTTGACTGGATTATTTTCTTTGTTTTTGTTGAGTCTCATCACCTCTTTGTAGATTTTTGTGATCAGTCTTTTATCATTAGTGTTGTGTGTAAAAATTTTCTCCCAGTCAGTGTGGTTTCTTTTTGTTTTGGTTATTGTCTCTTTTGCTCTGCAGAAGCTCTTTAATTTGTTGTAGTCCCAGCTGTTTATTTTTACCTTCACTATCACTGCTTTGGGTGATGGGTCTGTAAAGATCTCTTTGAGTGCATGTCATCTAGTCTTATGGCTATATTTCCTTCTCTATATATATGGTTTCAGGTCTTATGTCTAGTTCTTTAATCCATTTGGAGTTGGTTTTTGTGCATGGTGTTAGGTAGTAGTCAAGGTTCATTGTTTTGCATGTAGCAAGCCAGTTTTCCCAGCACCATTTACTGAACAAACTTTCTTTGCTCCAGTGTATATTCTTTGTGCCTTTGTCAAAGATTAGTTGACCATAATTCTGTGGGTTTATTTCTGGGTTTTCTCTTTGGTTCCATTGGTCGGTGTGTCTCTTCTAGTTCCAATACCATGCAGTTTTGTTTATTATGGCTTTGTAGTATAGTATGAATTCTGGGAGTGTGATGCCTCCATTCCCTTCTTTTTTTTTTTTTAGGAGAGATTTGGCTATTCGGGGTTTTTGGAGATTCCATATGAATTTCATCAATAATTGTTGTATTTCTTTGAAGAATGTCATTGAAATTTTTATTGGAATAGCATTGAATCTGTAAATTGCTTTTGGTAGGATGGCCATTTTGATAATGTTAATTCTTCTAAACTGTGAGCAGGGGATGTCTTTCCCTTTCTTTGTGTCTTCTTCTATTTCTTTTAACAGTGTTTTATAGTTTTCTTTGTATAGGTCCTTTACCTATTTTGTTAGGTTTATTCCCAAGTGTTTGATTTTTTTTTTTGTTTCAATAATAAATGGGATTTTTTTATTTCTTCCTCAGATTTATTGTTTGTGTATAGGAAGGCTACTGATTTTAATGTGTTGATTTTGTATCCTGCCACTTTACTGAACTGATTGATTAGCTGAATTAGTTTTTCTGTGGAGTTTTTTGGGTTCTCTATGTGTATTATCATATCATCTGTGCATAGTGATAGTTTAACTTCTTTCTTGCCTATTTGGATTCCTTGTATGTCTTTCTCTCATCTTGATGCTCTGGCTAGGATGTCCAGAATTATGTTGAAAAGCAGGTGAGAGTGGACTACTTGTCTTGTTCCAGATCTTAATGGAAATGCTTTCAGCTTTTCACCATTGAGAATGATACTGGCCACTTTATCATATATGGCTTGTCATATATGGCCTTTATGATGTTGAGGTATGTTCCTTATATCCCGAGTATTTCAAGGGCCTTTATCATGAATGGGTGTGGTACTTTGTCGAAAGTTTTCTCAACATCTATTGATATTATCATATGGTTTTTGTATATTTTTTGTTGATTTGTTGGATAACATTGATTGATTTTTGGATGTTGAGCCATCCTTATGTTCCTGGAATAAATCCTACTTTGTCATGGTAAATTATCTTGTAGATACATTGTTGGATTCTGATAGCTAAAATTTTATTGAGGATTTTTGCATCTGTGCTCATTAGAGAGATTGGCCTGTAGTTTTGTTTTTTTGTGTTGTCCTTGTTCAGTTTTGGTATTAGTGTATTGTTGGCTTCATAGAACTTGTTTGGTATTATCCCTTCCTTCTCAATTTTTTGAAAGAATTTCTGAAGGATTGGCACTAATTCGTTTCTGAATGTTTGGTAGAATTCATTTGTAAATCCATCAGGTCCTGGGCTTTTGTTTTTGGGGAGGTTTTTGATTACCATTTCAATTTCACTGCATGTAACTGGTCTGTTTATGTGTTCTCTTTCTTCTTTATCTAGCTTTATGTAATTGTAGAGTTGTAGGAATTTGTACATCACTTCTATGTTATTGAACTTGTTTTCAGTAGTTTCTGATTATTCTTTTGATTTCTGCTGTGTCTGTTGTGATTGATCCTCTTTCATTTGAGCCTATTTATTTGTGCTTTCTCCCGTTTTTTTCCTTTATGATCCTGGCTAGGGCTTTTTCTATTTTATTTATTTTTTCAAAGAACCAATTTTTGGTTTCATTTATATTTTGCATTGTTTTTTTTTAGTTTCAATTTAATTTATTTCTGCTTTGATTTTTATTATTTATTTTCTTCTACTGGTTTTAGGGGTTTTTTTGTTTATCTTTCTCTAGTTCTTGAGCTTTAAGATCAGGTTGTTTCTTTGAGTTCTTTATTGTTTCTTGATGTGAGCCTCTATTGCTATATATTTTCATCTTATTATTGCTTTTGCTGCATCCTATACATTTAGGAAACTGGTGTCCTACTTGCCATTTAATTCAAAGTATTTTTGATGTCTTCTTTGATCTCCTCATTAGTCCAGTGGTCTTCCAGTAGTGTGGGTTTCAATCTCCATGAGGTAGGAGAATTCCTTGCCTTCTTTTTATGGTTCATTTCTGTTTTGATGCCTTCATGGTCAGAGAAGATATATGGTATGATTTCAATCTTGGTGTATCTGTTAATGTTTGTCTTCTGTCCCAGTATATGATTGATCCTTGTGTGCTTGAGAAAAATGTTTACTCAGATTTTGGGGGGGTTAATAGATGTCTGTTAAGCCCATGAGCTCTAAATCCATTTAGAGCTTTAGTGTCCTTACATATTTTTTGTCTCATTGATCTATCCATTGTTGATAGTGGTGTGTTGAAATCTCCTACTACATATGTGTTTTCTCTGATGTCTGTTTTCATAGAAGATAGTAGTTGTCTGATATATTTTGGTGCTCCTTCATTTGGCAAGTACATGTTAATGACTGTCATTTTTCTTGAAATATTGTCTCCTTGATCATAATGTAGTGACTGTTGGGGTCTCTTTTATCTCTTTGAGTTTGAAATCTGTTTTATCTGATATAAGTATAACTGTTCCTGCCTTTTTTTTTGGGGGGGTCCATTTGCTTGTAGGATTGATTTCCATCCTTTTACTTTCAGTATATTTTTATCTTTTATAGTTAAATTTGTTTCCTGGAGATAGCAAAAGGTTGGGTTTTGTTTCTTAATCCAGCCTGCAACTGTGTCTTTTTATTGAAGAGTTCAGTCCATTTACATTTAGAGTTAATATTGATATGTTAGCGTCTGTAGTTGCCATTTTGTTTGTCTTTCCCCTGATTTTATTTATTTATTCTTTTAATAACTGTTTTCTTTTCTTTTTGGCCATGTTTCATTGTTATTTATCCCTCTGTTGGTTCTGGCTTTAGCACCCCTTGTCATATTTTTTGAGTGGGGGTTTAGTTGTAATGAAATTCCAGAGTTTCTGTTTGTCCGGGAAGGTCCTTATTCTTTCTTCATAGAGGAAGGAAAGCTTTGCAGGATATTCTTGGATGGCATTTGTTCTTTTGGAGTCTCTTGACTATGTCCCTCCACTCTTTCCTGTAGTGTTTTTTCGGAGAAGTGATGTCAGCCTGATTGGTTTTCCTTTTTATGTTATCTGTTTCTTCCCTCTTGTCAGCTTCATTATATTTTTTTGTCTTGGATTCTTGGGAGCATTACTATTATGTCTTGCTGTATTTTTCCTTGCATCATGGAAGTCTGGTGTTCTTCTTGCTTCTTGTATGTCTATTTTCAGCTCCTTCTTCATGTTTGAGAAGTTCTCATCAATTATTTCCTTGAATAATTTCTCTGTTCCATGAATAATGTCTCTCTTCTCTCCTTCTGGGATCCATCTAACTCTTATATTTCCTTTCCTTATGGAGTCAGATAGTTCCCAAAGTCTTCCTTCAGTCTTTTTCCTTCTTACTTCTCTTTCCTTTTCTGTTTTGGTTCTTTTTATTTCTGTGTCTTCGAGAGTGCTTATTTGTTCTTCCATTTCATCTATTCTGTTATCACTGCTTTTCCCAGAGTTCCTTAGCTCTTCCATTAATTCTTTGATCTTCTGCATTTCCTTCACTTCCCTCTTTAGGGACTCAATTTCATTCTTCCAATTGTTGTTTTCCTAATAAGTTCTGTCATTTTTAATCATGGCAATTTTAAATTCTCTTTCTGGATGGCTCAGAAGTTCTTCCACGTCACTGTTGTTGCAATCTGGTGGGTGGTTTTCTTTTTGTAGTGTGTCTTTTTCCTGAGGACTTGCTTGGTTGTATGTAGTTTTTCTTCTCCCTGTTGCTTGTTTTCTAATTTGTCCTATGCATTGGGATACTGTGTCGTGGGTACTGGCCAGCATCTTTTTGGTGTGCTCTTTCTGGGATGTCGGAAACTAGTGGTCCAGTCGAGTCAAAAACTGTTATGTCTGAATTCTGGTAGGGCCATAGTACTATGAATATATTAGTGGCCACTGTCACAGAGAATCTCCTTCTGTATTTGTTTAATTCCAAGGATGGTCTTATGGTCCCACAGTCTACCCTGTGGTGGCAGGATCACCCTCTGGGCTCCAAATTGCTGGATGCCCTTCAGGTCTCAGACTGGTGGCCAGATGGGCCGGGCTTGTGGAGGCTTTTCAGCTCACCACTAGCTGTGGGTGCAGCCCTTTCCCAGCAGCTCCACACAGTCTAGGTGTGTTGCAAACATGCCAAAGGTCCCAGATCTAAGATGGGGTGTCTGGAGGGAACTTCCGTCTGCCCTAGGTCTGTCCTGGTGCTGAATGGATCCCCCTCTGGGCTCTGGTGACCAGGTGGTGGCTGGCTTGTGGGAGCTTTTCAGCTCACCTCTGGCTGTGAGCACAGCCCTTTCCCAGCTCCACAGTCTAGGTGTGTTGTGGACACACAAAACTTCCCTGATCTAAAATGGTGAGCCAGAACGGCACTTCAGTGCACTCTTGGTCTGCCCTGGTGCCTACTGGATCCCCCTCTGGGCTCCGGAGGCCAGATGGGGACTGACTTGTGGGGGCTTTTCAGCTCAACTCTGGCTGTGAGCGCAGCCCTTTCCTAGTTCCACGCAGTCTAGGTGTGTTGTTATATGTGTATACTTAGAGCTTTTTATCTTTTCATTTGACCCTCATATAATATGTGCATATGTTTCATTATATCTTTTTTACAGCCTCAAATATGTGGATGCTTTCTTGGCTTTGTGCCATTTTGATTATTTTGACTATTGTTGATATAGATGCAATAGCAAAGACCACATCATACACCAAATTTATGAATAAATCTGAAGGAAAAGACATGCTAAATGGTCTAAAGTCATCTAGTGATCCACCAATGGAAAAAGACGCATTCTTCACAGAAGTGACTGAAATGACAGAATCAACTGGGGACCCTTTAATCCTGGATTCTGCTTTTGACACTGAAACACACTTCCCCTTTGACAACTTCACTCTTAACACAGATGATTTCATTTTAAATTGCTGTGATTGTTGTTCATCTGTACCAGGTAAAAAAGGAGAGCCTGGAGTGACTGGAAAGCCAGGTATTTGAAAATATGTCATATTTCTCACCTACATGTCCTTAAAATTGAGAGGTGAATTATAGGTGGAATTGCCCCAAGTATTTCTAGATTGTCATCCAGTAACAGGCCTAGGTGTAACATGATCAATGCAAATGGTGGTATTTTGTCTAAGAAATGACTATTAATAAATATTAAATTAAAATTAAATGAGATTAAAAAATCAGTTTCTCAGTCACATTATCCCCATTTCAAGTGCTCAGTAACCATATGTGGTCATGTCTACCATATTGAACAGTGCAAATATATGATCTTTTGAACACTGCAGAAAGTTCTACAGGAGTGTGCTGGCTAGAATAGAAATTAGGACTAACACCAGCTGTGCATGCATTTCTGAAAGTTATGTGTATTAACTGCCAGTATAATTTTTCATTAGCAGCTGGTTTAAGGGCATGAAACTTCTTTTATTTGACAAGAATGTGTTTTCACATTTTTTGCAGCAGAGAATTAAAGGTAAAATTAATGTCAGAATGCCAATTTCAGATTTACTATTCTCCAAAAAAACCCATGGAAATATGTGTTGTATCTTTCCTGAAGTATAATCATAATTGGACATCTTTATTACACTTGTCATTTATTTCATCCCATTGTAGTGATCTTTTGAGAAATTTAATCAATATTCATACAGAACAAGGATTAAACAATAAGGAACCAGACACCATGATTTCAGTGTTGTTAAAACTATTGTAAATGTAATGAGAATATTATATATATATTTTTAAAGATTTATTTATTTTATTATTTATACAAGCACTGGGTACAGTCAGAAATGCAGGAGGGTGAGAGAACTCATTAGAGCCAGAGCGGGGAGCAGAGCAGGCAGAAGGACCGAAGTCCACTGCTGAGGGGAGCAGCGGGCGGCAGGAGAGGTCTGCGCGCCATGTGGGACCCTCCTCCAGTTGCTGGGGAGCAGCCAGGGATCGAATGGGCACTGCAGAGGCTGCAGGCAGCCTCGCAACCCAGCGCTCAACCGCTGCTCCACCGGGGAGGCCCGAGAATATTATATTTACCAGATTTTGTCTTACTATCATAGTTGCCTGACAAGATGCTTGGGACTCTGTTTTGGGACCATATGGTCAAAAAACATAGTTTTCATTGCTAAATTGTTCTAAATTGTTTTCTAAGTTTGCTAAATTGTTTTCTAAGATTGTGGGGTCTGTAATATTAAGAAATTTTATTTTGTCTCATAATGGATTTATCAGTGCTCAGTCTCATTTCTCAATTCATATAAATTCATATGACAAATATTTAAAGATATGCCAAGCCTACCCAGAGGCACTCAGATGTGTAATTATGAAGAAAGCAAAGTACTTAAATGCTGAGAGTGTTGTCTATCATTGTAAGTCTCAGTTTCCAAAATAGTAATGTGCAATAAGTGTAAATACCAACTTCATGGAATCTTCAAGAGAACCAAATAAAATAATAGATAAAATGATTCAGTGTAGTAACTGGAATAGAATAAATGGTATTTATTTTTCCAGTTAACTAAGAATCTTTTACTATTTTGTGAAATATTCTGAACATAAGATCCTGTTTTTAAGATTTATAAAGATATTTGTTCTGGCTTTTTAAGTGTTTTCAAAAATCCAGCTAAAAAGAAAATATAAGACAACATCAAACAAAATTGTACATGAAAATAAACCCAACAAGCTTAGTTTTCTTGATCATCTTTCAGCCCAGACCATGTGAACCTGCATATATATATACATACATACACATTGTAGTGTTGATAAAAAATGTAGACTTTAAAATTCATGACTCCAATTTTATATTTCCTGAATTAAAATATTTTGAAGTGGAATTGGAATATTTAGAGGTAGAATGTTAGCTTTAATAGCTAACATATATAAATTTCCTTTGAAATTTTTCTTCAGCTTCTCTTAACCAAAGTTATAACAATATCTACTTACTTTGTAACAAGTACTATGAAGGACATATTTCATTTGATCTTTATCCAGAATAAAATAACTGTTTTCCCACTGCACTAATGAATTTCTACAGAGAAATTTTCTATCCTGAAGGCTTTCAAATCTCATTTTCAGGTCTTAAGGGAGACATTGGTGATATGGGGATACCAGGGTCACCAGGAGTCATTGGACCACAAGGCCCAAAAGGCCAGAAAGAAGAGAAGGGTAAGTAATTCTATTCATTTTGTATCAAAATTCAATGATATTCTGCATCATTTTTCAGCAAAGAAATTTGCTACACAAAAACCATATTCTTGCAGTTGGATCAATTTTTGATAAACCTAGAAACTTTACAAAGTATATTGTGAGTTACATTTAATATGAAAATGTTAGTTTTATAAATAACTGAGAAATTTTAAAGTTGTCATATAATTCCCTCTATCACACATTATCTCTCTCTCTGTCTCTGTCTCTGCCTCTCTCTCTCTTTCTCACACACACAGTGTTCTCACCTTTTTTCTGTCTCTCATCAGCTGCCCAGCTGACTCAGTCAATGGGAACCATACGGCATAGTGTCTAGGGAAGGTATTTTTCCTATATGCTCCAATGTTAGCTCTTCCTTTCCATGCAAATTAATATCATGCTAGATAGAACTAAGTAGAGCAGGTAATATTACAGAATATTAAGTTCAAATGAATAGCTTACCTGCTGAGTATAACATTTTCTTTTACTTGCTCTCGCATCACAGTCAGAGTAAATGGCAGGAAGAGAACTGAATTAAACCAAAAGAAATTAAACATAAACAGTGACCCTGAATAGTCACTTTATATCATCTGGAAATTGAAGAGAATAAACTAGATATTTACTTATATACTACTTATTATCAAAGATGTGTAGCTATGAGTGCTTTCATGGAAATTTTCCAGCTCAGAAATTCTATAGTTCCATAGATGTACAATTAAGAGGTTTGTGCCCTGGAAAATCCCTGGATCTCTAACATAAACCAGAGATACACTATGGAGGTGGAGTGGGGGAGGGGAGGAAAGGTGGAGTTAGGGCCAAAATAAGGGGAGTGGGAATTGTATGGGGAATATAACCAAAATGAAAATGCATACATTGTGCAAACATGAAATATGATGTAAGAATTATATAACATAAATAAAATATTAAAAAATAAAATATATATGTATGGTAAAAATAAAAAAAAGATATTGGGGAAGATAATAGATTTACTGTGATATTTAGAAATTCCTCAGTGAATATTGCCTGCCTGTAGAAATACCACCAATCTTTCAAGTTAAATGTTTTAGATATGTCAAGAGGCCTTTTATCCTCTATTCATCACTCTCCACATTGCTCAGCAACTGCGTAATTCATTTCTGATAGTACATTAAGTGAATTAATTACTCTCTCTCTCTATATATATATATAGAGAGAGAGAGACTATATATATATAGTCATGAGAGCTACTTCACTTTTGATAGTACTGTGATGTTCATTTTCAAAACATTAAATCTTTTGTGACAAATTATGTTAGCACAAATCCTATGAAATAAAGAGGGGTGATGAACTTCCCTGATGAGTTATACATTTTGGAAGCCAGACTTCTGAAATTAGAAGAAAAAACAAGGAACATGCTTTGTGTTTATCCGACTCTTATTTTAGCAACTTTATATATAGCATGTTAGTGACACCATCCCATATTTATCTTTTTCCTTCTGACTTATTTCACTTAGCATTATCCCTTCCACTTCCCTCCATGTTGCCTCAAGTAGTGTGAGTTTCTCTTTTATGAACACTGAGCAATATCCCATTGTGCTTATACCACATCTTCTTGATCCACTCATTTATTCTGGGGCACTTAGTTTGTTTTCATAGTTTAGCTCTAGTAAATAATGTCGTCACTTCTTGACCTTTTGGCTAAGATCAAGCATAGTATCTAGTAAATAGTGCTGCAATAAATATGGGAGTGCAATTTTCCTTTCAAATTAGAGGTTTTGAATTTTGAGGGGTAGATGCTTAAGGTGATTAGATGGCAGGTGCACTATGGTGGCAATATCTGATGGAAGTATATAACTATTACATGAATTAAAAATCATTACATTAATTAATAAAAAACTTCATTAAAAAAAGAAGCTTTACTTATTCCAGTGCATGTTCTTGGCTCTTTGGTCAGAGATTAACTGTCCACATACATGTGGGTTATTTCTGAACTTTCAATTCTATTCCATTGGTCTATATATCTGTTTTGTTCCAGTACCAGACTGTTTTATAATATTTTGAGGTTTGAAAATATGACACCTCCATTCTCTTTTTTGTTACTGTTGATATTTATTTTGCTATTCAGTGTCTTTTGTCATTCTATATGAATTTCAGTAGTGTTCTCTCCAGTTCCTTGAAAAATGCCATTGATAATTTTATTGGGATTCATGGGATCAAAAGACTGCTTTGGGTAGGATGGCCATTTTGACAATACAAGATAGTTTTTGCTAGGTTGTATAAGATCTTTGTAGATCTTCCATACTAGTCCATTATCAGATATATGGTGTGCAAGTATTTTCTACCATTCAGTAGGATGTATCTTTATATTCCTTGCTATTTTCCTAAAGAGAAGATTTTTAGTTTCCTGTAGCCCTGGATGTTTATATTCTTCCTTATTTTATTTGCTTCTGGAGATGAGTCCTCAATGATATTTCTAAAGCTTACATTGTGGAGTGTTTTGCCTGTATTTTCTTCTATACTCTTTATGGTTTCAGGTCTTATGTCCAAATTTTTATCCATTTTGAGTTGATTTTTTTAATATGGTGTGATATGGTACTCTAGTTTCATTCTTTTCCATATGGCAGACCAATTTTTACAGCACCATTTATTAGACAGATCTTTCCTTGTTTCAGTGCATATTCTTTGCTCTTTTATCATAGGTTGGTTGACCACATATATCTGGTTTTATTTCTGTCCTTCAAATCAACACCATTGCACTGTGTTTTTGTTCCAAAGCCATGCTGCCTTTATTATTATGTATCTTTAACGTAGTTTGAAATCTGGGAGTGTAATAACTCCATTCTTTACCTTTTTAGCTATTTGGGGTTTTTTTTGTGATTCCATATGAATTTCAGCAATATTTGTTCCATTTCTTTGAGTAATGTCATTGAGCTATTCATTGGAACTTCATTGAATCTGTAAATTTCTTTTTTTTCAGATTTATATATTTATGCATACAGTAACTGGGGTACAGGCCAGAGGTGGGGGGGGTGAGAGGATTCACCAGAGACAAAGTTGGGAGCAGAACAGGCAAATCTACTGAAATACACTGCCAAGGGGAGCAGCGGGCAAGAAAGAAGAGGTCTGCTGCGCCACGTGGGTTGCTCCCTGGCCAGCTGGGAATTGAACTTCAGCTGCAGTAGCTGCAGATAGCTTCCAGGGAGGCCCAAATGTTCATTTCTTTGTGTCTTAACCTGTTTCTTTTAATATTGTTTTATCATTTTTCTAGTAAAGGTCTTTCACCTCCTCCTGTGTTCAGCTTACTACCAGGTATTTAATTTATTTTGGAATAATTATAAATGGGATGGTTTTAATCTTCCTCTTCAGGCTGATTGCATATAGGAAGGTGTAGGGTAAATGATTTTCAGGCTTTTCTGCCCTCAGCCATTAGGAATGTATGCCTGATGTGGGCACCTGCATTTTGTTACATTGTTATATTTAGTTGTGTTGTTTACTCATGTGGGCCATGGATGCAGTATTGCTACATTCACCAAGAGAAGCAGAGGTAGGAAAGAGAAGGAGAAAGTATACCAGAGCACCCAGGAAAGAGGGAAGAGCAAAGACTTGCCAGGGGCTGGGAGGCCAGACTGCCATGTACCTGTTGCTGCACTACATGTAAAAGCTCAATAAAAGCCTGGGAAAGCCACTGAGGGTCCAGGACTCTCCTTTACCTATCTGCATAGGATCTTAGAGAACCAGCTCTGTGCCCATCCTGCCCCTTCAATTGGCATAAGTCGGCAGGATGGTTGTAGGGTAAATGGTTTTCAGGCTTTTCTACCCTCCCACCATTAGGATTGCCCAACCTGATGGGGCACCTGCAGTTGTAACATTGTTGTAAGCGGTGTTTACTTCTGTGGGCCATGGGAAGAGCATTGAGGTAGTCACCAAAGAGAAGCAGTGGCAGGAAAAAGTCAGAAGAGAGAGAGAGAAGGGAAGAAAGAAAGCCAGAGAAGCCCAGACTGAAGATTTGCTGGGGGTTGGGGGCCTGCCGGCCTCCTGGCCCCCTGGAACCCCTACCTGTCATGTACCTGGTTGCTGCACGACATGTAAAAGCTCAATAAAAGCCTGGTAAAGCCACCGAGGGCTCCAGGACTCCTCCTTTACCCAGTCTGCTCAGATCATAGATATCCTACTCTGTGCCCATTCTGGCACTACAATGATTCAATGCACATGGGTGTGGAGCCCTTCGAAGTCCTCAGAAGGGACTAAGGAGTAGCAGACTGTGCCTGTGACAACGCTGGACATGCGAGGGCAGCATAGGAGATGACCAAAGTCCATAAAGATGCTGCAGGAGTACAGGAGGTGGACAAGGTCTGGGAGGTGCAGGATGAGACCTTGAGTGGAGGAGGAGACGGACTGCAAGGACCAGCCCACGACCCCTGAGGCAGCAGAATTATCGGGGAAGGAAGGACCACGATTTGGAGAGCACCAAGGAACATCGGGTGGACATGGACTGACAATACCACCAGAAGGCGGAGGAACTTTGGCAGGGTAATGCTATGTTTTGGGGACCTTGGGGGAGGATTATATTGTTTGTACACCCCAGGAGATGGGAATCTGGGGTTGGCAGTGGGCTTCGGTGGCCAAAAGCAGCCTGTGTACTGCCCAGCAATCCTAGGGCCACAACCCAGAGAGGCAATGGTCAGAGTAGAGTAAGAGGCAGGTATGAGAATAGCACAGGAGGCTGAGGGAGGAAACCCTTGCCAAGTTCTCAGCAGCCAGGCAGAGGAACTGTATCAAAAGGCCATCTTAGATAAGGCAAAAGCTGGTGCTGAGATTAGGAAGCCCTGAGTGGCTATTAAGCAACCTAAGTATGCTAAAGAAGGCCAGTGAGTCTCTTAAAATCACCTGTGAGGGTGAAGAGCTGAGGAACCTGTCCTTTAGGGATGGGTGGGGAACATGGCTTATGGTGGAGCCCAAGGAGAAGTGGGGACCCAAGAGAGGCTGCATGTGGAGCTTGTATCCACGGATGTATGTGCAAGGGGTTGGCCTGAGTGCAGGGGTCTGCATGTTGCATTGGTGGCTATGAAAGCCGAGTGTTGGAGTGACCACAGACAGAAACCCTGGGTAAATTGGGCAATTTACCCAGAGTACAGAATCGCCAATCCTAGAGTGAGTGCCTCCTGGGGGTGGATGCGGTGTGTGGCTTGTGGCTGAGACCACAGCAGGAGAAAGCCAGGAAGCCTGATGGCTCCTGGTATGTGACAGCAGGTGCCTGAGTGTTTCCCCTTTCTTGTATGAGCAGTGCCTTGGGCAGCGGAAGTGGTGGATCATGGTTGCAGTGTTAATGTTTGTTAAGGGAAAATTGTATATAACTTATATGCAGACAGTATAGCAGAAAACCCTGAGTGGGTGGATTGTAGTGTAAATGATTATCAGGCTTTTCTGCCCTCCATCATTAGGATTGAGCTGCCTGATGTGGACACCTGCATTTTGTTACATTGTTATATTTGGTTGTGTTATTTACTCATGTGGGCCAAGGCTTGCAGAATTGATATATTCACCAAGAAAAGCAGAGGCAGGAGAGAGGAGAAAGATCTCCAGAGTGCCCAGGAAAGAGCTGGCCTCCTGGCCCCCTGTCACCCCTGCCTGCCATGTACCTGGTTGCTGCACTACATGTAAAAGGTAAATAAAAGCCCGAGAAAGCCGCTGGGGGCTCCAGGATTCTCCTTTACCCATCTGCATAAGATCTTAGAGAACCAGTTCTCTCCCTTCTGCTACTATAGCAGGCTACTGATATTTATGTATTGATTTTATAACCTGCTATTTCAATGAATTTTTTATTTTGGTTTCTATCTATACAGTACTAGATACACAAATAATGATAGTATTACTTCTTTTTTCCCAATTTGGATTTTTAAATGTCTTTCTTTTGCCTTTTTGTTTTAGTTAGCTTCTTCCAGCATTATACTGAATATCAGTAGTGAGTGTGTGCATCCTTGTCTTATTCCAGATCTTAGAGGGAAAAAAAAGATTTTTACCATTGAGAATGATGTTGGATGGGGATTTGACATATATGGCTTTCATTATGTTAAGGTATGTTCTTGTTATACCAAGTTTATCAAGGGCCTGTCATAAATGTATGTTGATCTTTATCAGGTGATTTTTCTGTTCAATGGATATGATCATATGGGTTTCATTTTTCTTTTTGGTGATTTGGTGAAATAAATTTTTTGATTTTCATACGTTTTAATTTTTCTGTCCCTGGAATAAATATGACTTGGTCATAAAGTATAATCCTTTAGATGTATTGTTCAATTTGGTTTGTTAAGATTTATTTTTCATTTTTTGATGTACCTTTGTAAAATTCACACCAGTATTTTCTTTAATTTTTAAATTTATGTATTTATATATATATATTGTATATCATTGTTCATTTTTGTGTATTTTATTTTTCCTCTCAGGTTAGTCACCATAAAATGCCCACCACCAATTCACATGTACACCATCACCATAGTCTCTCGTGCTCTCCCCTCCCCTCTTTTGATCCCTTGACTTGCTCTCCCCCCCAGAATATCTCTGCTTTTATAGTTGCCTCATAATTTTGTATTTTTTTATTATTATAATAATTTTCCCTGATTCCTTATTTGATTCACCTATAGTCCTCCTGAAACCATCCAATATTTTTCTTTTTTCCTTCTGGCTTATTTCACTGAGCATAATTCCTTCCAGCTCCATCCAAGTTGCTGTGAATGGCATGGGTTTCTCTTTTTTGATTGCTGAACTCAATTCCATTGTTTATATATACCACATCTTCTTGATCCAGTCATCTATTTTTGGATATTTAGGTTGTTTCCATATCTTGCCTAATGTAAATAATACTATGATAAACAGGGTAAAAAAAAGGCAGGTAACCTTTTAAATTAATATTTTTGTGTTTTGGGGTAGATTCCTAGGAGTGGAATTGCTGGGTCATATAGTAGCTCCATTTTCAATAGTTTGAGGAAACTCCACAAAGTTTTCCTTAGTGGTTGACCAGTTTGCATTCCTAACATCAGTGTGAGAGTTTCATCTTCTCTACATACTCACCAACATTTCTTGGTGCTGGGTTTTTTAATATGTGCCACTCTCACTGGTAGCTCATTGTGCTTTTTGTTTACATTTCCCACATTGTAAGTGCTGTTGAACAGTTTTTCATATACCTGTTGGCCATTTGCATTTCCATTTTGGAGAAGTGTTTTTTTCAACTGGATTGTTTACTTTGTTTTGTTGAGTCATGTGACCTCTTTTAGATCTTTGTGATCAGTCCTTTCTCATTTGCATGGAGTGCAAAAATTATCCCCAATAAGTTGGGTGTCACTTTGTTTTAGTTAATGTCTCAGAAACACAAAGATGAAGAACACAAGAAGAAGAACAAGAAGAATAAGAATAAGAAGATGAAGGTGACGAATAAGAAGAATAATACAAAGAAGAAGAAAAAGAAGAAGAATAACAAGAAGACAAAGCAGAAAACTTAGAATAAACAGAAATTGAAGAAAAAGAGAAAGAGGAATAAAAAGAAGTAGAAGAAGTAGAAGAGGAAGAGGAAGAGGAAGAAGAAGAGGAAGAGGAAGAGGAAGAGGAAGAGGAAGAGGAAGAAGAAGAAGAAGAAGAAGAAGAGGAAGAACAAGAAGAACAAAAACAAGCAGAAGAAGAACAAGAAGAAGAACACAAAGATCAAGGTGACGAATAAGAAGAATAATGCAATAAAGAAAAAGAGGAAGAATAACAAGAAGACGAAGCAAAAAGCGAAGAATAAGCAGAAATAGAAGAAGAAGAAGAAGAAGAAGAAGAAGAAGAAGAAGAAGAAGGTGAAGGTGAAGGTGAAGGTGAAGGTGAAGGTGAAGGTGAAGGAGGTGAAGAAGGTGAAGAAGGTGAAGAAGGTGAAGGTGAAGAAGGTGAAGAAGGTGAAGAAGAAGGCGAAGAAGAAGGCGAAGAAGAAGATTACTGTGAAGAAGAAAAGAAAAAAGAATAACAAGAAAAAGAAGCAAAAAGTGAAGAATTAGCAAAAATAAGGGAAGAAGCAGAAATCGAAGAAGAACAAGAAGAATAAAAAAGAAGATGAAGAAGAAGAAAGACAAGAACAAGAAAAAGAACTAGAACAAGAATAATAAGAAGATGAAAGTGAAGTATAAGAAGAATAATGCGAAGAAGAAGAAAAAGAAGAACAATAACAAGAAAACAAATCAAAAAGCGAAGTTAAGGAGAAATCAAAGAAGAAGTAGGAGGAGGAGGAAGGAAGTGAGGAGGAGGAAGAGGAGGAGGGTTAGGTTAGGATTTGTGTTAGGGTTAGGGTTAGTGCTAGGGTTAGGGTTAGGTTTAGGGTTAGAGTTATGGTTAGTGTTAGGTTTTAGTTAGGGTTAGGATTTGGGTTAGGGTTGGGGTAGGGGTTAGAGCTAGTGTTAAGTTTTCTGTTAGGGTTAGGGTTAGGGTTACGTTTAGCGTTAGGGTTAGGTTTAGGGTTAGTGTTAGGATTTGGGTATGGGTTAGGTTTAGGGTTAAGGCTATGATTTGGGTTAGGGTTAGGTTTAGGGTTAGGGTTAGGTTTAGGGTTAGCGTTAGGTTAAGGATATGCGTTAGGGTTAGGGTTAGGGTTAGGATTTTGGTTAGGGTTAAGTTTAGGGTTAGGGTTAGGGTTAGGATTTGGATTAGGGTTAGTGTTATGGTTAGGGTTAGGATTTGGGTTAGGGTTAGGGTTAGGATTTGGGTTAGGGTTGGGGTTAGGCTTAGGGTTAGGGTTAGGATTGTTTTAGGGTTAGGGTAAGGGTTAGAGTTAGTGTTAGTGTTAGGTTTTGGGTTAGGGTTAGGGTTAGGTTTAGCATTAGGGTTAGTGTTAGGGTTA